>NC_062978.1:55000-374276 GCF_023078275.1 Leguminivora glycinivorella | reverse complement strand
ATTTGTCATTCTTAACTTTGTGTTTTAACCCTCTGAAAGACTGCTTCAGAATTCACGAAGGTTATATAAGACTACGGCCGGTTGACGTCTTCAGTAGGTATTCAAAGGGTTACAATTATTGACAACACTGATTTCATTTTCAGGATATAAAGAAACTACAAAGACTTGGGAATATAACGTAAACTCTGCGTAGAGGTCGCTACTAGCACAAACAGCAAATTAACCATCTTGATGCATTAATGTCATATTCATTTCTAGCAATAAAATCTGTGAAATATGTGAAAAACATAGGTTCCGGTTTGTATTAGTGCTGCACTCTAGCGGCAGAATATTTCAGTAATAATCCACATTACAAGTGACAAGGATGTGTCTGGTAAACAGCCAGAGACGTTTCTTCTCTGAGGGAGGAGCACATTTCAGTTCTCACAAACAACAATAATTCGAGCCTACAATAATGTTTATATCAAATGTTAAGTCTCACGTGTACCTGTACTTTGTCGTGTTCCTAAAAGTAATAAATGTAACAATAGTATTGGCACAATGTTTAGAATTGGTTAAAATCGAGTCGTTTCATTATTTAGCTGAGCCAGGGGTCGACAACAAATGGACGTAAATTGTAGGAAATGGATCCGATTCAAAAAAAATCAGTCATTATAACTTGAACGTTTTGTCAAAAGGAAAAGTCATCAATGGTAATTTTGAGAGGATGAATCCCTTTCGCTAAAGTACGTCCAAATGTTCTACAGAGCGTGTCGCCATCGCCAGCGACGTCAAGTCGGGTGGCACAACTTTGCCGGACTTTGCTTTTGCGCCTTATTTGGCGTGGCTTTTTTAATGGACAAGAAACAAGTCAACAAATGTTTAAAGATAAATTATCACACATTTTGTTTGCTTATTTTGACTAGTTCATGCAATACAAATTTAATTGTCTCATTTCTACCCAAAAATACCAAAATGTCCTGGGTCCTTTGACCAGACTTCGACACAACAAAAATAGGTGTTTTATACACTTTCAGTTACAAGTTTACAACACACCATGGAATGTTTCTAACGTCTTATGTCCGTACTGGCATTATGTAAAAAATCCCATTTAAACAAAATTTACAGATATTTAAGTCATTACAGCATCGTATTGCATTGCGTCGTGGAAGCACGTCGGAGTTACAGTTCGGCTTGCGAATCATGATACTAATTATTCACACAAATTAGCTAGGATTCAAATATTTTATAGGTAGGTTATATTATAGTATGAATTTTCTGAGATGCACTTTTCGGTTTTGCCCTAATCTGTTAAACAAAGGCCTTTGTTTCTATTATTCGCTGCGGTTAGCTCCCGTTTCCACAGCACGTGCTAAAGTCTCAGTGTAGTTAAAAAGCAACTATCATGATAGCAATAAGGTTCAAATCCATAAAAAGCCCTTTCGGAGATAACACGTTTTGTCATCTTCAAAAAAAAGTTACCTGCACACTGCAAACTGTTTAATAAATTTGAACCTTATTGCTATCATGATAGTTGCTTTTTAACTACACTGAGACTTTAGCACGTGCTGTGGAAACGGGAGCTAGCCGCCGGGAATAATAGAAACAAAGGCCTTTGTTTAACAGATTAGGGCAAAACCGAAAAGTTCATCTCAGTAAATTCATACTATAGCTGAATCCCCGTGGGAATATGTATCGTCGAAATAAAACCAGTCTGTATAAAAAAATCTACTGAAGTAAGACAGAATGCAAGGAATAAAAATAAATGATTACCGTTTATTGACACTGACATAGATTTTTTGTTATATTCTTTTTGAGATCATTTGTCAATATCGTCTATCTAATATTAAAACTATGCCAGTGAACATCAGCTACGGCAGTATCACGCTTCGCTAGCCAAACTTACTCAAACTGTCAAAAACATACACTAAAACAGAAACATTACAAACTTTAATTTATATCAAATAATTACAGGTCTATTTATGAAAGTATATCCTACATACCATACAATGGATAAATACATAAAAAAACGTCGCGTTGTATACTATTCATATTCACGGCCTTACGAGTTAGCGACGGTCGGGACATATTATATAGGACGACACTAAGATAATATAAATACTGGTTTACGCGTAAAATAATGACTACATGTACAAAATGTCACTATACTATCTACATGCTAACTTAAATACGTGTATAATAGTCTTTTTATTTACACTAGAATATTAATGGATAATGATATGATGAAATAGATGAGTATGAGTATGCAAATGAGTAATCGCACAGCTCGGGGGTCGATTTTTTAATTCGGAGAGACCGATTTCTTCAAGTATTTTACACCGGTAAAAAGCGGTGAAATATATATGGGCGGTAGAAATTGGGTGTTTAGATAGTGGTTTTGACCACCTGTTATCAATAACATTAATTAAGAATAAGGCCTAGTAGTAGACATATTATGTAGAAAAAAGTAGACATACGTGTGAAATGAAATAATTGAAATGAGTCGCTCTAAATTAAAAAAATCGCCAAGTTGTATGGATTTGGGTACGGGCGCGTACACATCGGCAGTGGACGGCGCAAGCGTGAGCTCGGTTTTGCAATTTATTAAAAATGTAAACTTTATAATCAATTCCTCCCTCTGTCCCGGGTTAGATCGCGGGGTTTGTCGTCCGCGTTCGTCGTCGGGTGGTTTATTATAATATGTCACACTTCAAGCGATGAGATCAGAAGTATCGCGGTAAATATTAACGAAAGCGGGCTACGGTCGCGATCGGTTTCGATGCGGTCGCAGGTCGGACTAAAGTATATTTATGATTCTAGTCGGAGATTCAAATGTGTATAATTAACGGAGCGGAAACGACGGTATCGTCAACGTATCGTTCAAACGAAATACGGACCAGACTCGCGAATTTAATACGCGATTCGTCGAGTAGTTTTTTATTTACGTCGTATCTGTTTTTTTTATTCGAGAAGCGGTCTTTCGGGGAACGTTTTCGAACGATTATCGAATAAATCAGACGGGCGACCGAGGAGGGGTGAGATTTTTGAGCGGGGAACGATTTTGAAACGTTAAGAGCGGTCGTAGTTTTGTATACTCGGGGGCGGGTCACGCTTGTAATATTACCGCAGCACGGGCGCGCTCCTGTCAGACGGGCGCGGACGCGTCGGGGCGGGCGGCGCGGGGGAGCGTGTGTGCGGGGGCGGCGGGGGGAGCGTGTGCGGCCGGCGAGGGCGAGGGCGAGGGCGAGGGGGCGGCGCCGGGCGGGCGCAGCAGCGCTCGCAGCAGGCGCAGTCAGTCGGCCAGCACGGCCTGCGCCACGCCGGCCAGCTCCGCGTTCAGCGCACGGAACGACGGCCGCTCGTCCGGCACGCCCCGCCAGCACGCCCGCATCACCTGTAAACGAGGAAATCGTCACTTCGGTACCGACACCGACGAACTAAAATTACGACGTAAACGAATAATATAAAGGCGATTCTCGATGCGCCCGCGAACCGTCCGCCGACGGCCGCCCCGCGTCGGAACACTCACGTTGTAGATGACGGGCGAGCAGCCGTCGGGCTTCTCCAGCAGGTGTCCCCGCTGCACCATCTCCACCACCTGCGTGTTCTTCATGCGCCCGTACGGCACCTGGCCGCACGTGAACACCTCCCACATCAGAACGCCTGCGATAACAAACATTTATTTTATGTCATTACAAAAGCGAATCATCAAAACCGCTCAGCCTACGACTGAAACTATTAAGTACTTACCTATACATAAATTCAGATTAAACAAATTCATTCAAATATTTTGTTCAAAAGCGCCTCACGGCGCAACAAACGGTCACCACGACACCACATTTAATGAACCCGACAGTTATACTAGACATTTTCCACAAAAAACCACAACTAGGTATTGTGACCATTTCTTGATGAAAAATGTACCCACTTTGACTCGGCCTGTGTCCAGACAGCACCTTGATATACAAACCGACCAAAAGCCGACACCGCAAACTCACCGAAAGCCCACACGTCTGATTTGGAGGAGAAGCGCGTGTAGTTGAGCACCTCGGGCGGCGCCCACTTGATGGGGAACTTGGTGCCGCCCGAGCTCGTGTACTGGTCGTCCAGCACGTACCGCGCCAGCCCGAAGTCCGCCACCTGCAACACACGACGCAACTCATTTATTTATATCATTTATGGACCCAGCATGGTGCAGCGAGCACGATGGCTGTTCATATGTTCACCGGTTTTTAACCCCCGACGTAAAAACGACAGGGTGTTATAAGTTTGACGTGTCTGCCTGTGTGTGTCTGCCTGTGGCATCGTAGCTCCCTAACGGATGGACCGATTTATTAGATTTAGTTTTTTTTTGTTTGAAAGCTGAATTAGTCGGGAGTGTTCTTAGCCATGTTTCATGAAAATCGGTCCACTATATTGGGGCTTTTTCAAAATTTTAAATTTGTGCTTAGGTAGGTAATTATATAAAACGCGAGTGTTCTGACGTGGGGTGTTCATAGGTGTATGTGACGGGTTAAGAATTTCACCACCGATCTTTTTTGGTAGTCGTAAAAATCGACTTAAGGTGTAGGGAGTATAAACGGACAGCAACATTCTACCCTAAATCACTGATAAACTTCAGTTTTTACGAACTGTCTTTTCTGTTCGTCAGTAATATTTTTTTATCTTGTAACCGAAATTACAGGCAATGTTTTCAATCAGACTTGTCAAGAAAAAATAAAATTATAACACTCATCCCCTGTTACATAGTGTCATTCTTTTATAGAATTGAAATTGTGCCTCCCTACCTGCATCTACACGAACAAGAATAATACCAGAAAAAAAAGACTTGAGTCACGAAGAACAAAACTAAAATGAAGCTAATACTAGTATCCAATAATGCATTTGGGCAAATTAGGATGAATCCGTAAGATTAGCACTCACCTTGACGACGTTCTCGTCTCCCACGAGGCAGTTCCTCGCGGCCAGGTCCCGGTGGATGTAGTTGTGCCTCTCCAGGTACGCCATGCCTTTGCACACCTGCAAATATACAACACGTGTATTATTGTCTGCGGTCAACATTCGAAAGTCAACTTTGTATTACAAGCTTTTATTTACTTTCACCTGTCCCGTTGTGTCTATAATTAAAACTCGCAAGTTAAATTTGACCCACTTCCCGGTTTCCGATTGAGCTGAAATTTTGTACAAATATGTAAGTCACGCGACCGTGCAATATTATGGTATCATGAAGCTGACCTGATGATGGAGCAGAAAGGTGGCCATAGGAACTCTATAATGAAATGTCGTATCCTCATCGAGTAAGGCTTTTAGAAACGTCTCGGAGAGGAGTAGATGACTGTTGAAAGAAAAGTACAGTCGGCGAAAAAAGCTCGACATGTCGTTGAAATGTCGAGCAGCACGGCGGCGGCAGCAGGTGGTGGAGCAGGTGTCGGGCACTGGTACCTGTATGCACATGTCCAGCAGCACGGCGGCGGCAGCAGGTGGTGGAGCAGGTGTCGGGCACTGGTACCTGTATGCACATGTCCAGCAGCACGGCGGCGGCAGCAGGTGGTGGAGCAGGTGTCGGGCACTGGTACCTGTATGCACATGTCCAGCAGCACGGCGGCGGCAGCAGGTGGTGGAGCAGGTGTCGGGCACTGGTACCTGTATGCACATGTCCAGCAGCACGGCGGCGGCAGCAGGTGGTGGAGCAGGTGTCGGGCACTGGTACCTGTATGCACATGTCCAGCAGCACGGCGGCGGCAGCAGGTGGTGGAGCAGGTGTCGGGCACTGGTACCTGTATGCACATGTCCAGCAGCACGGCGGCGGCAGCAGGTGGTGGAGCAGGTGTCGGGCACTGGTACCTGTATGCACATGTCCAGCAGCACGGCGGCGGCAGCAGGTGGTGGAGCAGGTGTCGGGCACTGGTACCTGTATGCACATGTCCAGCAGCACGGCGGCGGCAGCAGGTGGTGGAGCAGGTGTCGGGCACTGGTACCTGTATGCACATGTCCAGCAGCACGGCGGCGGCAGCAGGTGGTGGAGCAGGTGTCGGGCACTGGTACCTGTATGCACATGTCCAGCAGCACGGCGGCGGCAGCAGGTGGTGGAGCAGGTGTCGGGCACTGGTACCTGTATGCACATGTCCAGCAGCACGGCGGCGGCAGCAGGTGGTGGAGCAGGTGTCGGGCACTGGTACCTGTATGCACATGTCCAGCAGCACGGCGGCGGCAGCAGGTGGTGGAGCAGGTGTCGGGCACTGGTACCTGTATGCACATGTCCAGCAGCACGGCGGCGGCAGCAGGTGGTGGAGCAGGTGTCGGGCACTGGTACCTGTATGCACATGTCCAGCAGCACGGCGGCGGCAGCAGGTGGTGGAGCAGGTGTCGGGCACTGGTACCTGTATGCACATGTCCAGCAGCACGGCGGCGGCAGCAGGTGGTGGAGCAGGTGTCGGGCACTGGTACCTGTATGCACATGTCCAGCAGCACGGCGGCGGCAGCAGGTGGTGGAGCAGGTGTCGGGCACTGGTACCTGTATGCACATGTCCAGCAGCACGGCGGCGGCAGCAGGTGGTGGAGCAGGTGTCGGGCACTGGTACCTGTATGCACATGTCCAGCAGCACGGCGGCGGCAGCAGGTGGTGGAGCAGGTGTCGGGCACTGGTACCTGTATGCACATGTCCAGCAGCACGGCGGCGGCAGCAGGTGGTGGAGCAGGTGTCGGGCACTGGTACCTGTATGCACATGTCCAGCAGCACGGCGGCGGCAGCAGGTGGTGGAGCAGGTGTCGGGCACTGGTACCTGTATGCACATGTCCAGCAGCACGGCGGCGGCAGCAGGTGGTGGAGCAGGTGTCGGGCACTGGTACCTGTATGCACATGTCCAGCAGCACGGCGGCGGCAGCAGGTGGTGGAGCAGGTGTCGGGCACTGGTACCTGTATGCACATGTCCAGCAGCACGGCGGCGGCAGCAGGTGGTGGAGCAGGTGTCGGGCACTGGTACCTGTATGCACATGTCCAGCAGCACGGCGGCGGCAGCAGGTGGTGGAGCAGGTGTCGGGCACTGGTACCTGTATGCACATGTCCAGCAGCACGGCGGCGGGCAGCAGGTCGGGCGCGGTGCGGCGCAGGTAGTTGAACAGGGAGCCGTGGCGCATGTACTCGGTCACGATGTAGATGGGCCGCCGCTTCGAGCACACGCCGTACAGCTGCACCAGGTTCTGATGCTGCAGTTTACTGAAAGTGAAATTATGCAAGATAAATAGCTTTATCGGAAATAAGAAACGTTACAACATATCGGTAGTAAGTGGCTAGTGACAATGTTAGTCACTGTGAGAGTTCATGTGGGCGACATTCTTACTTAAGGGCCGGGCGAACATGGTGCCCTCCTTCATCATCTTGACGGCGGTGTCGATGCGCCGCGCCTGTCTCCTGCAGAAGGGGGCACACGGCAGTACTCACGTCATGACCTTGGCCTCCTCGATGAAGTCGTCCTCGGACATGGTGCCCTCCTTCATCATCTTGACGGCGGTGTCGATGCGCCGCGCCTGTCTCCTGCAGCAGGGGGCACACGGCAGTACTCACGTCATGACCTTGGCCTCCTCGATGAAGTCGTCCTCGGACATGGTGCCCTCCTTCATCATCTTGACGGCGGTGTCGATGCGCCGCGCCTGTCTCCTGCAGCAGGGGGCACACGGCAGTACTCACGTCATGACCTTGGCCTCCTCGATGAAGTCGTCCTCGGACATGGTGCCCTCCTTCATCATCTTGACGGCGGTGTCGATGCGCCGCGCCTGTCTCCTGCAGCAGGGGGCACACGGCAGTACTCACGTCATGACCTTGGCCTCCTCGATGAAGTCGTCCTCGGACATGGTGCCCTCCTTCATCATCTTGACGGCGGTGTCGATGCGCCGCGCCTGTCTCCTGCAGCAGGGGGCACACGGCAGTACTCACGTCATGACCTTGGCCTCCTCGATGAAGTCGTCCTCGGACATGGTGCCCTCCTTCATCATCTTGACGGCGGTGTCGATGCGCCGCGCCTGTCTCCTGCAGCAGGGGGCACACGGCAGTACTCACGTCATGACCTTGGCCTCCTCGATGAAGTCGTCCTCGGACATGGTGCCCTCCTTCATCATCTTGACGGCGGTGTCGATGCGCCGCGCCTGTCTCCTGCAGCAGGGGGCACACGGCAGTACTCACGTCATGACCTTGGCCTCCTCGATGAAGTCGTCCTCGGACATGGTGCCCTCCTTCATCATCTTGACGGCGGTGTCGATGCGCCGCGCCTGTCTCCTGCAGCAGGGGGCACACGGCAGTACTCACGTCATGACCTTGGCCTCCTCGATGAAGTCGTCCTCGGACATGGTGCCCTCCTTCATCATCTTGACGGCGGTGTCGATGCGCCGCGCCTGTCTCCTGCAGCAGGGGGCACACGGCAGTACTCACGTCATGACCTTGGCCTCCTCGATGAAGTCGTCCTCGGACATGGTGCCCTCCTTCATCATCTTGACGGCGGTGTCGATGCGCCGCGCCTGTCTCCTGCAGCAGGGGGCACACGGCAGTACTCACGTCATGACCTTGGCCTCCTCGATGAAGTCGTCCTCGGACATGGTGCCCTCCTTCATCATCTTGACGGCGGTGTCGATGCGCCGCGCCTGTCTCCTGCAGCAGGGGGCACACGGCAGTACTCACGTCATGACCTTGGCCTCCTCGATGAAGTCGTCCTCGGACATGGTGCCCTCCTTCATCATCTTGACGGCGGTGTCGATGCGCCGCGCCTGTCTCCTGCAGCAGGGGGCACACGGCAGTACTCACGTCATGACCTTGGCCTCCTCGATGAAGTCGTCCTCGGACATGGTGCCCTCCTTCATCATCTTGACGGCGGTGTCGATGCGCCGCGCCTGTCTCCTGCAGCAGGGGGCACACGGCAGTACTCACGTCATGACCTTGGCCTCCTCGATGAAGTCGTCCTCGGACATGGTGCCCTCCTTCATCATCTTGACGGCGGTGTCGATGCGCCGCGCCTGTCTCCTGCAGCAGGGGGCACACGGCAGTACTCACGTCATGACCTTGGCCTCCTCGATGAAGTCGTCCTCGGACATGGTGCCCTCCTTCATCATCTTGACGGCGGTGTCGATGCGCCGCGCCTGTCTCCTGCAGCAGGGGGCACACGGCAGTACTCACGTCATGACCTTGGCCTCCTCGATGAAGTCGTCCTCGGACATGGTGCCCTCCTTCATCATCTTGACGGCGGTGTCGATGCGCCGCGCCTGTCTCCTGCAGCAGGGGGCACACGGCAGTACTCACGTCATGACCTTGGCCTCCTCGATGAAGTCGTCCTCGGACATGGTGCCCTCCTTCATCATCTTGACGGCGGTGTCGATGCGCCGCGCCTGTCTCCTGCAGCAGGGGGCACACGGCAGTACTCACGTCATGACCTTGGCCTCCTCGATGAAGTCGTCCTCGGACATGGTGCCCTCCTTCATCATCTTGACGGCGGTGTCGATGCGCCGCGCCTGTCTCCTGCAGCAGGGGGCACACGGCAGTACTCACGTCATGACCTTGGCCTCCTCGATGAAGTCGTCCTCGGACATGGTGCCCTCCTTCATCATCTTGACGGCGGTGTCGATGCGCCGCGCCTGTCTCCTGCAGCAGGGGGCACACGGCAGTACTCACGTCATGACCTTGGCCTCCTCGATGAAGTCGTCCTCGGACATGGTGCCCTCCTTCATCATCTTGACGGCGGTGTCGATGCGCCGCGCCTGTCTCCTGCAGCAGGGGGCACACGGCAGTACTCACGTCATGACCTTGGCCTCCTCGATGAAGTCGTCCTCGGACATGGTGCCCTCCTTCATCATCTTGACGGCGGTGTCGATGCGCCGCGCCTGTCTCCTGCAGCAGGGGGCACACGGCAGTACTCACGTCATGACCTTGGCCTCCTCGATGAAGTCGTCCTCGGACATGGTGCCCTCCTTCATCATCTTGACGGCGGTGTCGATGCGCCGCGCCTGTCTCCTGCAGCAGGGGGCACACGGCAGTACTCACGTCATGACCTTGGCCTCCTCGATGAAGTCGTCCTCGGACATGGTGCCCTCCTTCATCATCTTGACGGCGGTGTCGATGCGCCGCGCCTGTCTCCTGCAGCAGGGGGCACACGGCAGTACTCACGTCATGACCTTGGCCTCCTCGATGAAGTCGTCCTCGGACATGGTGCCCTCCTTCATCATCTTGACGGCGGTGTCGATGCGCCGCGCCTGTCTCCTGCAGCAGGGGCACACGGCAGTACTCACGTCATGACCTTGGCCTCCTCGATGAAGTCGTCCTCGGACATGGTGCCCTCCTTCATCATCTTGACGGCGGTGTCGATGCGCCGCGCCTGTCTCCTGCAGCAGGGGGCACACGGCAGTACTCACGTCATGACCTTGGCCTCCTCGATGAAGTCGTCCTCGGACATGGTGCCCTCCTTCATCATCTTGACGGCGGTGTCGATGCGCCGCGCCTGTCTCCTGCAGCAGGGGGCACACGGCAGTACTCACGTCATGACCTTGGCCTCCTCGATGAAGTCGTCCTCGGACATGGTGCCCTCCTTCATCATCTTGACGGCGGTGTCGATGCGCCGCGCCTGTCTCCTGCAGCAGGGGGCACACGGCAGTACTCACGTCATGACCTTGGCCTCCTCGATGAAGTCGTCCTCGGACATGGTGCCCTCCTTCATCATCTTGACGGCGGTGTCGATGCGCCGCGCCTGTCTCCTGCAGCAGGGGGCACACGGCAGTACTCACGTCATGACCTTGGCCTCCTCGATGAAGTCGTCCTCGGACATGGTGCCCTCCTTCATCATCTTGACGGCGGTGTCGATGCGCCGCGCCTGTCTCCTGCAGCAGGGGGCACACGGCAGTACTCACGTCATGACCTTGGCCTCCTCGATGAAGTCGTCCTCGGACATGGTGCCCTCCTTCATCATCTTGACGGCGGTGTCGATGCGCCGCGCCTGTCTCCTGCAGCAGGGGGCACACGGCAGTACTCACGTCATGACCTTGGCCTCCTCGATGAAGTCGTCCTCGGACATGGTGCCCTCCTTCATCATCTTGACGGCGGTGTCGATGCGCCGCGCCTGTCTCCTGCAGCAGGGGGCACACGGCAGTACTCACGTCATGACCTTGGCCTCCTCGATGAAGTCGTCCTCGGACATGGTGCCCTCCTTCATCATCTTGACGGCGGTGTCGATGCGCCGCGCCTGTCTCCTGCAGCAGGGGGCACACGGCAGTACTCACGTCATGACCTTGGCCTCCTCGATGAAGTCGTCCTCGGACATGGTGCCCTCCTTCATCATCTTGACGGCGGTGTCGATGCGCCGCGCCTGTCTCCTGCAGCAGGGGGCACACGGCAGTACTCACGTCATGACCTTGGCCTCCTCGATGAAGTCGTCCTCGGACATGGTGCCCTCCTTCATCATCTTGACGGCGGTGTCGATGCGCCGCGCCTGTCTCCTGCAGCAGGGGGCACACGGCAGTACTCACGTCATGACCTTGGCCTCCTCGATGAAGTCGTCCTCGGACATGGTGCCCTCCTTCATCATCTTGACGGCGGTGTCGATGCGCCGCGCCTGTCTCCTGCAGCAGGGGGCACACGGCAGTACTCACGTCATGACCTTGGCCTCCTCGATGAAGTCGTCCTCGGACATGGTGCCCTCCTTCATCATCTTGACGGCGGTGTCGATGCGCCGCGCCTGTCTCCTGCAGCAGGGGGCACACGGCAGTACTCACGTCATGACCTTGGCCTCCTCGATGAAGTCGTCCTCGGACATGGTGCCCTCCTTCATCATCTTGACGGCGGTGTCGATGCGCCGCGCCTGTCTCCTGCAGCAGGGGGCACACGGCAGTACTCACGTCATGACCTTGGCCTCCTCGATGAAGTCGTCCTCGGACATGGTGCCCTCCTTCATCATCTTGACGGCGGTGTCGATGCGCCGCGCCTGTCTCCTGCAGCAGGGGGCACACGGCAGTACTCACGTCATGACCTTGGCCTCCTCGATGAAGTCGTCCTCGGACATGGTGCCCTCCTTCATCATCTTGACGGCGGTGTCGATGCGCCGCGCCTGTCTCCTGCAGCAGGGGGCACACGGCAGTACTCACGTCATGACCTTGGCCTCCTCGATGAAGTCGTCCTCGGACATGGTGCCCTCCTTCATCATCTTGACGGCGGTGTCGATGCGCCGCGCCTGTCTCCTGCAGCAGGGGGCACACGGCAGTACTCACGTCATGACCTTGGCCTCCTCGATGAAGTCGTCCTCGGACATGGTGCCCTCCTTCATCATCTTGACGGCGGTGTCGATGCGCCGCGCCTGTCTCCTGCAGCAGGGGGCACACGGCAGTACTCACGTCATGACCTTGGCCTCCTCGATGAAGTCGTCCTCGGACATGGTGCCCTCCTTCATCATCTTGACGGCGGTGTCGATGCGCCGCGCCTGTCTCCTGCAGCAGGGGGCACACGGCAGTACTCACGTCATGACCTTGGCCTCCTCGATGAAGTCGTCCTCGGACATGGTGCCCTCCTTCATCATCTTGACGGCGGTGTCGATGCGCCGCGCCTGTCTCCTGCAGCAGGGGGCACACGGCAGTACTCACGTCATGACCTTGGCCTCCTCGATGAAGTCGTCCTCGGACATGGTGCCCTCCTTCATCATCTTGACGGCGGTGTCGATGCGCCGCGCCTGTCTCCTGCAGCAGGGGGCACACGGCAGTACTCACGTCATGACCTTGGCCTCCTCGATGAAGTCGTCCTCGGACATGGTGCCCTCCTTCATCATCTTGACGGCGGTGTCGATGCGCCGCGCCTGTCTCCTGCAGCAGGGGGCACA
Source organism: Leguminivora glycinivorella (assembly GCF_023078275.1). Taxonomy (NCBI): domain Eukaryota; kingdom Metazoa; phylum Arthropoda; class Insecta; order Lepidoptera; family Tortricidae; genus Leguminivora; species Leguminivora glycinivorella. Next base: position 361,458 of record NC_062978.1, on the reverse strand, counting down.
CGGCAGTACTCACGTCATGACCTTGGCCTCCTCGATGAAGTCGTCCTCGGACATGGTGCCCTCCTTCATCATCTTGACGGCGGTGTCGATGCGCCGCGCCTGTCTCCTGCAGCAGGGGGCACACGGCAGTACTCACGTCATGACCTTGGCCTCCTCGATGAAGTCGTCCTCGGACATGGTGCCCTCCTTCATCATCTTGACGGCGGTGTCGATGCGCCGCGCCTGTCTCCTGCAGCAGGGGGCACACGGCAGTACTCACGTCATGACCTTGGCCTCCTCGATGAAGTCGTCCTCGGACATGGTGCCCTCCTTCATCATCTTGACGGCGGTGTCGATGCGCCGCGCCTGTCTCCTGCAGCAGGGGGCACACGGCAGTACTCACGTCATGACCTTGGCCTCCTCGATGAAGTCGTCCTCGGACATGGTGCCCTCCTTCATCATCTTGACGGCGGTGTCGATGCGCCGCGCCTGTCTCCTGCAGCAGGGGGCACACGGCAGTACTCACGTCATGACCTTGGCCTCCTCGATGAAGTCGTCCTCGGACATGGTGCCCTCCTTCATCATCTTGACGGCGGTGTCGATGCGCCGCGCCTGTCTCCTGCAGCAGGGGGCACACGGCAGTACTCACGTCATGACCTTGGCCTCCTCGATGAAGTCGTCCTCGGACATGGTGCCCTCCTTCATCATCTTGACGGCGGTGTCGATGCGCCGCGCCTGTCTCCTGCAGCAGGGGGCACACGGCAGTACTCACGTCATGACCTTGGCCTCCTCGATGAAGTCGTCCTCGGACATGGTGCCCTCCTTCATCATCTTGACGGCGGTGTCGATGCGCCGCGCCTGTCTCCTGCAGCAGGGGGCACACGGCAGTACTCACGTCATGACCTTGGCCTCCTCGATGAAGTCGTCCTCGGACATGGTGCCCTCCTTCATCATCTTGACGGCGGTGTCGATGCGCCGCGCCTGTCTCCTGCAGCAGGGGGCACACGGCAGTACTCACGTCATGACCTTGGCCTCCTCGATGAAGTCGTCCTCGGACATGGTGCCCTCCTTCATCATCTTGACGGCGGTGTCGATGCGCCGCGCCTGTCTCCTGCAGCAGGGGGCACACGGCAGTACTCACGTCATGACCTTGGCCTCCTCGATGAAGTCGTCCTCGGACATGGTGCCCTCCTTCATCATCTTGACGGCGGTGTCGATGCGCCGCGCCTGTCTCCTGCAGCAGGGGGCACACGGCAGTACTCACGTCATGACCTTGGCCTCCTCGATGAAGTCGTCCTCGGACATGGTGCCCTCCTTCATCATCTTGACGGCGGTGTCGATGCGCCGCGCCTGTCTCCTGCAGCAGGGGGCACACGGCAGTACTCACGTCATGACCTTGGCCTCCTCGATGAAGTCGTCCTCGGACATGGTGCCCTCCTTCATCATCTTGACGGCGGTGTCGATGCGCCGCGCCTGTCTCCTGCAGCAGGGGGCACACGGCAGTACTCACGTCATGACCTTGGCCTCCTCGATGAAGTCGTCCTCGGACATGGTGCCCTCCTTCATCATCTTGACGGCGGTGTCGATGCGCCGCGCCTGTCTCCTGCAGCAGGGGGCACACGGCAGTACTCACGTCATGACCTTGGCCTCCTCGATGAAGTCGTCCTCGGACATGGTGCCCTCCTTCATCATCTTGACGGCGGTGTCGATGCGCCGCGCCTGTCTCCTGCAGCAGGGGGCACACGGCAGTACTCACGTCATGACCTTGGCCTCCTCGATGAAGTCGTCCTCGGACATGGTGCCCTCCTTCATCATCTTGACGGCGGTGTCGATGCGCCGCGCCTGTCTCCTGCAGCAGGGGGCACACGGCAGTACTCACGTCATGACCTTGGCCTCCTCGATGAAGTCGTCCTCGGACATGGTGCCCTCCTTCATCATCTTGACGGCGGTGTCGATGCGCCGCGCCTGTCTCCTGCAGCAGGGGGCACACGGCAGTACTCACGTCATGACGTCATGACATGAGAAAAAAAAGAAAATAACACTAGACATAAGTTGAATGTAACTTTATATAATCTTTGTACATATAGTAGTAAGGTTAGCATAATTGACACTAACAAATTTGTTAGTAAATACCATATGCCTATGGTGTTTTTGACTAAAGGTAAATGTTACCTTTCAAATTATTATAAAAGACAAATAGCTTTATCGCTATCCTATTTATTTGACATATCTGCCAAGAATTTGGCAGACAACTCTGCTCCTATTGAGCAGCAAAGTATGAACTTGGAATTGGTTCCAGTCATAACCAATGATTTAAACTAGCTTCTAAGACAAAAGATTCTGTCTCTGGCAATTTAATTTTAAGTAACTATAAGAATCAATACTGTGAGCAAGGAAAGTATATCCACCTGGTGCATCAAAATATTCAATGTATTAGAGGAAAAGATTTACAAATTGAACTATTCATGAACGAATTTTATGTAGACATTTTATGCATTACTGAACACTGGTTAAAAAACAATGAATTAATGCCTCAATTTAATAATCACCAGGTGGCAAGTTCGTTCACCAGACATAGTTCCATACATGGTGGGTCGTTAATTATAATAAATAGCCAGTTAAAATTTAAGGAACGTAAGGATATTGTTTCCATGTCTGTTGAACGGACTATAGAACTAAGTGCTGTAGAATTGGAGCAATTTATTGTTGTCTGTGTGTATAGGCCGCCATTAAGTAATTTTGAAACTTTTGAAAAAATTATGGAATCTGTGCTACTTAAAATATCATCTTCTAGTAAAAAAATACTTATATGCGGCGACTTTAATGTAAACATCTTGGAAAATTCAACAATAAGTATCAGATTGTTGAATCTTTTCAAATCATGTAATCTCAATCATATTTTTATGGAGCCTACTAGAGTGACTGCCACTAGTGCCACCTGTATAGATAATATTTTCACTGATATTTTTCCTATTACTAAAGATGTAATTAGCAACTTAGAATCAGACCATTTAGGCCAATTGATAGTATTTGAGACATTAAGGAAAAATACTTTGAGAAAACAAATAACTTTTGTACCAGTAACCTCCGACCGCGTGGAACGAATGAAGCAAAGTTTGGTTCAGGCGCTACCCTCCCTGTCTTCCGATATGAGTCCTAATAGTATGTATAATTCATTCTTTCACACTTTTCTGCAACATTATAATGCAATATTTACTTCAAAATCGGTCGTAGTTAGTGGTGCATCAGTTTTTAGTGAGTGGGCTACTGCAGAGTTACATCAACGAAGACGTGCATTGTATGCCTTGTATGAAGAACGGCGGTTTAATACGAGTGATGAATTTAAAGAACATGTTAAGCAATATTCGAAGAAGTTCAAGATAGATTGTCATATCGCTAAGCGAAATTATCTTAGTAATAAAATAAAAAATAGCTCTGACATTATTAAAGCAACGTGGAAAGTAATTAATGTGGAAACTGGTCGCTCGAAACACGCAGTAAAAGATATTAAACTGAATATTGATAACAAAATTATAGATTCCAATTTTGAAGTAGCAACAGAGTTCGAAAAATTTTTCACCGAGATACCAGCATTCACAACTAAGGATTTAAATTCATCACCCTTATCTGCCGTCACATTATTAGAGGAAAACGTTCCTGAGTGTTGTAGAGACCTTTATTTTGAACATGTGTGTACCTCAGATATAGTAAAGGCATTTAAATCAATTAATGTCAAAAAAACTAGTGACCTCTGGGGGGTCTCCGTCCATGCCGTAAAATCCTTAGTTGAGGTTGTAGCGCCTGACTTAGCAGTTATATTCAACAACAGTGTTGACTGCGGCGAGTTTCCTGATCTAATGAAACATAGCAAAATAACTCCTTTATTTAAATCCGGCAGCCACTCTGACCCCACTAACTTTAGACCAATATCTGTGCTGCCAACTTTCAGTAAAATATTTGAAAAATTAGTTCTTTCTCAATTAGTACGACATTTTAACGTTAATAATTTAATGCATAATAAGCAATTTGGCTTCACACGGGGTCGCTCGACAACCGATGCTGGTGTTGAGCTAATTAAGCATATTTTCGATGCCTGGGAGGAGTCACAAGATGCTTTAGGTATCTTTTGTGATTTATCTAAGGCCTTCGACTGTGTTTGTCATGAAACATTGATCAGGAAACTACATTATTATGGAGTCAGAGGATCAGCACTAGATTTACTCAAGTCCTACTTAAATGGTAGAATACAAAGGGTAGATGTCAATGGACAGAGATCAACTGGGTCATTGGTCTCTATGGGTGTACCACAGGGATCAATATTGGGGCCTTTCCTGTTCCTTATCTACATAAATGACTTGCCATTCCTTGTAAAGACCCACCATGATATAGTATTGTTTGCAGACGACACCTCACTTATTTTCAAACTCAAACGACAGCAACAAGCTCACAGTGATGTAAACAATGCTATCTCTAAAGTAGTGAACTGGTTCAATGCTAATAATTTATTATTAAATGAAAAAAAGACTAAATGTATTAAGTTTGTCACTAATAGTAACGTAAGGAATGAGCAAACAAGTGTCGTTGTGAAGGATGAGGAATTAGAACTGGTAGATAGTACAGTTTTTCTTGGTATAACTTTAGATTCTAAACTTCAGTGGGGTCCCCATATTGTTAACCTCTCGAATAGACTTAGTTCTGCAGCTTTTGCAGTGAGCAAGATCCGTCAGTTAACAGACGTGAAAACAGCTCGATTAGTTTATTTTAGTTACTTTCACAGCATTATGTCATATGGTATTTTACTTTGGGGCAGTGCTTCAGAGATAAATACCATATTTATTCTGCAGAAGAGGGCTATTCGAGCAATATATAAAATGAACCATAGAGACTCACTTAGAGATAAATTTAAGGACATTAATATAATGACAGTGCATTGTCAATATATTTATGAGAATATTATGTATGTACATAAAAACATTTGTAATTTTAAGAAAAACTGTGATGTACATAATATAAATACTAGAAATAAACATAAACTCGCGGTGCCCTTCACACGGCTCTGTAAAATTAAAAAATCATTCATATTATTATTATTATTGTTGATGAAATTAATATTGTATTTTTTTGGACATTGGATTTTTCCTAGAAATATTCTAGACATGTATTTTTATATATACATATACCTAATTATATATTTTTTGTTTAACGATTATTTTTATATGAAATTGTATATTATAGACTCAATATTATTATGAACAATAATTTACAACAATAAATTGCTCTGATAATTAGGTTAGATTAAGATCATAATATATATGTAATGAACTATTCATAAGAGCTTGTAACTAGGCCTACATGAATAAAGATATTTTGAATTGAATTGAATTGACCTTGGCCTCCTCGATGAAGTCGTCCTCGGACATGGTGCCCTCCTTCATCATCTTGACGGCGGTGTCGATGCGCCGCGCCTGTCTCCTGCAGCAGGGGGCACACGGCAGTACTCACGTCATGACCTTGGCCTCCTCGATGAAGTCGTCCTCGGACATGGTGCCCTCCTTCATCATCTTGACGGCGGTGTCGATGCGCCGCGCCTGTCTCCTGCAGCAGGGGGCACACGGCAGTACTCACGTCATGACCTTGGCCTCCTCGATGAAGTCGTCCTCGGACATGGTGCCCTCCTTCATCATCTTGACGGCGGTGTCGATGCGCCGCGCCTGTCTCCTGCAGCAGGGGGCACACGGCAGTACTCACGTCATGACCTTGGCCTCCTCGATGAAGTCGTCCTCGGACATGGTGCCCTCCTTCATCATCTTGACGGCGGTGTCGATGCGCCGCGCCTGTCTCCTGCAGCAGGGGGCACACGGCAGTACTCACGTCATGACCTTGGCCTCCTCGATGAAGTCGTCCTCGGACATGGTGCCCTCCTTCATCATCTTGACGGCGGTGTCGATGCGCCGCGCCTGTCTCCTGCAGCAGGGGGCACACGGCTGTACTCACGTCATGACCTTGGCCTCCTCGATGAAGTCGTCCTCGGACATGGTGCCCTCCTTCATCATCTTGACGGCGGTGTCGATGCGCCGCGCCTGTCTCCTGCAGCAGGGGGCACACGGCAGTACTCACGTCATGACCTTGGCCTCCTCGATGAAGTCGTCCTCGGACATGGTGCCCTCCTTCATCATCTTGACGGCGGTGTCGATGCGCCGCGCCTGTCTCCTGCAGCAGGGGGCACACGGCAGTACTCACGTCATGACCTTGGCCTCCTCGATGAAGTCGTCCTCGGACATGGTGCCCTCCTTCATCATCTTGACGGCGGTGTCGATGCGCCGCGCCTGTCTCCTGCAGCAGGGGGCACACGGCAGTACTCACGTCATGACCTTGGCCTCCTCGATGAAGTCGTCCTCGGACATGGTGCCCTCCTTCATCATCTTGACGGCGGTGTCGATGCGCCGCGCCTGTCTCCTGCAGCAGGGGGCACACGGCAGTACTCACGTCATGACCTTGGCCTCCTCGATGAAGTCGTCCTCGGACATGGTGCCCTCCTTCATCATCTTGACGGCGGTGTCGATGCGCCGCGCCTGTCTCCTGCAGCAGGGGGCACACGGCAGTACTCACGTCATGACCTTGGCCTCCTCGATGAAGTCGTCCTCGGACATGGTGCCCTCCTTCATCATCTTGACGGCGGTGTCGATGCGCCGCGCCTGTCTCCTGCAGCAGGGGGCACACGGCAGTACTCACGTCATGACCTTGGCCTCCTCGATGAAGTCGTCCTCGGACATGGTGCCCTCCTTCATCATCTTGACGGCGGTGTCGATGCGCCGCGCCTGTCTCCTGCAGCAGGGGGCACACGGCAGTACTCACGTCATGACCTTGGCCTCCTCGATGAAGTCGTCCTCGGACATGGTGCCCTCCTTCATCATCTTGACGGCGGTGTCGATGCGCCGCGCCTGTCTCCTGCAGCAGGGGGCACACGGCAGTACTCACGTCATGACCTTGGCCTCCTCGATGAAGTCGTCCTCGGACATGGTGCCCTCCTTCATCATCTTGACGGCGGTGTCGATGCGCCGCGCCTGTCTCCTGCAGCAGGGGGCACACGGCAGTACTCACGTCATGACCTTGGCCTCCTCGATGAAGTCGTCCTCGGACATGGTGCCCTCCTTCATCATCTTGACGGCGGTGTCGATGCGCCGCGCCTGTCTCCTGCAGCAGGGGGCACACGGCAGTACTCACGTCATGACCTTGGCGATGAAGTCTCCTCGATGAAGTCGTCCTCGGACATGGTGCCCTCCTTCATCATCTTGACGGCGGTGTCGATGCGCCGCGCCTGTCTCCTGCAGCAGGGGGCACACGGCAGTACTCACGTCATGACCTTGGCCTCCTCGATGAAGTCGTCCTCGGACATGGTGCCCTCCTTCATCATCTTGACGGCGGTGTCGATGCGCCGCGCCTGTCTCCTGCAGCAGGGGGCACACGGCAGTACTCACGTCATGACCTTGGCCTCCTCGATGAAGTCGTCCTCGGACATGGTGCCCTCCTTCATCATCTTGACGGCGGTGTCGATGCGCCGCGCCTGTCTCCTGCAGCAGGGGGCACACGGCAGTACTCACGTCATGACCTTGGCCTCCTCGATGAAGTCGTCCTCGGACATGGTGCCCTCCTTCATCATCTTGACGGCGGTGTCGATGCGCCGCGCCTGTCTCCTGCAGCAGGGGGCACACGGCAGTACTCACGTCATGACCTTGGCCTCCTCGATGAAGTCGTCCTCGGACATGGTGCCCTCCTTCATCATCTTGACGGCGGTGTCGATGCGGCCGCGCCACTTGCCGCGCCGCACCACGCCGAACTGCCCGGCGCCCAGCTCCTCCAGCAGCACCAGCTCCGAGGGGTCGATCTCCCACTTGTCTGCAAGTTACATTAGCACATCACAATCACGGTAGAAGATTCGTTTACGCTTAGGATAGAAACTGCTGTGCTTACATTAGGCGTACATTAGCCCAATAATGTATAAGTACTAGGGCCCTTTGTTGTCTGATATAATAAATAAATTAAATTAAATTAAATTAGGCTGGCTTTGCTGAGTTGTTAGCCAAATTATTGTTATATCAGTTTTCATATTCACTGCCAGCGCTAGTTACGCGCTACGAGATACGCATATATGTAGCATACTTTTTTCCCGCTCTTACGATTGAGGATCGCCTAGCGGGTAGCGGGTCGCTGGCAGTGAAGTTCTAACGTTTCTGAATTTTCGTTCAAAAAGTTGAATATGTACTCTAAATATCATGGTTAGAGGACCTATGGACGCGGCGTACTACGCCACGGGCAGAGACTGACTGAGGCAACATAAGTCCATGGACTTATGTTCGTGGCGCAAATTTTTTGTTCGCAGTGTCCTCTCTTGTACATTATACCTCAATGATCCCAACACATGGAGTGTGCAAACGGTACTGACCGTGGCTGAGCCCGCCGCTGTTGTGCTCGTGGTAGTTGACGAGCTCGGGGCTGGAGCTCGCAGGGTACTGACCGTGGCTGAGCCCGCCGCTGTTGTGCTCGTGGTAGTTGACGAGCTCGGGGCTGGAGCTACTGACCGTGGCTGAGCCGCTGTTGTGCTCGTGGTAGTTGACGAGCTCGGGGCTGGAGCTCGCAGGGTACTGACCGTGGCTGAGCCCGGCGCTGTTGTGCTCGTGGTAGTTGACGAGCTCGGGGCTGGAGCTCGCAGGGGCTGGGAGCCGCCGCTGTTGTGGTAGTTGACGAGCTCGGGGCTGGAGCTCGCAGGGTACTGACCGTGGCTGAGCCCGCCGTTGTCGTGTGCTCGAGCTCGGGGGTCGCAGGGTACTGAGTTGACTGTTGTGCTCGTGGTAGTTGACGAGCTCGGGGCTGGAGCTCGCAGGGTACTGACCGTGGCTGAGCCCGCCGCTGTTGTGCTCGTGGTAGTTGACGAGCTCGGGGCTGGAGCTCGCAGGGTACTGACCGTGGCTGAGCCCGGCGCTGTTGTGCTCGTGGTAGTTGACGAGCTCGGGGCTGGAGCTCGCAGGGTACTGACCGTGGCTGAGCCCGCCGCTGTTGTGCTCGTGGTAGTTGACGAGCTCGGGGCTGGAGCTCGCAGGGTACTGACCGTGGCTGAGCCCGGCGGTGGGCGGCGCGGGCCGGTCGCAGGGCGTGGCCTTGAGCCGGGAGCAGAGCCCGCCGCTGTTGTGCTTGTGGTAGTTGATGAGCTCGGGGATGGACGCGCAGCAGTGCTTGTCCGAGAGGTAGAAGTCGCCGCGGCTGTTCTGCTTTATGTGGTAGTGCTTCGTTTGCGCGTGGTTTCTGAAATTGAGTTATCAGAAATAAGTTGCTGTAAAACATAAGACTTGTGTTAGTTGCAGCGATCGTCACTTGCCAGTATAGACCAGTTTCTTATGAAAGATACAGTCCCGAGGCAGTAGGTAGTGTAGTTACACCAAGTTACCTACAAGTTGCCTTAGTATATTGTTGAGATAATTTTCGTCCGATAAGATCGGTACTCACACTTTGGTGTAGAGCGACAGCGTGTACATGCCCTTGGTGGAGGAGTTGCGTGTGTATGTGTGTGTGTGTGTGTGTGTATACTCACACGATGCCCTTGGTGGAGGAGTTGCGCACGACGTGTGTATGTGTGTGTGTGTGTGTGTGTATACTCACACTTTGGTGTAGAGCGACAGCGTGTACATGCCCTTGGTGGAGGAGTTGCGCACGGCTTGTATACTCCTAGAGCGACAGCCTGCCCTTGGTGGAGGAGTTGCGCACGACGAAGCAGCCCTCCTTGTCCTCCTGCTTCAGCAGCGACTCGGCGCGCTGCCGCGACATCTCGCCCACGTACCACCTGACCACACACGCGTCACATTACTCTCACTACCACTACACCTTACAATTATGACGATAACCGCTCACTACACCGTATATCACCATACTTGCTACAATATACATCGGAAAAGTAGCTAAGAGCTTTAATCACAAACGCTGCCTAATAAAAAATAATGTTGCGACACACGCCAATATCGCCAAACAATATTCGTTACTTACTCCCAAACGAGTAATGTGACGTGACTACGAATATAACAGCATAATTGTGAGTGAGCGTAAATAACTATTATGAGTAATAAATTCATTGTAAATCAATAAAAGTGCAATTTAATATGTATTATTAAATGTATTATTTTAATAATAATGAATCAACGAAAACATTCGCAAATTACACTTTATTTAAACGTTTGATTAATATATCATAATTAGGGCAATTCCCCGAGTACCTACTGTGATTAATAAGCGAATTATGATGTTTATTATGCAAATTGGCCATAAGAGCACTTTTACTAATGACTCATGCAGAAGCGAAGTTTGATCCATCACTTTTTCCACCTAACGTGACTCAATACGACCCGCATTCCGAAGAGAACAGTAACATCATGAAAGTCATGAAATGAAAGTATACCAGTGGTGGGCAAAGTACGGCCCTCGGGCCATGTCCCGTCCGCGACAGGATTGTATGCGGCCCGCTATCGGTCCTTCAAAATAGAGTGTGATCGCTCTAGTAAAAATGCATTTTTGGTTTAAATCTGGTCCACCGCTAAAATTCCTTCCACCCCCAAATCCCCCAATGTAAAAAGTTTGCCCACCACTGAACTACCACCACTACCACTATACATTCAATTCAGCTTTGAAAATATTTCCATATCTTGTTTTTTAGAGCAGCTACCAGATTCCGTGCAGCTACGCGAAAACGGTCTTCATTCGTTTGAAGTAAAAGGCCGTCCTTCGATTTCAGCGAATGAAGATTGACGTTTACAGATATTGACAAAGCACACAGGTTGCGAGAAAAAGTTTCCTATCCCATTCCTCTCGAGGATCTTGCATGGGACAAAAAATCTATTTGTTTTTGTTTCGTTACTCAGAAGGCTAGACAAATTATGGTGCAATCACACTATTTAGTTCACTGGATCGGTCATACGTGCAAAAAAATAGTATGAATTTACCGGGCGATGACACGGTTCGATTGGGAGAGTACTCATATGTAGGCGTAGGTGTCAGGGTGATTCACGGCTAGTTTCACTATCAGAATGGTACCATTGTTGTGCTACCATGCGCGCGACCCAGTCAAAATACCGAGTGTTCAACAACATTCCAAAAAGTAATCACGGTACTATGTGTATTGGGATCTGTGTACCATCGAAACTTGGATCATGACCCACTATGAAACCTTTTCACTTTCTTGGATTTAGTTCGATTTAAACTTATTATGAGGCTTACAACTTTACAAGGCGTATAAGCTCGTCGAAACCAAGTAAAACGAGCTTTTAAGCTCTTATAAGTAGGTTTTTTTACCGTTACCGCTTTACGGTACGGTACAAGACAAGACTAAAATGACTGTATACTCTAGTCTGTAGCCGCGCGCCCTTGACTTTGTCACTGACAAGTCGATCCGCCGATCGAATATTCAAAATATGTAGGTTGTACATAATATTATCAGTATTTGATATTTGAATATGTAGGCATATCAATTTCACGGTTTTCCCGTCCGATAATTTTATTAGGATTTGTATTTCCCCCCTCTATACATGGTGCACTGCAGTACAGCTAAGGTGATCCATTTCCATAATATGGTCACGGGCAAAATGACACAAATATGGATAACGACCCTTTTCCTCGATGCACGCAAACGCACGGAAAAAATAACACTTACTCGTATTTCTGTAGTCCTAATGTTTCTTTTTCTTTCACGTAATTGCTAGGGATGAATCCAACGGCCCTGAAACCAACATTATCTTTTAAGAGAAGGCACTATTCATTTTATCTTTGAACCAAAATAACAAAAATATTGAAATTGCCTATCTATTTACAGGCTTCTATTAATTTCTACTTGCAATATCATGAAGGCAAAATTTAACAGGAATTTTACCTATTTACATTATATACAGTAACCCCCTGTTACCTATTTACATATATACGTACTCTAATGTTATAAAGCCGATAAAGTTCGTTTGTCCCTTTCCGACATATTAGTGTGATAGAAAAAGACAAACGAACTTTATCGGCTTGGTAAGTTTAGAGTACGTTTATGCATAAGGTAGTAAAACTATAAATGAATGCTTCCCGATGCAGTATTTTACTTACCCATTCTCGTCTTTCACTTTCCACCAATGTTCTTGCGAGTCATCGATCACTTCGTACTCCGCTCCCTTCAACCAAAACAATATTATTTTATTCTTAGGTAAGTAGTTACATTTAGTTGTACTGTTGTATAATTTGAACTATCTCTTATTCATTACCATTATGGATATGGATTTTATTTTATAAATAAATACGTGTTAAGTTTCGGGCATATTATTAAAACAAGTAGCAAATAGCAATTATGCACATATTTCTCCAAAAGAATGTTAAAAGTAGAAAATCTAGAATGTGCAAAAATCAATCATCATACAATACATCTGAAAATGATTTTTGTACGGTCGACTACAAAGAGAAGTATACACTTTTTCACCTTATTGCATTGTAATAAGGTGAAAAAATGGATACATCTCATTGTAGTCGACCTTGATTTCTGCACATTGAGATATCGATAGTTGATCATCATCATTGCTGGGTGTCTCTGGGGTCTCTAATTATATTTTTAGGAAGAGAAAAATAAATTTAAATTACCTTTTCTAAGGAGAGGTCCCCGCTTTCGATTGCCTTGAACGGGTATAGGGCAACCACAACTTTTTTTTGTTTTTCCTAAAACAAGCAAAAATATAATTATAAAATTATACCTAAGTAGCGTTTACAAAATCTAACATCTTTTAACTGCTTGATTCTTACCTTAAGATACGTCTAATATGTCTAATAGATACGACATGGATTGAATATGTCAGTGAAAAAATTACATTTCATTCAGTGTTAAGTGTAAAATGGGCACTTTTAACAGTGAGATGGCTGATCCTCATCGCAGCTATCTCGCGTTAGGTACTACCTCTACCTAGCATACAGTTGTAACAGAGCCGTATTTAGTACTAAGTGTTCGTGAATGTTCATCACATTGGCTCGTAAAGAGCTGTTATTAAAGCGGTGCGGCCTGTAAATCCTACATTTGTCACACATGAGGACTGTTTTGTGATGGAAACGATTCCAAAAACACCAAATTAGGTGTGACGTAATGAATGAATGACACCAAGATAATAGGTATACCTATCTTGTATAATATTAGGCATGAATTATTGTAGAGATTTCTTTAATGATATCGGCAGCAAACGAGCAGACGATAGAAAGCAGTCGCCGCCCATGGACATAAGCAACGTCAGGGGAGCCACTTATGTGTTGCCGACCTTTGAGATCCCTGAATAGCTGCATCTTGAAGAAACATGTGATAGTTTGTATTGAGTACTCACTTTAAGCTTGGCTGAGGGCGTGCCGGGAGGCGCGCCGCCTCCCCCGGGCATCGTGACCGCTGCGGTCACCGCTGCGGACAACACAACACGTTACATACTTCTGCGGCAAGAGCCAGGACAAGCTAAGTCGGCAACGATTTTGATAGCTCCGCCTGCGTAAACGTCATCATTTCACAGAACATTGACTTTTAAAATAGCTCGGTCCACACAGAGCGAGGCACATTCGCGAGGCAAGTTCCTCGTGCGAAAAACGAGCTAAGTAGAAGTGCTTCGGCCGAGGCAGTACGTGCGTTTTGCCGAGGCATGTCTTTTGTCGAGGCATGTGTTTGCGCGAACACATTTCCTCGCAATGTGCTTCGCTCTGTTATGATCCGACTAATAACATTTGCACCGGCGGGACTGTCAAAATCGGTGCCAACTTATCTTGGTATGACTCTAATCCATCTCACATCTATTGTTATGCAGATTGCAGGAATTCCATTTGAAATTTTGTGCAGATATCATGTAAACGATCGTTGTAGCATCATCAATTCATCACGAATCACGCCCATACTACACCTACCTAGGTACGTTCCGAAGTGCTGCTGGTTGCCTAGCGAGAAGAGCGTACGCCTTTCAATCCGAAAATCGTGGCCATCGTGGGTTCAAACCCTGACTCTACTGAGTTTTCAGAACATAATACTAGTCGGTGTAGCAAACACCGTGAGGACGCCGGACTAATCTCAATATGTCCAAGTTGATTAGTGTAATTATGTAACGATCAAGAATTGAGAATGCGTAAAAGTGCACAGAGAACAGGCAACTATCAAAATGCAATAAGGTGGAGTAAACCGCACCGCGCCGGTTACCAGCGGCTAAACTGTGCGGCAATTAAACAGACCGCAAGTATCATGAAAGGCCGCATGTCATTACTTTCAACAAAGTTATACATAACTCCGTATAAGACAAATAAATGACGTATTTGCTGATGTACCTAACGTGCGACATAAGTAAAATATGAATTTTAATTCAACACACTTTTCACGGTCAATTAGATTTCCGACTAATTATATTTTTCACTTGGACGTAGTTACGCAGAAACGTTCCAATCCACACGAAATTGTCATTAAGTTTTAGACCTTGTATGAAAAACACAAGTCTTTCATTTCAATGACAATTTCAGATGGATTGGAACGTTTCTGCGTAACTACGTCCACTTGTTAGGTATCGGTTGTGTTTATGTCAGCACTGAGCACCTATTGATACCCGAAATTGGAAAGTGAAATCTTAAGCGTTGCGAGGTTTAAACAGACTTTGCTACTGTAAGAAAGACGTGAGTTTTAATGCTGGGAACAAATACTATCATTTTAAAACTAAATCAATCACAGTAGTATTTCCCAAACTAGGAGACCTTACAGACTAGAAAATCTTAGCATTACTAATTACATTAATATATGTATATTTGTCTCCTATTAAAATTGTTGTTGGGTAGGTCAACTTTGGGGACCACTGAATTACACAATGTAATTTGCAAAACAACTCAATGTTGCTTCAAACTTTGCCAATTTTGTGGATAAAGTGCAACATAAAGTTGTAACACTCATCCAATAAATGTTAGACAAACGAAGTGAGCCCTTGAAGCTGACATGGTGGAAAACTTAAAATACATGTACCTTATGCTTTAGACTAGATGTGTCCTTGTATGTACACAATTACATGGTAATTTGTGTAAATACAGCCACATCTTGTAAACCTCCCTACAATTATCTAGCGGTTCCGTAAGGCCCAGAATCGTGTGGCAGCCGTGCCATTATGCACTTGTCAACAATTATGTACACTTACTGACGCTAACCTTGATTTATGTGCGCTAAATTGAGAGAATACTTTTTACTCTACTAGAATATAATACAGGTCTATTATATTAGTATCGTTGTATTTAAATGAAATATTACACGAACAAATATTCTATGTTTTAGATCACATTGTTACACAAACTAAATAAGGCTCACGGTAATCTCAATAAGGCTTTCTGATGTGGATACTTCTACGATAAAAACCTATGTCCTACATACATTTAAAACAACTTCAACTCTAGCACAAATGTCTGTGAATAAGTGTGATAGTCATTGGGATACAGACCCAGGGCCATCAACTTAATAGGTTTTTTATATGAAGTAATATAAATAAACATACCTATTCCATCTATATGACGCAAGACAACAACAATAAGTATAAATATTGTCTTAAGGCATACATCCAGTTTAAATAAAAACAAACCATACACCCGGCCGCGGCCGTGACGCAAGCACAGACGAACAACAAAACAACATCAACACCAGCACTTTCCAGACACGTACATCGACCGATTAACTTGAGGCAAAAAATGTTATTAAAAGCGACCGCTATATTAAGTTTCCTAACGCGAAACACTGATTGAAACTTTCACGGTTTTAACGCGTTACTCTCGCGATTTTAATTTCCTAAAGTAGTGGTAATGGAGTCGAGTAAAATGAGGACATTAAACACTCGAGACCACAAACACTCGCGTGTTACACAAACGTTTACATTACACCTGATCGAGACAAGAAAGTGAGTGCAAGAGTGAACGCTGGCGAGGCCGCCGTGGAGGTCACGGGTCGGGACAGGACAGGACAGTACCCTCGAGCGCGGGCAGGAAGGAGGCGAGCGACAGACACGGGATCTTGGACTTCTTCTTGGTGACCATGGCGTCGGCGTCGTCGGCGTGCAGCATGGGGACGGCGGCGCGGGACGGCGGCGGCGGGCGCGGGCGCCGACTACCGAGCGACTGCCGACTAACGTGTCAATGTACCGTATCCGCGGTAAGGCGCGCGCCACACTGGCCCCAAGAGAACTATCGTGGGTGACGATCACGGTACACTGCTTTTTTTATACTACAGTTAGGTGTACCGTTTTGATACATTTTAATGTTTTCATATTTCGTTTAGTGTAGTGTAATTTAAGGTTGCGTAGTACACACAATTCTCATCACATAAAACCTATGTAATAAATCCATAATAATATTATAGAGGTAAATTGGAAAGTGTGTGTGTCTGTTTGTTTGTCCGTCCTTCACGGCAAAACGGAGCGTCGAATTGTCGTGATTTCTTAAGTGGAAATAGTTGAAGGGATGGAGAATGGCATAGGCTACTTTTTGTCTCTTTCTAACGCGAGCGAAGCCGTAGCCGTAATAAATAGAAAACAATCAATATATTTTTAATCAATATTTTTTTAATTTTAATTAATGGTTTTTAGTTTTATTTTATAGTTATTATGTTAGTCCTAATGTTACTAGGTACTTAGAGACCTCCAATGAAAAAATAAAAATTCAGTCTTAACGATTTGTTTTTATTTTCTATCATTAAATTTTAAAATAAAACAATTGAACTCTTTTTTGAAATACCACGAATTGCCATTTTAGTAATCATAGGGCATCCACATAAACACAAGTAAAAGTATAAAATCAATCACAAAGCAAGACTCGGCCTTACATTCGTCGAAGCTACGTCGAGGCTTCAAAGATGGTCGCGGCCTACATTCACCATCGCCGCGCGCGCAGGCGGCCTCCGTCTCGCTCCCTCTCGCCTACGCTCCACTGGCTAGAGAGCGACGGAGTAGGTACACCGCGAACGTCATCAGCTAATCGACTGGTAGACTATAACGTTGACTATAGAGCGGATGGGATGGTATACAGCCTTCTGCGAGATTCACACACCACAGACGCATCAAAATGATTGTGTGCAATGTTTTCCTCGTAAGATAGGCGATTTAGACAATCACTAGTACTAAACCTTAAAACAGTCCCGTCTGTCTGTCTGTTTGCGATAATCTCAAAAACTACTGAACGTATTTCCATACGGTTTTCATCTATGAACATCTGTGTGATTTTTAAGAAAGGGTTAGGTCTATAAATTGACGAGGTTCTGTATGAGCTGGCTAGGGGTCGGTTGCACCAAACCGTCCGTTAACAAATGTAGCGTAGGTATACATTTTTTTATGGCAGAATTTTTGTAGACTTCTGTTGCGTGACGTTGATGTGTATTAGGGTGGAGCGAAAAAACACTTTTCTGGAATTAGCAAACCTAATAGTTATAAATCAGTGCCCCTTAGTCTATGAAGCCTGTGTGCTAATTTTCAGCTTTTTAAATCAACATCTTCTGCCTCCGCATTAGGGTTGAAATTTTGAAAATCTCATACAAACCTAAAAATTCAACTTTCAGATAAAAAACAAATTTCGACAGTATTATGTTTAGTTTATGTTATTGTTCCGTATCATTATGAGAAACTACAAAAAGTTGCGAAAATAGCGTCAAGAATCGCCTTTAGTTTGTCTAGTTTCAGTACATTCGCCAAAATAGCCGCTAAAATACTGAAAATTGGCGATTTTTAACGCTATTTTCGCAATTTGGCAGTTTCTTGTAATAATATGTATCAATAATATATACTGAACATAATACTGCCGAAAAACATTTTTTATCTAAAAGTTGAATTTTCAGGTTTGTATGAGATTTTCAAAATTTCAAACCTAATGCGGAGGCAGAAGATGTTGATTTAAAAAGCTGAAAATTTGCACAAAGGCTTCATAGACTAAGGGGAATTGATTGATAACTATTAGGTTTGTTAATTCCAGAAAAGTTCGAAAAGGCCCAAAAGTCCGTTTACGATATTACAACATAATGTATAGTGGAAATGTCTGTCTTCTTTATAGGTCTACACCTACAGAAAAGTCAGCGATGGAATATTATCATTAAAGGAAGCTCTCTAATCTTACTACACCATTCCTTCCCGTACGGAGCCGGGCGAGTCGCTAGTTAGCCACATAAGTATTACGCTGGGGACCAACAAGGAAGGAAGTACGTGATCACTTGATCAGTGATCACGGATACTAGTTTGCCTTGGGTGCGAAATTAAATCAATCGATACACATTACACGTTCGCTGTTAATAAACTAGTACTACCATCAAAACGACGATTCTGATCCGGCCAGCGAAGCCGTCTTGGGTTCGAATCCTGTAAGAGTATTTATTTGTGCGATGAAAACAGATTTTGTTCCTGGGACATGGTGTGTTTCTATGTAGTAGGTACCAGTAGGTGTAGTAGGTACATGTAGTAGGAGGCAGGAGGTACCAGGGCGACCGAGCTTCGCTCGGAGTTCTATTTTACTATATCGCGTCATTAGATTAAAAAGACTCTTACGGGTTAGCTCATGGCTGACTTGTAGAGAATTGCACCTGGCATTAAGTCCGCCACTTGGACTTTGTTTACGTATTGTGCAATAAAGTTTGAATAATAAATTAAAAAGCTAATAAAATGATTAATCCTATTAAGTGCTCCAAAATAACGTTGAATAGGATAATGTCCTCATTATTACCAGTTTTCCGTTCCACGTTTTACCTTCTGAATTCCCGGTTATAATACAAAATCATTTTCAAATCTTTTAATAACTTTGTCGACATTTTTTGTACCGTCATGTTAATAATGATCTTTATGAAAATTTGGGGTTTTCAAAAGAGATTAACGTAAAATCATAAAACATTAACTACGTAATTACTCGTTCGTAGGAAGGGATGTGAAAAGGAAAGGATGTAGGAAGGAAGTAACGGAATAATAAACTATAGTTTTTGAGACCACCATTAAAACTTTCAGTAGCTTATTGTAGCTACGTAGTCAGAATACACCAGCAGCCAAGGTGATCAAATACTTCGTCACAGAAATACCTACCTATTAAATATATATCGACGGTGAAGTACCATGAACTCCCAACTACTTAGGTTTTTATACTTAGTTAGGAGTTCATGGCACTTCGCCATCGATATGGTGTGACGAACTATTTAGTGTAAAGCAAAGAGGATCGAGTATTATAGAGAGTTACTGTCGAAGTAAAATGTGTAATCACAGTGCATAGACTGCCATCTCTTGACACAGGCTTAAAACTTTTGAACCTCAGTTTTGACAATTTGGCCCATATTCTTAGCTTGATATGTTTTAAAATGTCAAATATTAATATTAGCGCCATCTAGCTGAGCGTACCCCAAAGGTGTAATGCCATCTAGGCCACCGTACCTTTTTCTGTATGGTACTGAGGTACGTTTTTTTCTTAGACTTTATCTGTCTATACGGAGTTATATGTCTTTGGTGTAAAGACATGATATTGATATTTAATTGATTTCAGACGATACAAGAGGGGTCAATTCTTCATACAAACGCTCTCGACTATTTCCTCCCTGGTTTTTGAAGATAGAGCAATGATTTTTTCGTCGGACCGTTTTGATTTTTTTGATATTTTTATTTTTAAAGACGCTAGAGCCAATCATAAATTTCCAAAAACGGCCTTTTTCATTATGGCGCAAAAAAAGGTGTGATACTCAAGATTGGTGACATTTAGCCAAAAAAACTAAACGGCCCGACAGTTTTTTTTTTTATTATTAAATTCTTAATGGACACTTTTTTTTTCGATAAATCTAGTTAATAACACTAGTATATTTAACTAAAATTCCCAAATTGAAAGGGGGCTCCTTTCCATTTTAACATTTTCGCTCCTGTAGCGTCTTAACGTCACCCATTAACCAAAATACCTAGACATCAAATCGCATTGGTGTCGGTCTTTAGGTATTTTCAGATTTGGACTAAGCATATGAAAATTTAAAATCGATGTGACATTCGGCTATTTCAATATATTTAATCAGTTTGGGACTAAGCTGTTTTGAAATTGAGGACATATAAAGACAATGGGATTATGATATTTAGGTACAACCTCAACCTACAACGAAGCCAAAGCGACTAAGTCTCGGGAGTACAATACCTATGTAGGTAAACAGTATTAGCGGCACAAAACGAGCGGCAAGCGAGGCGCCACAAGCGGCTTATCGCGGATTACTCGCGGCGGCTCGCTGACTACTCTGCCTGCAAACTTAACGCCACTTCCACAAGACGTCTAGATAGCGACTAGCTACAGCTACTGTAAATAAGGAATTAGTCCTATTTTATAGAGGATATTTAGGATAGGCCTGTAGTTTCCAAAGTCGATATCTAATAAATAAATAAATAATAAATAAATATAGGGGACACCTTACACAGATCAACTTAGCCCCAAACTAAGCAAAGCTTTTACTGTGGGTGCTAAGCGACGATATAAATACTTAAATAGATAAATACATACTTATATACATAGAAAACATCCATGACTCAGGAACAAATATCTGTGCTCATCACACAAATAAATGCCCTTACCGGGATTCGAACCCAGGACCACACGGCTTAGCAGGCAGGGTCACTACCGACTGAGCCAAACCGGTCGTCAAATGAAACACATTTTCACGGAAGTTGACGAACGTAGATGTCATCACAGAATATATAGGTAATGGTACAAGTACAGAAGGCTCACTCCTTTGATGTTCACAAAATGCCGCCATTTTAAATTCTTACCTACATTAACAAACGGACCGCACGCGAGCACCCGACATTGAATTCTAATGCGCCGCGTGAAGGTCGTTACCACTGAATTGGGCCGCGAACACGCGGCCGCCGGCATGTACTTGTAGCGCGGCGATGGAATCGAGTGAGCCGCCCCTGGTGTCATGCTAGTTCGGTCAACGTTCGTACTTCTTGTACTGAGACTGCATGATTGACATAACATGACACGTTCATGAGTTTCCGTGGAAATATGAAGGAAAAGCATTTCGCACAACACTACATCTGTGTATAGGGAATATTGTGTTGTATATTCTGGGACTGTGTATCACGGGAACGACCGAGTCTAGATTGACTGTCAAATCTTTAATGTCTAGATATACACTCACGGGGCATGTTGGTCGTACTGGTGATCTTATTGAGCTGCAGCAAGTCAGGTCGCGCATCCCTGGAAGAGCGTGTGGTACTCACGGGGCAAGTTGGTGGTGCGGTTGTGCTTGTGCAGGAGGTCGTGGGGCGCCAAACGGGGGGCCCTGGAGGAGAGTACTTACGGGGCAAGTTGGTGGTGTGGTTCTCCTTGGGCAGGTCGTCGTCGGGCGCCCAGACGGCGGCGAGCGCGCAGCCCGGCGCCGCGCGGCGCTCCGCGTCGCAGCACGACCAGCTGCGCGACCACGCCGCCGGGTGGTAGCGCGCGCGCGCACGCCCGTTCGATATGCACACTGCGGACAACACCTCATTTTTAGGATCACACGACTATTGTATCCGTAAAGTTGACCGAACATGTCTCGTTCGATATAAAGAAGGAAAGAAGATCTCGTGATCGGCTCTTAACTTTATATTTCGTCAGCCTTACCTAGACAGATACGAAGATAATTTATAAATGTAGGGTGATCACTTTATGATTTAGGCATGAAGTAGAAAAATTGAGGGTCAAAAAATCTCCTATTTGTTTCTAATTAAAAACATTTGGCATCTCCTTGAGGTCGAGACGTAGGTACGGTCAGCCAAGAAAGTGGTTTAACACTTTTCGACTCTATTTGAAACACATAAGGTCGAAAAGTGGTAAACCACTTTTTTGGTTGACTGTACCTACGTCTACAGGTACCCGAGAGTTCAATAATAGGAGCGAAGTGCATAGTTAGGTCCCGTGACTACTCGGGCAAGCAATTCGATGAGCGCCCCCTCCCAGCTAACTCACCCTACAGGAAATGACGTCACGCAAAGGGGCGCCGATACCTTTACAATGTTCTTTTTTAAATATTCTATTCTGTGTAAGTGATTACGTGTGAACATTATAAAAATACTGTTATGTAAGTAGTTATACAAGTGTGGTCGGTGCTTAAATACAAATTACGGAATTGGTGTAAATAGTGGCGTAAATATAACATTCACCTAACATGCTTATTAATCATTTTATTTAGTCAAGTGTTCAAAAACTCTATCGAAATTGGTAATTCGAAACGATAGATTACTACTAGTGGCCAATACACACCTGATCTGATGGAGTTGATCCACTGCACGCGCTCGGCGTTGCTGCCGGCCACCAGGTACAGCGTGTAGTCGGTGCCGCGCCCGTGTACCCCACCTGCACACAACCATACTGGCTACACAGACAACCTGATCTGATGGAGTTGAATTAGGCTCGTTGCTGCAGGCTCAGCAGTTTAAGTGATAGTGGGGCAACATAAGTAAGAATATTTGTGTAAACCGGCTCTACAAGAAAGGTAAGATAAAATGGTATTTGGAGATACCTGATCTGATGGAGTTGATCCACTGCACGCGCTCGGCGTTGCTGCCGGCCACCAGGTACAGCGTGTAGTCGGTGCCGCGCTCCGTGTACCCCACCTGCACACAACCATACTGGCTACACACACACACACCTGATCTGATGGAGTTGATCCACTGCACGCGCTCGGCGTTGCTGCCGGCCACCAGGTACAGCGTGTAGTCGGTGCCGCGCTCCGTGTACCCCACCTGCACACAACCATACTGGCTACACACACACACCTGATCTGATGGAGTTGATCCACTGCACGCGCTCGGCGTTGCTGCCGGCCACCAGGTACAGCGTGTAGTCGGTGCCGCGCTCCGTGTACCCCACCTGCACACAACCATACTGGCTACACACACACACACCTGATCTGATGGAGTTGATCCACTGCACGCGCTCGGCGTTGCTGCCGGCCACCAGGTACAGCGTGTAGTCGGTGCCGCGCTCCGTGTACCCCACCTGCACACAACCATACTGGCTACACACACACACCTGATCTGATGGAGTTGATCCACTGCACGCGCTCGGCGTTGCTGCCGGCCACCAGGTACAGCGTGTAGTCGGTGCCGCGCTCCGTGTACCCCACCTGCACACAACCATACTGGCTACACACACGGGAACCCATAACCAACCTACATACAAGCATATACTGGGTACAGTCACCGGCATAAATAAGTGATGATTACTGTACCTTGTCACATTAACATCTTGTTTAAAATGTCATACGAAGTTGTCAAATGATTAAATGCGACAAGGTACAGCAATCATCACTTATTTATGCCGGTGACTGTAAAAAACGGGTACACCATCTGCACACAACCATAGGTACTGACTACACACAAAGGTACATATTAGCTACACGATGATAATTATATCTGATTGATATATCTGTACTACACTATGTACAAAAGACGCGATTCCCTCCACAGTTTTCGACATAAAATACATCTCTAATTAACAATAGTGGCTCCGTATTTACTTCATAGAATGTAATTCCCATTTTCTTGAGATCTGCTACTGTACTAAATGCACTAAAAGTATGAACTATAAGTATTAGTACCAGCAACACACATGGACCTGTCCGGGACTAACAAAAGGGACTGAACACTGGCTACACTGCCATCGAACGTCGCGTCTGACTCAAAGCGTGGACATGTACCTATGCGGATACCTGTGTGCTTTCGATTGGTCGCTGCTGGGAACTAATACGGACGCACAAATAGTCTGAAATAACGCCTGTCTACCTATGCCAAATTAAACACCATTTCGTGTTGGTACTATTTCTTCTAGCAGAGATTTAATAGATTTGTCTCGTGCCTTGTGTACACATACATACTTACATTTTGAATGACTACCATATACGTTTTAATTATTACTAAAGCGACCCGCCGTCCCGGCTTTGCTTTGCACTTGCACAAAGTAATTTTCCTTAAAATATAAATAAACGCCATCCATAGCGTAATTTTTATTAGATCTATGTAAGAGAAACAATTTCACCATACATTGTGTTGATATATCTCAAACGGCCCTTCGTTTGATTTAATTTCTCATATTATTTTCTTCAAGCACAGAGTAAAAAAATGCCAAGCCATGATTATAAAAATGCCAAGTAAGGTAAGTGGATATTGCCTGGACTATCTAGAGACAACTTCAAGTAGGTCAGGTGTTATTATATTAAAATAAGCTAAGAATTTCTAGCGACCTACACAACAAAATCTTCTTGAACTTGTTATTGACTCAGTTATTACTTAGATATCACTGTTTGGCAAGTTGTCAACATTTTCCCAATCATATCGATGACAGCGCACCGTACAATTTTTACATTGTCCGAGCAGACGTCAGATCGGGTGTAATGTAAAGTCATGTCTTTAGTATTAGGGCCCATTTAGATGGTACGAGAACTCGCATACGAGTTTTATTACATTGCGGTATTTGATGGCTGTGCAAAATTGTTTGTAACCTCAACAGCCCGCAATGTAACCAAAATCGCATGCGAGTTCGCACGCCGTCTAAATCAGGCCTTATATTCGCTTCTACAGTATTACAGTAGGCATTCCGTATCATCGGATGTATACTCCACATCCTTATCTTATATCCGAAACTCGATGAAATGTATCCGATAGTGCATGGTGAATGGTGTTTTGCACCGCCTACAACTTTTCTGCTTTGCCTAATGATTGATTGGTAGAGAATGCCTTACGGTATTAAGTTCGCCTTTTGTACGATGTTTTTCTTTTATGCAATAAAGATTAAATAAATAAATATTGCTGGTATACAATTTACATGGCTGAAATTATCGAAATCTAAAGCTGCGTTTCCTCTTAGTGTTCTGAACAGTATACTGAGTGAGCATTAGTTCGTTCGTGGACCGATACAGGTACCTACCTACTACCTATGGAATGGAAGTCAAGTGTTTTCATCTGCGCACGAACGAACGCATGCTCACTCACAACTGTTCAGTAGAGATACCCGTACTTTGTGAAATTCGGTGTAGGTATATAAGGTAGGCCCTGAGCTTAGGTATAATCAGGAATCACATGGAAGGAAGGCGTCCCATATTACCGTCACAGCAACAGGCTCATTAATATACCGCAGAATCAGCGTTCCCTCGTTAAAAAGGATGTCATTCAAGAATACGCGTCTCTTGGTTCTTATTGCCATGATATTAAAGGTCATATTTGTCAGATTCACACGTCATACTGAATGACGCGACGCGATCTGTAACGATGAGCTCCAGTGATGCTCAACCTAATTTATGTGAAGCGTTAGACGTTCCACACAAGACTTGTCATCTATAAATAGAAAACTTGGGAAGAGTAGCAGCCACTGATGCGAGTACTCCATTGAATCCCGGCCGGACCTTAACTGCGAGTAGCAAAAAAGATCCACTTCATTTTATTCACCTTTATTTATCTACATATATCGCAATTCTTACCTTACTAATGATTTGTATTTGAGAACTTTAATGGCAGTAATTGAATAAGGCTTATAAAATGTGAGAGTGATACGAATGACACGATACTAGCGATTTTATATTAATTGAAATAGATATCATACACGAAAGAAAAAACGGCAAGGCCCACTGGTGGCCGAGCCGGGAATCGAACCCGGGTCTTCAGCTTACGCGGCTAACGTCTTTACCACTAGACCACATGCCCCCCCCCCCCCCCCTGTTCGATTCCCGGCTCGGCCACCAGTGGGCCTTGGGCCTTGCCGTTTTTTCTTTCGTGTATGATATCTCTTCTTCCTCCTACCCTTATCCCACGTTATGTGGGGTCGGTACAACACGTCTTCCTCTTCCATTCTCCTCTATCTTTCGTCATCTCAACACTCACATCTTTCTTCCTCATATCCTTTTTCACACAATCCATCCAGCGTTGTTTGGGTTTACCCCTCCTTCTCCATCCATCAACCTTCATCTCCAACATTCTATGATATCTATTTCAATTAATTAATAACCTTCATCTCCAACATTCTATGATATCTTCGTGAATGATATCTATTTCAATTAATAATTTATATATAGTAGTGTGAATACTTGCAAAAAGAACAAATCAAAAGTATTCAATAAAATAATTTAATTTGTTCCCTATACCTTGTACTTTTGGCACTTGAAAAAAGTGTAAACAAACCTGAGCTGTCAAATTTGAGGGTTGTTTATTAGGTAACGTTTGGTTCCTGAATTTTTTTCTCTATTTAAAAATAATTGAGCTCACTACTATTTTCCATTTCATTCCACTAACATGTAATTTCGTTTAATTTGACGAAACGTATACACCTTCACGAATATAAAAATATCGTCGTTACATTTAATGAATATTATTATTTTCTTCAGGGAATCATCAACCAAAAAGTACCTAATTTTGCAGAGGTTTAAAACTTATGGTTGCATTTTAATCTGGGTGTAACTCCGGTTTCACATTATCCGATCCGATATCGGATGTCGGAAGGATTTCGATGGAAAAATCCAAGATGGCGCCTGTAATGTATGGGATATCGGTCCTACATCCGATATCGGATCGGATAATGTGAAAACGCACTAACTCTACTAAAATATAAAGGTAGTACAACTTACGCGATTTTTAATTTTATATGTCTAACATTTGCCATTGCTTGTTATCAATCATCATCATCATCATCATCTGTTCCGAGTTCGATATTTGTGTTGATGATTGTTATATTTATGTTTTTTAGGGTTCCGTACCAAAAAGGTACAAAAGGAACCCTTATGGCGACGCTCTGTCCGTCTGTCTGTATGTCTGTCACATTTCTAAATATCTCGAGAACTACTTACGCTATCGATTTGAAATTTGGAACAGTTATGAACATTTTAAACCTCTACAAGCTGAAACTATTATTTTAAAAAATATATTAATATTAATTATAGAAAATGGCCAAAATGGAAGGGGGCCAACTGTAAATGTCAAGTTACTAGGTCAAGTGGGGTATCGTTAGAATCCTTATCTCCCGAAGTTTACCAACGAAAAATTATGACTTTTTACGAAATATTGGTTTTAAGCTAAATTTTACAGGAAAAGGTTTCTGGCCTTAAAAGGTTCACTATCCCTGGATCTGTCAAATTTGACGGCTCCGGTTTGTTTACACTTTTTTCAAGTGCCAAAAGTACAAGGTATAGTTGTAGCGATTTTTGTTGTCGAAATATCACTTTTGGCACTAACGTTTTACTATTCCTTTTATGTAGAATTTATTTATTGTCCGCAGCGAAGTGTATACTCAAATTAATAAATATAAGGATTTTGATTAAGTTCCAACATTAGAGTAATTTTAGAGGCTTCGTTAAGCGACTCAACGTTTCTAGTCTGAATCTTGTCGTGTTTCATTAGCTGAATAAACACGTAAGTATTACAAGGTTAGTTAATACATTTGCCTAATCAATACTTATGTCTGCGCAAAAGTAACTAAAACTAAATCTATTCACATTCCAGGATTATATTCATACATTTGGAGGTTACTTACTAGAACCAATAATTACGTAAGGTCAGTGCGGGCAAGACCGGCATAGTTTATTTGAAATAAACTCTATAATTAATTTAGTCTGGCGTAATGCGCATGGTCCTATGGGATAGCAAATATTATATTTTACAAAGCTTTTATAGTATTTTGGCGAAATAAGGTAATTTTAAGTCATAAAAATCACATTTTTTAAGGCTCGGCGGGTTGACCGTCCTCCCGCGATGAGTACAGAAAGACCGTCTAGTGCTTGTTGTCGCGTAATTTCATATGAGACTAGGTTCCAAAACCATGATCATTGTTATTTTACGTAATAACAGGGCAGAATGTGCTAGATAAGTAATAAAATAACGTTGAAATTTTAAACATATAAGCATTTTTCCATTTATAAGGCAAGACCGGCATATGTCCCGTAGATGGGGTTCATAACCTTTTCTTTTCAGGTCCAATTTAGTCACGATATTACAGGCTCATATAAATCCAACTACTTATTTGTTTTTGAAACTTTGCTATTAAGTAAAAGGTAGTACGTGAATTAGTTTGGTAACATTTCTTAGCAATGTCTGGGTTTTGCTGTAGTCACTACCAGCACACCCGAGAACCTGTTTGACCAAACCCATGACCACTTTTGTGTCAAAGTGACAGTCAGCAATGTCAGATTCCAAAGTGGTCTTTAATTTTTAAATCAGCCGACCGAATCCGAAAACCGACTAATGACACCCATGGCGAATTTTGTGTCAAAATGACAGCCAGCACAATCAAATTCTAAATTTGTTATTAATTTTGGTATCAGCACCCCTGAGAATCTATTTGGCCACACCCATGATGTCTTTTGTATCAAAGTGACAGTCAACAACGACAGATTCCAAATTGGTCATTAATTTTGAAATCAGCACCCCTGAAAACATATTTGACGACACCCATGACGACTTTTATGCCAAAGTGACAGTCAGCAATGTCAGATTTCCAATTGGTCATTAATTTTGGCACCCCCAGAAACCTACCTATTTGATGACACTCATGACGACTTTTGTGTCAAATGACAGTCAGCAATGTCAAATTCCAGATTGATTATTAATTTTGGAATCATCACCCCCGAGAACCTATTTGACCACACCCATGACCTCTTTTGTGTCAAAGTGACAGTCAGCAATGTCAGATTCCAAAGTGGTATTTAATTCATACCAGGCGGCTATATTTACGAGCTCATATAACCCGGCAACCTTCAAATCAAGAGTGAACAGGCATCTTCTGGGCGAGCTCACTCCGTCGTAGGCCACGTCTTTGCCTTTGGTTAGTCTGTTGCCAAGAGTAAGCCCATTTATAATAATAATAAAATAAAAAATCAGCACCCCCGAAAAAATATTTGATGACACCCATGACGACTTTTGGGTCAAACTGACAGTCAGCAATGTCAATTAACGGTCGGGTAGCCGTAAAATAGTCGGTCAAAATCGTTTTTAAGGGTATCCATACGGTCCCTGTTGGGTAATGCTGATTATAAAAATAATAACCAACTTGAAACCCTACTCTCTTTTGAAATATTTAAATCTACATATACTTAAACAAAAATAATAAAAAACGGGTAGAACTTTTATGATAATTCTACCAACTTAAATATGATGATGAATAATGCAGCTTACTTCTGTTCACCTCTTATCATTCTTCACAACCATGTCACATATATTTTATTTTTACTTAATACTTTCGAATGATTTTAGTAACACAACACGAATCATTACCAAAACTGTATTTCGAAGTTAAAATCAAAAACGGTACAACTACCATAAGCCAAAAACGTACTTATATATTGATATCATTTACACTCGACTTATTTCCAATAAAGCCTAAAAAATGTTGGCAACTCCTTGTTTATGATATGCCGGTCTTGCCTTTCTCTTTTATGCCGGACTTTCTGAGTAGGCACAATTTCTAAGTTACATATTTCAGAACATAAAACTAGAAATTGAGCGCGTTTTGAGTAAATTAATAGTACTAGAGTCAGAAAGAACGGTTATTAAATGACTACGTTACATATACAATATACAAATATTCCGACTGCTTCTATTTGATTTTAAAACCCTCTGCAACTGTGGTGACTTTTTTAGAAACATTCTACTGATGTGGAGTCTACCAGACGTCATTTTCGAAAATTTATTAAAAATAAACTAATGGCAAAATAGTAAAAATTGTTTTATAAAACGTTTATTTCATTCTAAATTAAATAAAATAAATCGTGAATTGGGTTTTAAAATAAAATATATAAGATATATTTAATACACTTTATTGAGATCACCGTTTCTTGTAATTGAAAAATAGTCTCACAAAAAAAATGAAATAAAAAAAACTATTAACAACTTCTTATAACTCAAATAATTTTCCTTTTTTTTAACATACATATTATACCTATAAAAAAAATCAACAGAATCTAAAGACAGAATAAAGCACCAATCAGCCTTGAATTTGGCACTAATCATGCCCGCTATCCAGCTCAGCGACATCAGCCAAGAAGTCGGGGTCTGCCACTGAGCAATCCACGTCGCTAAAATCAACTTTGTCGTTCAGTTCTTCCATCCATTCACTGATTTGTCGGTCGGAAGACTCGGAAGTGTGATAACTGGACACCCATTGCGGGTCCGGTTGTACGGTCTTTCTTGGTCAGCCATCTAAAATACCTCTATAATTATTTATGTGGTTACGTATCTCAGACACTATAGAATCATAAATATTTTTGTGAGGTAACGTCTACCAGAAGTACCAGACACTATACAAACATTTTTTTTTTATGTGGTGACGTCTAATAGACACTATGAACAAGTACATAATTTTATGAGGTGACGTATTTCAGAATTAGGACTTATTACTGTACTCACGTCTGTGGGACACCCGCAGCTCGTATCTCCAAGAGTGGGAACCGCGTCGCCACTTGGGCATCACTGCCAGTTGCCGCGAGCCGGTCGGGGAAGGTACTGAGCGAGACAGAACTATATCGCGCCCAAGGTCGGCACAGCAACGAAAAGTTTATTTGGCGGTGTCTGATATACGTCACATCAGTCGCAGAGGGTTAATTTTTTGCGGAACCATGTTGAACTCGATGTTCGAGTTCGAAACACAAATCAAGATTATTGTTAACTAGTGTTCGTCCTAGGGATATGTACTGAAGACCAATGGCTTGAGGATGAAAAACTGCTATACCTTCGGAGGTGTGGGAGGCGTAGATATATAAACACAAAAGTTATAGTCAATAGACGGTCTTTCCGGGTAGACGGTCTTCACCACACTGACCTTAATTAATAATATTAGATATAAGTAGACTTTAAAAACGGGTCAAGTAGCCTATTACCTGGCAGGGATACCTGAGAAGCGCGCCTTTTTTTTTTTATGAAAATAGGCAGCAAACGAGCAGACGAGCCGCCTGATGGTAAGCAGTCATCGCCGCTAGGGTTTGCAATCCGGATATTCGAATATCCGAATTATTCGAATATCCGCCAATATTTTTATCCGAAAATATTCGAATAATCCAAGTGAAATTATCCGGATAAACGGATAATTTCTATAAACATTATTTTTTATTTATAAGTAATATATTTAATAGATAGACGTCACTGAAACCAATTTTGATCAATTCTTAATACGGACAATGTTATTGCTAACAAGTTAACACCTATTTATCTTCAAAATCAAACTAATATTTACAAAACAAAGAAAGCATTCGTGGACAAGAAGTAAGCAGAATGCCTCACCCCACGCACTCAGTTCTTATCAAATATTCGATTAATTGGATGATTTAAAAAAACAGAAAAACGTTCAAGTATTATTTTTTAATATGAAAACGTTACCCCAACCTACTTTCATTACTGCTAATACTGCTAATAGCTAACGTGAAGTTATCTGTAAAACCGTACTTAATAAGGGAGATTTATACCTAGATTTACTGGTCCCTTGTTTTTTTGAAATTGAAATTTAGCGCCTCACTCCGAATTTAGCTGTTATCAGTTCCATGGCAATTTAGTACGCCAGAATTCCCTCCACTTCACTAAGAAATATAAGGCATTTTCCTTTTAAGTCCTTAGTTACATTCATACACATAAATCGGTCTAATTACTACTTATACTTTGAAATCTTAGCCGATCTACTGATCAGCTTGGAAACTAAAACCCATCAAATCGCTGCCGAGCAATTTGAGGCGTTTTGGATTTGAATATTAAAATAAGTTCGCCTTTGTACCTCCTCCTTCTTCATTCTTTTAAATTTTATGTCTTGTATATTTTATGTTGGTGGTACAATAAAGAATTTACTTACTTACTTATTTATCACCTCTCCCCTTCCATTGGTACTTTGGTACCAGCCACTGTGCAACTAAGGTCTAAAATGATCCACACCTGGATAGGAAGTGTCGTCGACTAATTGGTCTTCTCTTTTTTTGGTTATTCTGTTTTGAACGAGTACTTATATTTTTGCTCATTCCTGTTCTAAGACCCTAACCGGGACGCTTTTGTTTAGAGCCTACGAAAAGAGTTTTCAACTTTTTATGTTAAGTATCCGATCCAGTCCAAGATGGCATGTGGTACGGGCGTAGGTATTTATGCAAATGACTAGTGACTACAGTGGTAGTATCAGCATGGGCAATTATGCCACTGTCTTTTAAGCCGAGACATACGCAATAATTACCTGTGTATATAAGAATATAGTTAGACAAACCCAAGGAAAGAATATCTATATACTCAGCGATAGTCAGGCGGCACTCAAATAAGCCTTCACATCGCCCAGAGGTGACTCTTGACTGGTATTAAACGGCATCCAAGCAAGAGCTTGTTAAGAAACAAGCTTGGAAGGCAAAACAAGGTGCAACTGGTATGGATACCGGGGCACGAAGGCTTCATTGGCAATGAAAATGCTGATGAACTTGCCAAGGCCAGGTCTGAAGATAACGTCACAAGGAATCATTAAAACGGCTATGAAAGACCATACAAAGGCTAATCACCAAAAAGAGTGGGATGCCCTGGTAGGTTTGAAGCATTCAAAGCTCTTTATGCAGAGGGTAGAATCTGGATGGAGCAAAAAGCTAGGAAAGCTAGGCAAAAGACAACTCCAAATTATAACGGGGGTGTTCACAGGCCATTACGAGATCAAAGGAATGTTGTCCAAGATGGGACACGCTGACTACACAGATTGTCGCATGTGCGGCGAAGAGGAAGAGACCGTCAGACATCTAATGTGTGAATGTCACGCCCTCGCCAGACAAAGAATGAAGAACTTTGGAGCAGGCTACCTTGTACCAAAGGACATCAGAGAGCTACCCATGAGCCTCATCATCCGATACGTGGAGATGGTCGAGAAGCTCCTGAATAGCTGAAGGATCTTAAGATCGAAGGGGGTAATTGCACAAAAGATCCCGATGGGTCGAAGTGTATCCGGAAGGGCCCCGCAGATTTAAGATAAGATGAGTATCCGATCCGATCGAGCGAAGGACCGACTCCTATACATTCTCGAAATCATTCAAGGCGCCATCTTTAATTTTAGCCTTTGACATCCTTCCTATATCCGATATCGGAACGGATAATATGACAACGCTGTATGGCCCTATAACCATCATCATATCCAATTATGTTGTCTCACGTTCCACTCTACACAAGCCATACTCTCTACCATCCATTTCCAAGGTAAAGGTGTTGTCAGAAAAACTTCTCGTTATACCTAACACCAGTAACACCTAACTAATCACTACTACTAACTGTCTTATATCAACAGCTCACTATCTCATTGCAAGATTCTAGTCATAGAACTAAAGATAGAGAGCTAGGTGTGTTTTAATTTCTACAGTTTGCTGATTTACGCAAAAAATAAATAAAAATGTAGGTAAATTTCGCATTATGGCGCTCATCTTTTTCAGCCGTTATCAATTCCACGCTTATACGCACCTGTAACATTAATTTTGTTCCATTTAATAAATTATCCGAAATTATCCGAATTATTCGAATATTCGAATAATAAAAATTGTATTATCCGAATTATTCGAATATTAAAAATCCGTCGGATAATGCAAACTCTAATCGCCGCCCATGGACATAAGCAACATCAGGGGAGCCACTTATGCGTTGCCGACCTTTGAGAACCCTAAATACCTGCTTCTTGAAGAACCCCATGTCATAGCGCAAGGGAAACACCTCAGAAGGTAGCTCATTCCACAACTTACACGTTCTGGGCAAAAACGAGCGGGAGGCCCGTTTGTTCTTGGTTTGCCACGTGTCGAGAAAGTGAGGATGAACTTTGTTTCTTTGGCGGGAGGTGCGGTGATAAAAGCGCGACGGTGGCACCAAGTCAAAGAGTTCATCAGAACATTCCCCGTTGTACAGACGGTAGAACAAGCACAGAGAGCCAACATCTCTCCGAAGGCTAAGAGGATCTAAACCGGCTGTGAGATCGAGATCGCCAACAATACGAATTGCCCGACGTTGGATAGAGTCAAGTGGAAGAAGTTGGTATTTCGGTGCTCCAGACCAGAGATGAGAACAGTACTCCATATGCGGTCGAACCTGTGCTTTGTATAGCAAAAGCCGGTGACCCGATGTGAAGCACTGTTTCGCTCTGTTGAGCACCCCGAGCTTCTTAGAGGCCAGTTTGGCCTTGAGTTCCAATTGACCCCGAAACTGGACCTCCTTCGTAATGTCGACACCGAGTATCCCGATACTCTTAGAGATAGTAAGAGGAATGTTCTGGAATTTAGGCGCTATGTCGAATGGGGTTTTCTTTGCGGAAAACGCGCAAACTTGTGTCTTACTGGGGTTAAACTCAACGAGGTTACGTTTACCCCACTCGGATACCTGCTGAAGAGAGGCCTCGATTTCAGACACAAGTTGCATTCTGCATTCCGAAACCTGCTCACGAGAGGCATTTGCACGACCTGTGTATTGGCTATCACCAGTGCTGTCATCCGCATAACAATGGATATTGCTAGCTAGTAGCATATCATTGATATGAAGGATGAATAGGGTCGGCGATAGGACAGATCCTTGGGGTACACCAGCGTTAATGGGCCGGAGGTCCGAGCATTGACCGTCGATGACAACTGAAATGCTCCGCCCAGATAGAAAGCTAGCGACCCACGTGCAAAGCCCTTCTGGGAGCCCGTACGAGGGAAGCTTGGAAAGAAGCGCCTTATGCCAAACTCTATCAAAAGCCTTAGCGATATCTAGGCTAACTGCCAGAGCTTCTCCCTTGCTCTCAATGGCGGTGGCCCAACGATGAGTCAAGTATACCAGAAGATCACCAGCGCCTCGGCCATGGCGGAAGCCGTATTGCCGGTCAATCGGTCGTGTGCTGGCGGCAGGAGGCGTGTATTACCTGGCAGGGATACCTGAGAAGCGCGCTGTCTCGTGTGCTGGCGGCAGGAGGCGTGTATTACCTGGCAGGGATACCTGAGAAGCGCGCTGTCTCGTGTGCTGGCGGCAGGAGGCGTGTATTACCTGGAAGGGATACCTGAAGAGCGGGCTGTCTCCGTCGCCCTCGGGGACCTGCTTGCCGAGCTCGCCAAGCTCCGCTTGTTCCACCGTGTGGATCGCTTCCGTCTCGATTCGTCCGCGCTCCTTGCGCTTCTGTAAACAAAAATAGGTGTTAATCTTGCCTTACGGACGTAACGAAAGATCATCAGCTATCCAGCTATAAACCAGTTGAAATCGACAATTGCTCTGAGAATAATTTCATTAAAGCTACGTATTTATTTTGTTTGCATTGTGTTATGCTAATTAGGAGGTTAAGATTTGCTATTTACTATCGTATTGGGTAACTGTAACGGTAGATGTATCGTTGTTGTAAATTAAAAAAAGGGGGAAAGAATTAAAGCTCCTGAAATACAATCTCAAAAAGTACAAATAATAAAAGTAAATAGTTTTGAACAGATTAATTAGTAACATTTTAGTATCAAACAAGATATATTTTGCATCCGAAACAGCAGTAGCACGGTACAGCAACCACTAATTGAGTAAAAGCGAAGCGGCGCGCGAACGGTTTCCGCGAACTAAGTTATCAGCCGGCCGGAAAAAGCTCGGCGCGCTGAATAATGGCATTTCCACATCCAACGATAACTGGGGTGTGTTAAATGATCCCCGGTAACTTAGGCATCGCAGGTTCCGTACCCAAAGCACGTCACCAGGCTGTATCTCATAAATCGTGATAATAATTAAGACATGTCGACAAAAAATACTATAAAACAAAAAAAAATATTCAAGTGCCATAAAACAGGTTTTTTTTGCCGTTTTTACAGCTTGTTGGACGGAACCCTTCATGGTCTTCATGCGCGAGTCCGAGTCACATTTGGTCGGTTTTTATTAATTTATTTTATTGGTCTGATTCAACCCGGGATCGTGTTATTATTAATCAACTTAATACAATTTAGTAAAGAGCGGTCCTACCCTGTACAAGGTTACACGAGGCAGACGATTGGTGTTTACAAAAACTAAAAGCTCGCATTCTCGGAAATTACTAATGAGTACCTAACTCATCCGAGTTCAAAGTAATAACTCCAGGTACAACCCTGAAGCGTACCGCCGTTGTGAGAGCACCGAGCATGTAAAATTTAAATGGTAATCATACTAGAATCATCTCATGTTCCTATTCAATTAGAAATTCACTATTTAATTTCGTTTACCCAAGCATATTTTTTATGCGATAGGAGGAAAACGAGCAAACGGTTGATTGTAAGAGATCACTGCCGCCCATCACGCCCATAGCCACTCGACTCGAAACACCATCACAAAGGTTGGAAATACGATTGCCTTTATTAGATTTAAAAAGTTTAACATGTCTGAAATGTAAATCCCAAATATATTTTTTCCAGAAAGTTAAATTTAAGAAATTTAAAAACAAGTCCGACTGGGAATTCGGCTTTTCGTGAAATATACTTCAAAGCATTGGGATATTTTGGAACTTGGGAAAATATGAATAGGTTTAAATTACGAAATTCGACTAGTTTTAATAATATAGATGCTTAAGTATATTATTATTCATGACTAGTTGCAGAAGGAAATACCTCATACGTTTCACGTTTCAGAAATTTCGGCATGACGAAATTCAAACGGAATGAGACAAAAGCGAAACGTATAAATACTATGAGTTAAGGTCTAGTGTTATATGACAGCGATTTTTGCAAGGTGGAGGAAGTCCCCTATTGGGCTCTGCTCCAGATTTGGAATGACATTCGCTGTGCTCTGCCAAACAAAGTGAGACGAAATTCACAATGCCCAAACCACTCTTTTGGACGTAGTTTAAGGATACACTCGGGTCAGGACGCAAGGAGTGTACGCTATCGAGTAACGTATTCAAAACTCTCAGTACGCAGCCACACTGCACAATTTATGGCGCAGATTTAAATTGGCTCCGGTTCCGAAACGCGACGCGAACTAAGCAGTTAGTGAGTTACTGACGTATGTGGCCGGTGCCGGAGTGCCGGACCGGGCCGGGCCGGGCGTAATTGAGAGAGAAAACTACTAGGTGAAATTATGCAGTTGATGTTGGAGGTTCCGAGCGTAAGGGTCAGTGAGAAGTTAAATTAGTACATCCAAAATGTTGTAACAACAATTTATCGTTTACGGGTAGGTACCTACCTACCTATACTTCTGTGTAGAGGATTCGCGGAGCTATACAAATAATCTCTACAGTTCCAAAACGGTTTTACTAAATGTATAGAGTTGGATATTTCTAAGCAGGAGCATTTATTGAAGGTATGAAAACGTCTCCGTGTAATTTCGTGACGTACGACTTCCGTGACGTTGACTTATGTAGGTAAAATAATGAAAAATAAATTACATTGTACGGTGGGTGAGTCAGACTCGCACTTCTCAGGTTATGAATATGAAAATGGTACTAAAATGCACTCATCCTACGAATTCGTATCACTAGCATGGCCAACGCGCAGAGTGGCACATAAGGTGAGCGACGGCTGCAGGCTGGTCCGCTGGTTGGATGGCTGCCAACCGCAAGCCTTATCACTAGCATGGCCAACGCGCAGAGTGGCACATAAGGTGAGCGACGGCTGCAGGCTGGTCCGCTGGTTGGATGGCTGCCAACCGCAAGCCTTATCACTAGCATGGCCAACGCGCAGAGTGGCACATAAGCTGAGCGACGGCTGCAGGCTGGTCCGCTGGTTGGATGGCTGCCAACCGCAAGCCTTATCACTAGCATGGCCAACGCGCAGAGTGGCACATAAGGTGAGCGACGGCTGCAGGCTGGTCCGCTGGTTGGATGGCTGCCAACCGCAAGCCTTATCACTAGCATGGCCAACGCGCAGAGTGGCACATAAGGTGAGCGACGGCTGCAGGCTGGTCCGCTGGTTGGATGGCTGCCAACCGCAAGCCTTATCACTAGCATGGCCAACGCGCAGAGTGGCACATAAGCTGAGCGACGGCTGCAGGCTGGTCCGCTGGTTGGATGGCTGCCAACCGCAAGCCTTATCACTAGCATGGCCAACGCGCAGAGTGGCACATAAGCTGAGCGACGGCTGCAGGCTGGTCCGCTGGTTGGATGGCTGCCAACCGCAAGCCTTATCACTAGCATGGCCAACGCGCAGAGTGGCACATAAGCTGAGCGACGGCTGCAGGCTGGTCCGCTGGTTGGATGGCTGCCAACCGCAAGCCTTATCACTAGCATGGCCAACGCGCAGAGTGGCACATAAGCTGAGCGACGGCTGCAGGCTGGTCCGCTGGTTGGATGGCTGCCAACCGCAAGCCTTATCACTAGCATGGCCAACGCGCAGAGTGGCACATAAGCTGAGCGACGGCTGCAGGCTGGTCCGCTGGTTGGATGGCTGCCAACCGCAAGCCTTATCACTAGCATGGCCAACGCGCAGAGTGGCACATAAGCTGAGCGACGGCTGCAGGCTGGTCCGCTGGTTGGATGGCTGCCAACCGCAAGCCTTATCACTAGCATGGCCAACGCGCAGAGTGGCACATAAGCTGAGCGACGGCTGCAGGCTGGTCCGCTGGTTGGATGGCTGCCAACCGCAAGCCTTATCACTAGCATGGCCAACGCGCAGAGTGGCACATAAGCTGAGCGACGGCTGCAGGCTGGTCCGCTGGTTGGATGGCTGCCAACCGCAAGCCTTATCACTAGCATGGCCAACGCGCAGAGTGGCACATAAGCTGAGCGACGGCTGCAGGCTGGTCCGCTGGTTGGATGGCTGCCAACCGCAAGCCTTATCACTAGCATGGCCAACGCGCAGAGTGGCACATAAGCTGAGCGACGGCTGCAGGCTGGTCCGCTGGTTGGATGGCTGCCAACCGCAAGCCTTATCACTAGCATGGCCAACGCGCAGAGTGGCACATAAGGTGAGCGACGGCTGCAGGCTGGTCCGCTGGTTGGATGGCTGCCAACCGCAAGCCTTATCACTAGCATGGCCAACGCGCAGAGTGGCACATAAGGTGAGCGACGGCTGCAGGCTGGTCCGCTGGTTGGATGGCTGCCAACCGCAAGCCTTATCACTAGCATGGCCAACGCGCAGAGTGGCACATAAGCTGAGCGACGGCTGCAGGCTGGTCCGCTGGTTGGATGGCTGCCAACCGCAAGCCTTATCACTAGCATGGCCAACGCGCAGAGTGGCACATAAGCTGAGCGACGGCTGCAGGCTGGTCCGCTGGTTGGATGGCTGCCAACCGCAAGCCTTATCACTAGCATGGCCAACGCGCAGAGTGGCACATAAGGTGAGCGACGGCTGCAGGCTGGTCCGCTGGTTGGATGGCTGCCAACCGCAAGCCTTATCACTAGCATGGCCAACGCGCAGAGTGGCACATAAGCTGAGCGACGGCTGCAGGCTGGTCCGCTGGTTGGATGGCTGCCAACCGCAAGCCTTATCACTAGCATGGCCAACGCGCAGAGTGGCACATAAGGTGAGCGACGGCTGCAGGCTGGTCCGCTGGTTGGATGGCTGCCAACCGCAAGCCTTATCACTAGCATGGCCAACGCGCAGAGTGGCACATAAGGTGAGCGACGGCTGCAGGCTGGTCCGCTGGTTGGATGGCTGCCAACCGCAAGCCTTATCACTAGCATGGCCAACGCGCAGAGTGGCACATAAGGTGAGCGACGGCTGCAGGCTGGTCCGCTGGTTGGATGGCTGCCAACCGCAAGCCTTATCACTAGCATGGCCAACGCGCAGAGTGGCACATAAGGTGAGCGACGGCTGCAGGCTGGTCCGCTGGTTGGATGGCTGCCAACCGCAAGCCTTATCACTAGCATGGCCAACGCGCAGAGTGGCACATAAGGTGAGCGACGGCTGCAGGCTGGTCCGCTGGTTGGATGGCTGCCAACCGCAAGCCTTATCACTAGCATGGCCAACGCGCAGAGTGGCACATAAGGTGAGCGACGGCTGCAGGCTGGTCCGCTGGTTGGATGGCTGCCAACCGCAAGCCTCTCCTCTCAGGCGGCCTAGCCGACACAACCAAACGCTTTGGCTCGCTATCGTACGATAGTGATAATGATAATTCATAATTCATTTATTTATTGCTTCCATTTTAGGCATATTATTAGCGTGTTGACTACGCGGCCAGGTGAGACTGCATCAATTACTAAAGTAAACACGACCCCTTAGACGTAGGGGATCGCAATCGTGAATTTATTATTTGGTTTAGTACCGTTTGGTCCAAAATTTCGTATACAAGTTGGTACGCCTATTCATTTTAAAATATTTTAACAGGCTTTTTGTTAAATTCTTAATTTGTTTTTTTTTTTGTAGGTATTTGCTTTATTTTTGGGCGTTCTGAATATGTGTCTGTTTGTTTGTCCGTCTTTCACGGCAAAACGGAGCGACAAATTGACGTGATTTTTAAGTGGAGATAGTTGAAGGGATGGAGAGTGGCTACATAGGCTACTTTTTTTCTCTTTCTAACGCGAGCGAAGCCGCGGGCAAAAGCTAGTATTTTTATAAATGCCTGTGTACGTGCTAGTTAAAAAATAGTCTACGATTTTCTCTTGTTTCAGCCGAAACCGAACTGTTGGCCGAAACTTTATGTCAAATTCTAAACAGAAAATACTGAAAATACAGTCGAGACGTTTCCCAACATAATATGCTATTGTTTATGCCATAACTATTAACCTATTGGTCGGACACTGCTAATAATCGTATACTTTCTAATATAGCTGGGATATTGCATTTCTTTTTATGTCGAAATCAAAATTTAAGTGGTCAAAGTACTAAGAACCTCTAATCTAAGTTTTCTAAAAGTAAATACATTGCATAGACTCGGATCGATGTGAATTGTGGACGCGAAACGAGATCGGTCCAGCCTCCAGCCTCGTCACAGACTTCAGGCCAGTTCAGGCCAATTCAAACGTACACCCATATCAGAACGATACCTCGTCTGTGCGTTTCACCCGTGCCAATAGAGATACGGGCAGGCACGAGTGAAATGCACGATAGAACGACATCCTTCAAATATATCCTAACGATGTCTGTGTTAGAATAGCCCCGTTCGTCTCCCGCAGGGAAATGCTCTTAGCGTCTTATTGCTGGCGCGTTTGAGCAGGCAACCTCATTACCGGCGAGTCAATATACTTCCCGATCACATCGTTGGGTACTGGAGTGCCGATGCCGTGCCGTTTCAGGACGTTTCCTCGTATTTTTTGCGTTTGACTTTAATATAGAAAATATGTCGCTCGGTGTTTTTGCTGAAATCTATTTGTATGACGATTTCTACACGTAGAAAACGCTATTCAACCGCATACGTTCTTTTTCTTTCACACCTATGATGGTTCGACGTTTAGTGTCTCAGTAAATTTTCCTTAAAGTCCTTAGGTTTCATTCACTGCAGAAATGGATAAATCAGATTAACTTGACAGGCATATATTGTTGAGGTGATTATTTTATTTTAGTCCTATCTTCGTCAGTGAAGTTTTAGTGAATTAAATCGGTATTCAATTTACCAAAACTTCATTATTTTGGATACCAAACGAATTATTAATTCAAATAATTAATTACCACAAACTATTAAAGTACGGTGCATAAACAGACTACCTAATAATAGGTGTTTACTTTCAATAAAAATCAAGTTAAAGAACAGATAACAAAATTGTGAAGCGAAAAATACCCCACGGGCCGCAACGTGAGTAGAAAGTGAAGAAGCCTGAACCAGCCGTGGGCGGCGTGGGCGTGGGCGTGGGCGATGGGCACCACTCATCGTGTCGTTCGCGCGCTAAAGGTACCTCCCATCACATTCAATAACGCTCTAACAAGTTGCTCGTATGACGATACGAGCATATTTAATCCTTATGCGACAAATTGGTACCTTCCTTCCCACAATTTTATATGATTATGACTTATATAGCGTGGGAATGCACTTTTGCAGCTCGCTGTTCATACCGCCAATGGTAGTTTAAGTGGGTCTGAATAATTTATAGTATTTTTTATCAAGCAAAGACGTTTGCGAGCGATACTACACTTTTTTAACTAAAGCACATCTCGGACACTGGCGATCAAATATATGAAACTTATGAAAGAGGCGCGTTCCTAGCACACATTCTAAGCTCGTGTAGGTGAACGCGTATCATGCTTGTATGAGTGAAATATGACAGGTTGACTGTTCGCGTTTTTGACAGGCGGTAACTGTCAGGTAACTGAGAGGGGGTGGGCGGCACTTTC
The DNA here is from genome assembly GCF_023078275.1 of Leguminivora glycinivorella. Lineage (NCBI taxonomy): Eukaryota > Metazoa > Arthropoda > Insecta > Lepidoptera > Tortricidae > Leguminivora > Leguminivora glycinivorella. The sequence goes on along the minus strand of NC_062978.1, from coordinate 319,334 downwards.
AGCGGGGAGCAGGAGTGGCCATACTGTACGATAGTACTCTTTATTATACTGTGACTAAAGGTTGTGCGTGTACTCTGCTTGCCCCTTTTGGAAAAACAGGCGGGAATTAAACCACTATGCACCACAGTCTGGGCTCGAATAGAAACTGCGACCTTTTGGACCGGCGTCACTAAAATGTTATACTATTCAAGTTTTGGTTACTTTTTAGGTTTATATATAGTATTTATATATTTTTGTTTGAGTTCCAACATCACAAGCCTTATTGAACCTTTCGTGGGGACTTAATCAATAGTAGATCTGTGTAAAAATGTCCTATGGTATTTATTTTATTCATATTATCTATTTAACTAAGCATTATTATCCATTCCACACGCGGACATTGCATATGAACCTTTAAAAAAACTCGCGACGTAAAGTAACATTAGAAAGTGCGAACGTTCGTTCCGTGAGAACGCGCGCCACCCCTGCTTAGGCCGCGAACTCGCGGCCGCCAGCATGTACTTGTAGCGCGACGATAGAATCGCGGAGTGAGCCGCCCCTGCCGGCGTTCAAAGTTCGCAGGTTCGAGTTCTGCAAGGTTTGACCGACTTTTTCCTTTTTTCTTTTAATTTTTTTTTTGTGTAAAATGACTACAACATAAATATATTGTATGTTTTGTTAAAAATCTGTATTCACACTATTACACACTGTGAACGAACTACAAAGAGACATTTTCAGAGCGCATGACATATTCCTAACAAAAAGCTGGAAACCAAGGCTCATTCACAAAAGGCCGCAGCAGAAAAACGCCGAAAGCTACAGTGAGGTTACCATAAGTTTTTAATATTTACTATAAGTACTCGATAGCGAGAATACTACGGGTAAAATGTATGTAAATACATATGTTTTGGCTCTAATAAGATAGGATAGTCATATTAGTTTTTTCTCCGAGAATCGTGGACCGATTTTCAAAATTTTTTTTTTGATCGAACCGGTATAACCCGAGATGGTCCCATTGGCACCAAGTCAGGGTCTGATGATGGAATCCTGGAGAAATCGAGGGAATTCTTCAAATGTTATAGGCACATGTAATGTTTTTAGTCTATTTTTCAAAGGTACACCAGTATTTACGTCTGATGGTAATAATTTTATGTGGCTGAGCTGATGATGGAAGGTCAACTCCTCAATGGTTAGGAGTTAAAGGATAATTCTTTCACTACTGTACATGTATTCGGACTGATACATATAATATCACTAGGAACCACTAAAAATCAACAAATAAATAAACTTTTTAACAAAAAATAAAACCGCCTTCAAATATAAGCGCGTAACAAAACACGGAGAAACTAAAAAGCCAAAAATAATAAACCTTTCAATTCAGATTTCTTATCGTATTGCAATAAGCTAAACATCCAAATTATAAACAAATCAATTATTTTTGGAGTCGGTACCAGCCTGTGTATGGTTGGGTGGGGCAAACAGGCAATAGCAAGGCGACGAACAGGTCTGGTACCGACTACAAAAATAATTGATTTGTTTATAATTTGGATGTTTAGCTTATTGCAATACGATAAGAAATCTGAATTGAAAGGTTTATTATTTTTGGCTTTTTAGTTTCTCCGTGTTTTGTAACGCGCTTATTTTTGAAGGCGGTTTTTTTGTCAAGTTCTTAAATACGACATATTCTGCTTTGGTCACCCATTTTTCATTACATATGTAGTGCGAAAAGATCTGCCTTCGTATTGTTACGGAAACGTAGTCTCAGTACATGCATTACATGATGTACTGACATTGATTAAACTAGCATAACAAATAATAACGTTTTCATCACATTTGCTCTTTAAAGGTGTCATTACGTCTACGTGTACTGAAGCATAATGTACTATTTTATTCCCAAGGGAATAATGGATTTAGTTTTATAAATGAATACAATCCGTACAATACTTCAGGCAAAGGATGTTTCAATCTGCCAAGGATTTTTATTGCACAACCAAAATTTGTCTATTAACCACTTGATCCGAATATGGTCGCGCGGGCTGGGCGCGACCATATTCCGGTCAACCGTCCGGGTTTTTAAGCGACGCGCGCAGCGCGCTGCGCATTCACAACTTTTTACAAAAACGTCTGTATCTTCTAAACTACACAAGGTATAGTTCAAAAAAAAAATACTTCGGTATAAATGAACGTACAGTACTTGAAATAAAATTATAGTGATAGTAAAATATGTATGATTATATACTATAAATCAAGGTTAAACTTATGTAATCGAAAAAAAAATGAAGAAATTTTTTATTTGACTATTACTTAAATTACAGGAAATTTTGAGCGATGACCCCCTTTTTTATTACGTATTAGAGAAATATACTATTTTACCTTTATAATGATACCACAACCAACACATACAGTTCTCATGAAGATATCCAAAAAAATTAAACAAATTCAAAATCAAACACAAACACGCGGAGTTTGACAAGGCACTGCCGAATTTATTTTTTCATTCACTAAGTAACGAGCGTACACTGCCATCTATACTTTTTGTAGCAAACTATGTAGTTAGGCTACGTTATTGTATCAAGAGAATAAGTAAATAATGCCGCAATATTTCGCTAGATGTCACTTTAATCAACTGTGTCTCCATCCCCTCTTTTGGATAGTAAGGTATCGTAGGACTGTCTACCGGAATTTTTTTTTGGATACTATGCTATCGTAGGACTGTCAAGTGGCTAGGCTATAAAAGATATTATACGGTATGAAAAATGCATTTTATTTATGTTTTACAATTATTTCAGTGTGTTTTACATTTATTTCGTAAATTTAACTCAGATAAATTGTTATATAATTTATAATCTGACAACATGCTCTCTACTCGCGCTTGACCGCGTGCGTACGCGAGGCACCTACCGTTGCCTAGCAACGGAGAGTACAACAGATAAAAATATTTAAATGAATGAAAATATTTATATGAGTGAAAAGTGAAATTTTAGTTCAATTATATGATTTATCTGCTTTTTTGAACATTGCAATTAATTTATACGCAGTATTTTCGAGTTTGTTTTCGTTCAAAAAGTGTTTGTTATCAAAAACAATGGATTTAATATGAATAATCTGATGTAAATCAAGATACACTACTGGTCGCAACGCCGCCGGTTGAAGGTTTTGCCTTATAACTGTTTCCTCTGTATTTTTCTCTCAAATGTGATGAAAAACATTGTGTGTAACTCGGGGAGTATGAATATTACTTACTCGAGTTTTTAAATCGCTCATCGTAATTCCATAAAAACATAACTAGAGAAAGACCATATTAAACGATAGCACGAATCAGGAATGATCTGTAGTAAGATTAAGGCAAACAACAAATATGATCAAAGATGTCAAATGTCACCGAAAACAGTGGCGAGATGAGAATGAATAAAAAAGCAAAACGAAGAAAGAACAGAAGAGCAGAAGAGAGGCGAATTTCACTACCTACGATACCTTCTAGTAAGTAATCGTTTGGAGGGGTCGGATTACTATAGCCAGTATAGCCACAAGAATACAATCTTTGACACTCCTTGGCCAGCGATAGGAACGTAAGGTAACGGTAGTGCCAATACGGAAAAGCGACAGAGAGGTAACTACGACACGCCACGGAGCGTCAACGATTCTACTCTTTGACTAGAGGCTCAGTTCACTTTCTCCATACAATGACTGTCATTATTCCTGACCACAGACCAACCCCTATAGACATCTATTACAAGACGACTCGCGGTTGCCAGCCTTCCTAGTATTTGCACTGATATAAGCGCGGGCGCTCGCCGTGCCCGATCAGTATCGACCAAGTAACAGACCCGAAAGCAGCGCGTGTTTTTCGCACAAAAAAATTGGAAAAGGGTATTTTGATGCCTTAAAGATGTCCACCTGTAGTGTGAAATGGTGTGGAAAGGTAACAAGAAGCTCAAATTTAAAAACAGACGGCATTACATTCCACAAATAAGTCATATTTATAATTTATTCAGAGCCGGCATAGGTCAACTTACATTGGCCACTTACGCGTCAGCAGAGGGACAGTCATACTTCTGTCCCTTTTCATCTGGCGCGACTGCCCGCCGTCCTTGAAACGGCCAATCACAGCGCGCTTAACACATTCCCCGCCCGCTCCTCGCACCCCAAACACTGGTGACTCGTATCGCGAACCAAATATACAAGACTGCCACTCTATAGGAGGTTCTCTGTGTTCCTGACGTTCTCGCAATCGAGCAACGCATTAAAAACTCGCGTTAGCCTGCGAGTGAGTCTTTTGGAAACAATTAGCGCGAGTAGCGGAGGGCCCTCCATTAAAGCCGCGCGGGCGACGCGACGAGGGGCTCGCGTGGTGCAGTCAAGTGCACGCCGTGACTACACATACATTAAGGGGACCGACCCGAAATCGGTAGTTCGTACAAATATTGTCCCCATTTATACGCAAGTTGATATTTTCCATTGGCAATATTGGGAGCGAGACACGATTTGGTACAACTTTTTAAGCGTTCTTAACCCTTACAATACTTACATGAAAATTAAAAAAACGTAGGGGCAAGAATCTACAACCGTAACTATGCCACTTTAAGACAAATTATTTCGGAATTATGTATCAATCAACATTAACTATTGGTTGAGTACTCGATTAGATGGCGATGATTAATCATTTTAACATACATACCAGTCAAATAATATGCGTCAAAACGGCAACTAAAGTCAGGGGAGTAAAGAATACTGTGACCACAGAATCTGGGGGCACTGGTGCCCCCGCCAAGTCGAGCGCAAAGCAAACACTGCCGTATCATCCTTTACTGGAAACATTTCGCCGCATTTTCAGGCCCCTATTTGAGAACCTCCGCTGGATAAGACCAGAACGCAGAAATGTTCGTCTTCCAGTAAGCTATAACCACATACTTAAAATCCAAAATTTCAAGTCTGTAGGTCATTTAGTTCCGAAGTTAAGCGAAAGCAAATTTTCGCATTTATGACAGACACTCACTCATTCATGATTATCAGAATAGAACTAGTACATACTTCCCTCAGAGAGCTGAAATTTGGTACAGAGTTAGGGTTTAATGACCACATAAAGGGAAAATTATAAAAACTAGGATACTCGAAGATCTGGAGTACCTGATTAGAAAACACAAGTTACACAAGAGCCCAACCAAACTATTAGAGATCCACATACCCCCTTTACAAAAAACATTCAACTTGGTCGGCTGCTTCATTTCATGTCCACGTTTCAGCAAAAAGACGTGAAATCCCACCAAAAACATTCTGTAAAAAACTAGCCAAGTCTCGATGGAGCTGCTTGTTTATCTCTAAAAAGTAATGAAATCTAGACAAAGTCGTGCCAAGTCTAATGTTCCGTACTGCGATTTCTTTATTATTATAAGTAGTTAATGTTGTGTGACTTGGCCGTTGAAGAGTACACAAGGGTACAAAACCAGGTGCTCCATGACACCATTGCTTTAATATGTCGCCAGAACCGCTAGCCTTCAACGGCCAAGTCACACAACATTAAAATATTACTTTTTAGAGATAAACAAGCAGCTCCATCGAGACTTGGCTAGTTTTTTACAGAATGTTTTTGGTGGGATTTACTTTGACAGTAAGCCTCTATAATACCTCCATTCTCTTTGGTAGGGGCAAAGCATGTGTAAAAATATTTTCCATAATGTCAGTATCCAGAGAGGAAAATAAGGATTATGTTTGTATAGAGAAGCGTTCGACCCCTTCCTCTTAAACGGCGAGGGTAGTTCCCTCCACTGAGGGATTGTAGTGTACACTTCGCGGCCAACGAGTGCTGCGGGAAAGACTCGGGATAACGAAGAACGCTTGGGACGCGTCAACACTACTCAACACTATATAAGAACATCACAGAACTAAATATACATAAGTATTTAAATAGAGAGAGAAATAAGTTGACCTATTTGCCCAAGTGTTTATAATTGTTCGTGTTGTAGCATTTTTTATGTTTTTGTTGACCTGCAAAAATTGACGCGCGAAAGCTGTGTAATAGAGACGGACTATCTAGACGTTTTGACTGAGTTCCGATATTCGATCTCCGTCATCCGGTTTCTTTCCGACCTTTCTGTCATTCTTTAGATACCTGCTCATAGTCTGTATTACCATACAAACAGTTCTACGGCTACGGCGGATCTTATTTTGACAGATTTGGATCGGACGTGGTGCGAAACCGCTCTAAGTAGATGCGTTAGCTAATTCTATGGTAAATCTGTAGATTGTAAAGAAAAGCTTGGGGTACAATGAAGAATGCTTGGGGCGCGTCAGCACTAAACATCGACATTTTCAAGTTCAACATTTCAGTTCATTTTAGGGTTCCTTAAATTAATTAAATTCTTATATACTTTGCGTAGATTGTAAGTATGTTAATGTTACTAAGTAACTTTGACTAACTGTAAAATACTCTACGATTTTGATTTTTAACGAGTTTTTCATTCTCGAAGTCAAAATATCTTGGAAAGTGTCAAGGAAATGTGCCTTAAAAGGCGTTATTGGCGTGAAGTGTTTCACGTATTTATTATTACTTTTTTATTAGTGGGAAATAAAACGTATCCTTTCTTTACAAGACAAATTAATATTTGAAACTAGAGTTGAGGAAGTGGATCTCTTTTTTTGCCTTTTAAAACATTGCTGACGGGATTCACGAATAATGCCCATTTCGATGGCTTATGAGAGAAACATAATAAGTACGTTTATTTTCACATTAGTTAAATAAGACAGTGACCACTAAAATATTACAAACTTTGTGTAGCATGTGGCGGATACAGGAAGAGGTGTACACACAAATTGACACGCCTGTTGTATGAATGAAACAGGGGTCTAAATGTGTTGTAAAAACGCGTAGACCCTGTGTTACTGCGCTAGTTTCCGTCCGGCGCGGCGTCAGTTTGCGTTCATGTGACGAAATACCTATAAACCTTCTTTACCACACTTAATGCAATCCTTATAAGCAATATATCTTCCTTACATACACTTTATATTTCGCATATTACAAACTGAAAAATCATTTGTTATTGTGTGGACGAAAAACTAGCGTAGGTACGTGGACGCAAACTCACGCTCGCGCTCCTCACAAGGCACGGCTGATTGTATGAATTGATCGCTCAAAATGTGTTATTGCAACGCGTAGACAACATGCTAGTAATTACCAGTGGTGTCTGGGACGGCAGGCAGCCCCCGGCCGCTCGCGGAACTGCCCGTGCCCGGCGCGACACGCCCAGCCCGCGCATGCGCGCCCACCCTCCACCCTCCACCCTCAGCCTCACCACGATATACGGATATTTGTATAATTCCCCACGAATAATGCGCAACATCTTTGATCAAATCTGCTTCGAACAATACTTACAGTTTACGAGGTGCGGTCCAAATGTCTCCGGCCCGACAAATATGGCGGAAGAGTTTAAAAAAAGTATGGATATCATTGTGTTCGTCATTTATTCCACTTTTTTGGTGTATAGTTTCTTTAGGTGTCTGTTGGCTGTAGGTTTTTTTACGGTGTTTAGTGCTAGGTTAGTGCCCAAACTTTTATCGTGCTTACAGCGAGATGAGTGAAAAACCGTGAGTTCATGAAACTTGAGACCAGCATAGACACCGCGTAGCGAGTTTTTTGAATGCAATTGCTACTGTAGATGAAACCATGGTTATGTAAGACGATACTCTGTACAAAAGAAAATTAATGGAGTGACAACGTCATGGTGAAAAGGCGCCTAGAACAACCTCTGTCACAAAATGCACGAAAAAAGATAAAGGCATTCTACGGTTGCCGGTACTACGGTATTCTAGGGTTGTCACGAAATTCTAACGATTTACATAAAAGAAGGGTAGACTACGGTAAATAGCAGATGCTACGCAATATTTTTTGTCCAATTACGATAGCAGATTATGCAGAATAGTCTTTAAAAACTTAGCAGAGGCACAAGGGCATCTCCGCGACAATTTCCCCGTTCACGCTGCTTCATTTTACAAGGTTGCTATAACGAAATGTGTCTTCAAAAATATTCGGCACCTACCTTATATTCGAGACGTGACCCCAAGTGATTATTATTTGTTCTAAAAACTTAAGGTAGACTGAAGTAGAAAAAAAAATCTTCGTTTGACGAAGTGACCCGTGCGGTTTAGGGCGATTTTAAGGACAAAAGTCTTTATTATTTTTATTAGGTGATGGAGAAGCTTATAAAGAGATTTGAAAAGTGCGTTGTGACAGAGGAAGACTATATTAAAAAATAAAAATAAAATTGTAAAGATATGTAAGCCCTTTCTTTGTTAGGCCGGAAACTTTTGGACCGCACCTCGTACATGAAAAGTTACTTTTACTCGAACATGTAATGAATAGGATTCAAAGTATCGCGTTTCAGGCGGAGCAACACGGGGTGAATAAAATTAGGAATATAAAGGCATACAGAATGGAAGCCTAGGCCGGGAAGTTTTAGTTATTTCCGTTTCACAGATATTTATGAGGTTTATGAATTATGACATTAAATAAGCAATTTATAAAACTACTAGCTTTTACCCGCGGCTTTGCTCGCGTCGCGTTAAATTCGTAAATTGCCGAATGCTCCACACAAACTTCCACCCCCCACTTTAGGGAAGTAGACGTTAGAAACAGGCAAAAAGTAGCCTATGTCACTCTCTATCCCTTCAACTATCTCCACTTAAAAAATCACATCAATTCGTCGCTCCGTTTTTCCGCGAAAGATGGACAAACAAACAGACACACACACTTTCCCATTTATAATATTAGTATGAATTTAGCTAGCGCACTTGTTGTTTAAGTACTACGAGTCAGAAATTACTTAGGTAAATTGGAGAAAGAGTAAATTTAGACAGCGAGATATGAAGAAAACATACATACATATTTAAACACTCCTTTATTACCAAAAGGGGTAGGCAGAATACATGAAACTGCTCAAGTATAACACTACATATTAAGCTCTTAGCAATGAAGGGGTTGAAAGTTAACGAAATTGTGATATTACAATGACAGGTTGCTAGCCGATCACTCAACAATTGAACCCATATCGCACAGTCGACTTCTACGACACACAGAAGGAAAGGGGTGGTGAATTTCTGAACTAGTCACCACGCGGGGATATGGTGAAAACGTGACTTTATTTACATTTTTAGCTCGCTTATCAGCTCTGCACATTATTATGATCCGTAAAATAACAGGATGCAGTATCGAGTACCTAAATAAGCTGATACGAAACCCACGGTGTGCGAGTCCAGCTCACCTGACACCTGACAAAGGCTATCCTTTCTATACAATCAAAAAACCATTTAGGCCTTTCAGACTCTATCTCTATCTATTTATCTACCTAAAGTATAAGTGTAATAGAGTAGTCCAGCTGGTCTATCACAGCCTGCGCTCTCGCCCGCGGGTCCGCACCTGAAGTCGCACTTGATGTATGGACTCGCGCTCGACAGCGCAACTTGTGCTAAACCGCCAGGAAGCATTAGCATGTAATAATAATAACATCAGGTGCGCACTGCATGTAAATAGTTTTAAGTTAATTAGTGCCTAACAAATATGTAAGTATATGTAAAAGTTAAAAATGAGCGCTATCTCGCCAACAAACTGCAAGACAGTTTGGCGAGAAACATAAATGTGAATAATATAATGTGCTTATTTGTTAAATAAAAATAAAAATAAATCAAAAACTCACGTATTGTCGGTCGTATTGCTTGTTTCAGCATTACGAGCTAAAAACTACGTTGTTATTTTTACGAGCTTATACGCGCACTTGTTTTTCCATTTATTCTATAGGTATGCGTGCTATATGAAATGCTCGTCTGAACTGAACCCACTCCCAAGCTTTTCGTTAAGTTAGACATCATCCGTAGGACAAAGGCTAATATTTTTCCCTCGGGAGTTATGGCTGTAACAATCTATATCTCCCTAGAGTCCGTAAACTCCGTAAAGAGTCTAGTCTATATCCATAACTATTCATGTAGATCTATATCCATAACTATTCATGTAGATCTATATCCATAACTATTCATGTAGATCTATATCCATAACTATTCATGTAGATCTATATCCATAACTATTCATGTAGATCTATATCCATAACTATTCATGTAGATCTATATCCATAACTGACCAATAGAAAATTAAACTCAGCTGGGCCTGTCCAAATGGAAAGAGTGCCTCCCTTATATTGTACAGTCAAGTGTAAAAATATGGGTGCGTACAACTTATCAAAAATATGTCCCATAGCACTTTATGTCGGCGGAATAAGGTCTCGGTACATATTTTTGAGCGGATAAAATCGATACGTTTTTTTGCACTTGACTGTATTATATTACATTATAGCGTTAAATTCTACTTCACCTTTAATGACGACTGTTTCGGTGCCGTAATTTCGTAATTAATTTCGTAAATTCTTTCTTTCTTTGTGGTCTACATTTAAATTGTGGTCTTCATTTAAATAATAACAATTATACCAAATTAAATTTTTGAAACTTTTTGTACCTACCTATACGAGTGAGCTTGATCGCTTTTTCTTTGGTGTATGGTATCTTTGGTATCTATTTCAGGTTTTGCACTTACCTATATACACCGTGTTTCACTTAACACTAAAAACCTGAAAACAGTTTGTTCAGAATCGAGAGTAGAATCGATTGAGCTATATCTTGATGGGGGTAATATTTTTATTTAAATTAGTATTATTAGTTATTTTTTACGTGCCCATTCTATTGTACTCGTAATACAACATTGTGTATATCGCATTGCTAGAGGTTGTTTACCTTTTTCAGTATTTAGGGTTATTAATACTGGCTGGTTACTTGGACGATTATTTTTTCCGCTACGAGTTTGACGTTGTTTGTCAGTTTAATCTTGATGTTTAACATAAGTCATAACAAATTGAACTCGTACCTAATTACAACCTTGTCATTTTGAATATTGAGTTTATTTGCTTACTGCGATTACCTGTCCAACTTGAAGTTTACTGTGACAAAGCTTTAAAGTGTTTTACAGTGACATCTTAGCTGTCTATTGGTAAACCTTATGTCGTTGCAGTAACGTACACAAATAAATAGTCTTATGGTTTATGATGGTAGTTAGCAATTATTTTATTGAGTGTAGAGCTAAAAGTCAAGTAGAGCTGTACAGAAAATTAAAAATTCAATTTAAAAAAAGTAACCATCAGATTAAAAGATGAATACTCTAGATGAGTTTAAAAAAATAAAAATCAGTTGGGGTGTCTGAGGTTTTGAGTGATACCGGAAACACCGTGTATAAACACTATTATGTACTTTAGCATGTAGTTGCGCTCTCTCGGAAGGGTTTCCACGGAAGACCAGCGTCGAGATCCTTAAGTGGTATCTTGACATTAAGCTGAGTGGAGACCCTTTCAGTGACGCTTAACAATAAATTAGTACTGTCTATGTAATTCCTAAATTTAAGCGTTTTCTGAATAACTTTCTTCTATTCTTCTTCTATTCTATTCTATTCTTCAATATTTAAAAGAATATAAAAAAAAACTTACCTTACTAAATGTTATTAGATGTCCTGAGCAGCATATAAAGTAAAAATGTCTCAAGTTAGTATGTCCACAATGTAATTACTAATTAGTCTAAAGTATTATTAATCTGTCAGTCAAAATAATAGTTTCTTGTCACTGTCATCATAGCATGAGGTCCCAAGCAACTTAACATTTGATTGTTACTATGAAATCATTTTGAAATAATAACTGATTCCGATTTCATGGAATCTATATTGCAATGTGCGACAATATTGCAATCTGGAACTATAATTTGAATGAGCTCACTCCATTGTAGGCCACGTCTTTGCCTATGGCTAGTCTGTGGCCAAGAGTAAGCCCGTTTATATATTTTTTTAAATATTAATAATTTGAATAATTGGAAAAACATATTGATTTTATCCTCTTTCTTGTGTAATCCCAGCAAATTTATGATTAAAATATTGCCACAGCTTGAGGGGAGCACTTAGTCTGTATCTTTACACTGACCGAGGAGCCTCGTGAGGCAATGCCTTGCACGCAAAACATCCATGCTCATACACACTTAACAACTTGTACCAATTACAAAGTAAGTTTACTATGCAACAATATGTTTGATAGACACTAGACAGATACAGATCAAATTCCAAGTTCAAGGCCAAATAAAGTGTAAAATATTAGCAGAGGGCGGAATTGCTCATGGCAAAAATCAAACGTCAATAGAGTTGGAATGTAAAATTTTATCGACATTTTCAGCTATCGATAAATTCAGTCTCCTTTTACATTTCTGACTTTAAACCTCTTTGATTAGCTATTCGACCATTTGATTTTGACCTCTTTGATTAGATTAAAAGTAAATTGTATGACATATAATTACAATTACCATTTCTGTCACTAGTCCTTTTGAAACTAATTCACGTTTGAAAAAAATGGTTAATCCAAAACGAAAAACAGTCAACAAATGGATAAAGAAGTATCCTTGTCGTACTTACGTCGAAAACAACTCAACAATATACTGATAATTTCAGTGTAGGTAATCGATAGTCGATAGAATTTAACGTTCCAACTCTATTGACGTTTAATTTTTGCCATGAGCAATTCCGCCCTCTGAATATTAGTGATAGAATCACTCACCTCATTGGCATTGTCGTAGTAAACGAGAGCCCGCCGAGTGAGCACCAGCCACCGCTCCTTGTAGTTGACGGGAGTGAAATACTTCTTGTTCTGAGATCTCTTCACCATAAATGTCTCGCAAATAACCTCATCTTCCTCATTCTTTTCCATTGTTTCCTGTAATTACGTACAAATATTATAATAATTATTATCAACATCAATTTTCATCAAAATAATAGGAAATGTTCAGCTTACAGCCACTTTTAAAGTTGTAATTATGCAAAATAAAATTATTAACTAGGAATTTCATTATTTATCTAAATATTAATACCCAATGAAAGTTAGTTCTGTATTTTTACTACTTAAAACTATTTTCTTATTTCAAAGGTAGACTAAAAGTCTAGGATGATTTATAATATAATGAGCAAACTACCTGTTTTTTATTGCATATTGTTTGAGTTATTTAAAGAAAAAATGTATTTGTCCTGAGTATGATAAATACTTTGTTACAGGAATAGTTTAAACACAGAGCAACATTCCTCTGAAGAATATGATAACAAAGAATAAAATGAAACATAGTTATGTTGTGAAGGCTAAAACTTGCGATTATAATTAATACTGGTGTATATTAGGCACAACGAGTTCTTTTGCGATGTCATCGTTACCAAATAAGAATGATACAAAACATTTAAACCGGCTAGTTTTAAATACTTCAAGATATTTAAAACCGAAATACTTGGGACAAAATAATTATACAAAACCTACCAAAATTAGTGGAAGTCCATAACCAGGGTATTTTATCAGACAGCAGCACTTTCTTTACTGAAAACTCCAATAAATTCCTTAAATCCTCGTCATACACTGCATTTAATATTCTGCTTTCATTACTTGCTTTGCCTAGGAAGTTTGCTTTGCTTTGCTTTTTGCATGAACGAGAAAGACATGGACAACAAAACATGACAACAAGAACAACCCAGAGCATAGACAAAATATGTCTTGTCAACCGTCCACAAACTACTAAGGATCCCCACAGACAGTCTTAAAAATTCATAATCTTAAAAAAAACTTGTATGCAATCTGACAGTTCAAACTGACACTGACAAGACACTGACAGATCTGAACTGTCAGATTGCATACAAGTTTTTTTTAAGATTATGAATTTTTAAGACTGTCTGTGGGGAGACTAAGAAGATATGCAACTGTCATAGGCTCCCCACAGACAGTCTTAAAAATTCATAATCTTAAAAAAAAATTGTATGCAAATTGACAGTTCAAACTGTCAGTCAATCTGTCAGTGTCAGTTTGAACTGTCAATTTGCATACAATTTTTTTTTAAGATTATGAATTTTTAAGACTGTCTGTGGGGAGCCATACCAATTTATGGGCTCTACGGAACTTACGATAATGGCTTCACTATTTTATAGGGCCAATTAGAACTACAAGTTGCATCAGACTGAAGTTATGCTGGACTTAACGCTGAATTGCCCAATATAGAGCTTAGCTGTCAAACACACGTCAATCACCCTTGTGTTCGTAATAGAATTTGCCGCCTTTATGTAGTGCCAAGTGCCAATGATTAAAGCTAAAAGTCGCCGTCAATAGAAATTGCGAACAATGTAAACAAACCAGCAGTCAAAATTTCGAACTGTGTTTGATTTCCTTTCTAACTCGTCAAATACTGGCTAAACACTGTGTTATTTAATCAATATGCATCACATGATGATCTTAAAATAATCAAAGAGTGCTAGAATACGGATATTACATTGGCTGATTTGCTTACATTGTTCGCAATTACTATTGACGGCGACGGAAAAAAATTGGTTGTCTGTAAAGTCGGTTTACGGACGGTAGTTTAACGTGATAACGTCAAACATTACAGTAGTATAGACAGGGGCGGTCAGAGTATAGCAAAAGGGGCCCGATTCTGGGACTTTTTTCACGTTTATTTATTTATTTATTAAAAATACACAAAAGTTAACAGTTAATCACCTAAGGAGTGTAGAGTCTATGAACCTTAAGAGTTTTCTGTAAAACACACCAACACTATCAGCAAATATGTCAATATCGTCTGTCTCCAACATGATGCGGTTAAGAGCAGCTCGGGCTCGAGCGGTGCGCCGGCCGCCGCGAACAGGCGCCGCCGCCGCCGCGCCGGCACCGCGCCCGGCATGCCAACCACCACATTCGCTCTTGGCACTTGCAGCCCCATTCTCTCAAGCACGGATGCGTCATCTACTCTATGGTGAAACAGTTGGCGGTAATGCATAATATGCAGCAGTTTCCGTCTGGTTTCTAGAGTTTGAAGACCAACCATTCCTGTTACGAATAGAGATGGATACATATATGGGTTTCCGGATAGGGGGCGAAGGGTGGTCTTCATCAATGATACAGCGGATGTTTCTTGAGATGTATAATAATGTTTTCAGATTACAACAAAGGTTTAACCACGTTTAACTTAATTATCTAATTAAAAGATAGAGCGGCGTGTGCTACTAGCTTTTACCCGCGGCTTCGCCCGCGTAATAAAAGTATTGTTATTGAAACGTTTACAAAAAATAAGAGTTTCAATTGGATCCCTAGGTTTCTTTGTAGGTACATCTGTCCGCGATTATTTCGATTAAGGTGTCTGTTGAACGGACTATAGAACTAAGTGCTGTAGAATTGGAGCAATTTATTGTTGTCTGTGTGTATAGGCCGCCATTAAGTAATTTTGAAACTTTTGAAAAAATTATGGAATCTGTGCTACTTAAAATATCATCTTCTAGTAAAAAAATACTTATATGCGGCGACTTTAATGTAAATATCTTGGAAAATTCAACAATAAGTATCAGATTGTTGAATCTTTTCAAATCATGTAATCTCAATCATATTTTTATGGAGCCTACTAGAGTGACTGCCACTAGTGCCACCTGTATAGATAATATTTTCACTGATATTTTTCCTACTACTAAAGATGTACTCGTAATTAGCAACTTAGAATCAGACCATTTAGGCCAATTGATAGTATTTGAGACATTAAGGAAAAATACTTTGAGAAAACAAATAACTTTTGTACCAGTAACCTCCGACCGCGTGGAACGAATGAAGCAAAGTTTGGTTCAGGCGCTACCCTCCCTGTCTTCCGATATGAGTCCTAATAGTATGTATAATTCATTCTTTCACACTTTTCTGCAACATTATAATGCAATATTTACTTCAAAATCGGTCGTAGTTAGTGGTGCATCAGTTTTTAGTGAGTGGGCTACTGCAGAGTTACATCAACGAAGATGTGCATTGTATGCCTTGTATGAAGAACGGCGGTTTAATACGAGTGATGAATTTAAAGAACATGTTAAGCAATATTCGAAGAAGTTCAAGATAGATTGTCATATCGCTAAGCGAAATTATCTTAGTAATAAAATAAAAAATAGCTCTGACATTATTAAAGCAACGTGGAAAGTAATTAATGTGGAAACTGGTCGCTCGAAACACGCAGTAAAAGATATTAAACTGAATATTGATAACAAAATTATAGATTCCAATTTTGAAGTAGCAACAGAGTTCGAAAAATTTTTCACCGAGATACCAGCATTCACAACTAAGGATTTAAATTCATCACCCTTATCTGCCGTCACATTATTAGAGGAAAACGTTCCTGAGTGTTGTAGAGACCTTTATTTTGAACATGTTTGTACCTCAGATATAGTAAAGGCATTTAAATCAATTAATGTCAAAAAAACTAGTGACCTCTGGGGGTCTCCGTCCATGCCGTAAAATCCTTAGTTGAGGTTGTAGCGCCTGACTTAGCAGTTATATTCAACAACAGTGTTGACTGCGGCGAGTTTCCTGATCTAATGAAACATAGCAAAATAACTCCTTTATTTAAATCCGGCAGCCACTCTGACCCCACTAACTTTAGACCAATATCTGTGCTGCCAACTTTCAGTAAAATATTTGAAAAATTAGTTCTTTCTCAATTAGTACGACATTTTAACGTTAATAATTTAATGCATAATAAGCAATTTGGCTTCACACGGGGTCGCTCGACAACCGATGCTGGTGTTGAGCTAATTAGGCATATTTTCGATGCCTGGGAGGAGTCACAAGATGCTTTAGGTATCTTTTGTGATTTATCTAAGGCCTTCGACTGTGTTTGTCATGAAACATTGATCAGGAAACTACATTATTATGGAGTCAGAGGATCAGCACTAGATTTACTCAAGTCCTACTTAAATGGTAGAATACAAAGGGTAGATGTCAATGGACAGAGATCAACTGGGTCATTGGTCTCTATGGGTGTACCACAGGGATCAATATTGGGGCCTTTCCTGTTCCTTATCTACATAAATGACTTGCCATTCCTTGTAAAGACCCACCATGATATAGTATTGTTTGCAGACGACACCTCACTTATTTTCAAACTCAAACGACAGCAACAAGCTCACAGTGATGTAAACAATGCTATCTCTAAAGTAGTGAATTGGTTCAATGCTAATAATTTATTATTAAATGAAAAAAAGACTAAATGTATTAAGTTTGTCACTAATAGTAACGTAAGGAATGAGCAAACAAGTGTCGTTGTGAAGGATGAGGAATTAGAACTGGTAGATAGTACAGTTTTTCTTGGTATAACTTTAGATTCTAAACTTCAGTGGGGTCCCCATATTGTTAACCTCTCGAATAGACTTAGTTCTGCAGCTTTTGCAGTGAGCAAGATCCGTCAGTTAACAGACGTGAAAACAGCTCGATTAGTTTATTTTAGTTACTTTCACAGCATTATGTCATATGGTATTTTACTTTGGGGCAGTGCTTCAGAGATAAATACCATATTTATTCTGCAGAAGAGGGCTATTCGAGCAATATATAAAATGAACCATAGAGACTCACTTAGAGATAAATTTAAGGACATTAATATAATGACAGTGCATTGTCAATATATTTATGAGAATATTATGTATGTACATAAAAACATTTGTAATTTTAAGAAAAACTGTGATGTACATAATATAAATACTAGAAATAAACATAAACTCGCGGTGCCCTTCACACGGCTCTGTAAAATTAAAAAATCATTCATGGGTAATTGTGTTCGATTTTATAATAAACTTCCGAATCATATTACTGACTTGTCAATTAATAAATTTAAGGATCATGTAAAGCGTGTACTCATTTCCAAAGCTTATTATACAACACAAGACTACATGAATGATAAAACAACGTGGGATTAATAACAATTAATCCCACGTTGTTTTATCATTCATGTAGTCTTGTGTTGTATAATAAGCTTTCGAATAACAATTCGAAATGGTTTCTTATTTTTACGTTTATTATTATTGTTGATGAAATTAATATTGTATTTTTTTGGACATTGGATTTTTCCTAGAAATATTCTAGACATGTATTTTTATATATACATATACCTAATTATATATTTTTTGTTTAACGATTATTTTTATATGAAATTGTATATTATAGACTCAATATTATTATGAACAATAATTTACAACAATAAATTGCTCTGATAATTAGGTTAGATTAAGATCATAATATATATGTAATGAACTATTCATAAGAGCTTGTAACTAGGCCTCTACATGAATAAAGATATTTTGAATTGAATTGAATTGAATAAGGTAAAGCGGGGCAATTCTCGACTGGGGGTCATTGTAACTGATCTATTTGCTGACTTTTTTGGCTGACTGTACCTTACACATATTATTATTGTTTATAAAGAAATTCTTGCAATGGTTGTAGAATTGTTACACAGCGACCACAGCGTAGGTAGTAGGTACGAATAGGTATGTATTTTATATAAATATTTATACTGGGGAAACTTCGTACAACCCACATAGCCAGTATCTCGATACTATGGTCGGTAGGTTAAAAAGTACTTCCTTGCATTATCGCTTACAATTTTTTCCATTTTGCATATACAGTACTTATTGCAAACGTAAACTTATAAAAAGCAAGCAGTCCCCGTCCCCGTCCCCGTCCCCGTCCCCGTCCCCGTCCCCCCCGTCCCCGTCCCCGTCCCCGTCCCCGTCCCCGTCCCCGTCCCCGTCCCCGTCCCCGTCCCTATCCCTATCCCTATCCCTACCCCTATGCTATCCCTGTCCCAGTCCCTGTCCCTGTCCCTATCCCTGCCCCTGCCCCTGTCCCTGTCCCTGTCCCTGCCCCTGTCCTTGCCCCTGTCAAATTATCATGCTAGGAGGTGAACTTTGAAAAATCCTTTCTTAGTGCTCCTCTAAGGAACTTCCGTGTCAATTTGAAATCTCTTGAACCAGAAGTAAAGATAAAAACTAAACCTATACTTATGGCTATTTTGGATATTTTAACCCCATTGCACAACAACAGGAGAGAAAATTTCTTTTCCACCTCATTAAATTTTAAAATCGTTGTATTTATCGTGATCAGCGACCAAATTGGTACCAAATTCATAAAAACGATACCCATATTGTGTTTTTGACTTTACCCCCTTTGCACCCCTTTAGGGGTCAAATTTTCAAAAAATCAGAAACATGTATTTAGTCATATGTCTTTAGGAATCCTCCTGTGAAGTTTCGAACAAAATAGTCAAACTAATCTTGTTTCCCCATACAAACTTTGAACCCCCATTTGACCCCCTTAGGAGGCGAATTTTGAAAAATCCTTTCTTAGTGCTCCTCTACACTATATAAGGAACCTACGTGCCAAATTTGAAATCTCTAGGACCAGCGGTTTCGGCTGTGTGTTGATAATATCAAAAATCCTTTCTTAGTGCTCCTCTACACTATATAAGGAACCTACGTGCCAAATTTGAAATCTCTAGGACCAGCGGTTTCGGTTGTGCGTTGAGTCAGTCAGTCGGTCGGTCGGTCGGTCGGTCGGTCGGTCGGTCGGTCGGTCGGTCGGTCGGTCGGTCGGTCGGTCGGTCGGTCGGTCGGTCGGTCGGTCGGTCGGTCGGTCGGTCGGTCGGTCGGTCGGTCGGTCGGTCGGTCGGTCGGTCGGTCGGTCGGTCGGTCGGTCGGTCGGTCGGTCGGTCGGTCGGTCGGTCGGTCGGTCGGTCGGTCGGTCGGTCGGTCGGTCGGTCGGTCGGTCGGTCGGTCGGTCGGTCGGTCGGTCGGTCGGTCGGTCGGTCGGTCGGTCGGTCGGGTCGGTCGGTCGGTCGGTCGGTCGGTCGGTCGGTCGGTCGGTCGGTCGGTCGGTCGGTCGGTCGGTCGGTCGGTCGGTCGGTCGGTCGGTCGGTCGGTCGGTCGGTCGGTCGGTCGGTCGGGTCGGTCGGTCGGTCGGTCGGTCGGTCGGTCGGTCGGTCGGTCGGTCGGTCGGTCGGTCGGTCGGTCGGTCGGTCGGTCGGTCGGTCAGTCAGTCAGTTTCGTGCATGCTGCCCGTAGTAACGAGTTATTAGACGTTATCACGTCAAAAATATGGGACGCATCCGCGGACGCACGTCCACTGCCGCGATCTAGATAATGAATATACGCTGAACTTGCCTCTGTAGACCCAACAATTTACGAGATAAAGTCTTTCACAGTTTATAAATGTTTTTCCGAACTTCGCAATTTTTTCAAAAAGATAATGAGGAGTATGAACGAGTTCAATATGTGTTTACGATATATTAAGAAGGCTTTTCAGAAGACCCGAAACAGGCAGAACTCGCTGTACTTCCGAGAGAGATGACCTATTTATCGTTGTTACCTCTCTAAGAAGTCGTCAACTACTTAAACGCTGTTCAGGTCCAGCAAAAGCTTTGAGAGACCCGCAATGTTTGTGTCAACCGATGGACTGTTAGAAGACGGCTGAAAGAAAAGAAATTGACAGCCTACAGACCTGCAAATGGCCCAAAACACACTACAGATCATCGAATTGCACGACGTGTCTTCGCTCAGGCACATGAAGGTTGGACCCTTGAGCAATGGACGTACTTTGATCCGATGAGTGCAGGATAACTTTTTTCATTAATGACGGACGGGCACAAGTCTAACGAAGTCCTGGACAGGGGTTTTTTCAATGCTGAATAGAGGAACATGTTGCCTATGGTGGCGGATCGATAATGGTCTGGGCTGGCATTTCTCGGGAAGCTAATAAGACAGACATCATGTTCATCACAGGGCCAGGTACCAGGCCGAGTGCGGGCAGTTTGACTGCCGGCCGATAGGTACGTAGAGAAGATCCTGGTCAATCATGTGGTGCAACCCGCAAATGGGGGGTATATCGGCGATGACTTCTTGTTTATGCAAGATAACGCTCGGCCGCATACAGACCGGATCACTAAGGAGCTAGGCATCGACGTCATGGACTGGCCCGTTGTTCAAGCGACGTCTAAAATATTGCAACAATTTAGGGAAAGGTTTAATCTCGTAAACTATTCTGTTTAAAGAATGTTTGTATAGTCTTGGGTCGACTCGTTCGTTTTTCGTCACGTTCCTAAATTTGTCCGATTCTGCTTTCGTCAGCCATTCTTCATTCGTCAACTTAGTCTGCACTCTGCAGTCATTATCGTCTTTGACCATAATGAGTTGTTAGCCTTTTTCATATTTCGAAATTTTGTCGTTTTTCGTCATTTCGTATTTGGTCATATTCTAAGTTGGTAGGTACCTTCCTTTCTTAAACACTTTCAAATCTCGCAAACAAAATGTATCAGCATCACAATGCTCGCCGTATCACAATACGGCGAGAAAATGATGAGCTTTCTTGGTGTAATACCTCAAGGCCCTGTACCTATTAGGTTTAAGTTATCTATTAAGTTGTATGATTCGTCTTGAATTCAATAGAATGTAAGGAAGACTGTCGAGTTTGGAGACTGTTGAGTCGGTAATCAGTGCACCGTATGTGTTACAGACAGAAATATAAATTATACACGCGTTTTATTATGAATATAGATATAACTATAATATTCGGTTTCAATGAAACGCGGAATAAAAGAACATAATAAAATGATATTAGCAATAGGTATGTATTTCATTTCCGTGACACCTTCAATAAATATCCTTATTTACAAAAGCATTGCCATCGTCAACATTTTTATCAGCATTGATATAAGGCTGAAGTTCTTCTAAACAGTAAGTTCTTCTAAAGCTCGTCTCCTTGCGACTGCGGAGTGGGAGTCGGGTCTGTGGCTACAGGCTTTACCCTCACCAAACATTGGGACTCTGCTGGATAACACCACCTTTTGCCTAGCAGCTAGCTTGCGATTGGGGGCATCAACAAACCAGCCTCATCGCTGTCAATGCGGTACCATGGTGGACACATTGGGTCACCATGGCCTCTCATGCTCCCGAAGCGCTGGAAGGATCCCGCGCCACGCCAGTATCAATGATGTTATCCGTCGGGCCCTTGTCAGCGCGAAAGTGCCAGCAGTCCTGGAGCCCACCGGCCTGGCTAGGGACGACGGCAAGAGGCCTGACGGTATGACACTGGTGCCTTGGAGCATGGGTCGGCCGCTAGTTTGGGACGCTACTTGCGTTGATACACTGGCGCCGTCCCATGTTCCAGTCACCAGCGTTGCTGCTGGCGCTGCGGCATCCTCAGCCGAAAGCATCAAGCGCCGCAAATATGCCGCCCTAGGAACCAGCTACATATTTGCGGCGTTTGGCGTAGAGACCTTGGGGCCATGGGGGCCCAGTGCCCGTCATTTGTATAAACATTTGTCATCTCGCCTAATAGAGACCTCAGGCAACCAGAGGGCTGGCCAGTATTTTGCGCAACGTATAAGTATCGCTATACAGCGTGGAAATGCTGCCAGCCTTCTGGGTACCTTGCCCATTGATGGCGATTTAGGCCAAATTTTTTATTTATAAGTAGGTTAGGTATTTAGTTTTAAGTAGTTTTATCATGTTTTTGTTTGTTTGATGTATTTATTAAATAAAAACACCCACAATAGCAAAAAAAAAAAAAAAAAAAAAAACAGTAAGGTCGTTCAATGAATCTCTATAAAGTAATGAGTGACAAGCAAAGAATATAATACTCAGTAGGAGGTGACAAGTTAGAGGGCCTTCAGCATCAATAGCCTCTCTGTATCATCTGCCACTGTCTAACTGACATATGTCCGATGTGACATCGAAAAAAATATAAACAATCGAATACACCAGTCAGCGAGGTATCTGAGGTATATATAATTAAAAGTAGGAAATTACTGCCTTAGGTAAGACTTGTTGAGGTGGATTCACAGGTCATGAGTTCAAGTACCCGAAGCACTGTTTTTCCACTTTTAAATGTATGCCTACTAAGCCTAGAGGCATCGATTGCAGACGTTTCCGCTTGTCAAAAAGTTACATCTAATACATTTATTTTATCGTCAACTGAAAAATAAAATTGTCGACATGTTTAAAATTCTATCAAGTATTTATATTGTGAAGCGTTTTTCATGTGAGCTCTATAATTACGCACGATTGTCTTTTCAGACCATTTCACGAATGAATTAGTAATTTCATTAAATATTTTCAACGGGTTGATTTCGATGTACCGTATTAAATGTTGAGAAATGTTTGTTTGTAATTTATTAGATTAGGTACCTATTATACGTATACAATACATTACAAACATTTTTTATTTATTTAATGTACTCTCGTTTTTAAGTTAAATGCCAATGTTTAATGGACATGTAGGAAGAGTGAATGATGAGTACGAAAGAGTACACGGTGGGGGGGAATGCGGAACAGTGAGGGGGAAACCCTTCTACAAGCGGCAGTTGCATTTGATCTGGCTGTACTAAACACGTGGTTCCAAAAAAGTGACCAACATCTTATCACTTATAAAAGTGGCTACCACGCTGCACAGATTGATTATTTCCTGATAAGACGGAACACAATCAACTGTGTCAAAAACTGCAAAGTGCTGCCAGGCGAAGATTTGGTATCCCAGCACCGAATTCTGCTAGCTGACGTTATTGGTGTTCGCCCCAACAAGAACAAGGTTTGTCCCCCGCCCAAAATAAAGTGGCATCTATTGCTAAAGGATGAGTCATGCAAGTGAATTTAGGGAGCAAGTAGTGACCAAAATGTTAGAGATGGGTGAAATGGAAGGAATGAGTGCGAATGAATGTTGGTTAGTAATGGCTGGCTATATTAGAAGTGTGGCAAAGAATGTATTAGGGGAAACAAAAGGGAAGCGTATGATAGATAAAGAAGTATGGTGGTGGAATGAAAGTGTTCAAGAAGTGTTAAGAGAAAAGAAAAAGGCGTTTAAAGAATGGCAGATGGTTGAGGATGAGAATGAAACATTAAAAGAAAGTAAGAAAGAGCTGTATAAAGAATGTAAGAAAAGAGCAAAGAGGGCAGTTGCAATTTGTAGGGCGGAGGAGCAGGACAACCTGTACCGGTCTTTGGAAAAACCTGAAGGTCAGAAACGACTTTTCCAAATTGCAAGGGGTCGAGAAAGGAATGGAAGAGATATTTCGCTTGTTAAATGTATAAAAGATGGTTCTGGAAAGATTCTGACTGATGATGAAAGCATAAAAGAACGATGGAAGGAATATTTTGAAAAGTTGATGAATGAAGAGAATGAATGGAATGGTTTGCTTGAAAATCCACCACTGAATCTGGGCCTTGTTAGGGAGATTAGTATGGAAGAAGTGAAAATGGCTGTAAGAAATATGAAAAATGGAAAAGCGGTCTGCCCAGATGGAATACCAGTTGAAGTATGGAAGTTGTTGAGTGCGGATGGATGGAAGTGGCTGAGTGTATTCTTCGGTAAGTTGTTGCATGAGGAACGCATACCTGACGAGTACGTGGTGCAGTAGTACGCTGGTACCGATATTTAAAAACAAAGGAGACGTCCAAAATTGCAATAATTATCGAGGAATAAAGCTTATGTCACATACTATGAAGGTCTGGGAGAGGATAATAGAGAGAAGAATGAGAGAAGAGTGTGAAATAACGCAAAATCAATTCGGATTTATGCCCGGTCGAGGTACGACAGATGCCATTTTCGCCTTACGCCAACTGTGCGAAAAGTACAGGCGCGCGCATAAAAATCTGCACATGGTTTTTGTTGACCTGGAAAAGGCTTACGATCGTGTTCCCCGTGAGGTTTTGTGGTGGGCCTTGAAAGAGAAAGGTATGCCTGGGAAGTATGTAGAGCTAATTCGTGCTATGTACAGATCGTCTTGTACGTGTGTTCGATCCGCTGCTGGAACTACTGACAGCATCGGTGTGGCTGTGGGGTTGCACCAGGGCTCGGCATTGAGCCCATACCTCTTCGTGCTTATAATGGACGCTTTGACGTCGGACATGCAGGAAGAGGCGCCCTGGTGCATGCTCTTTGCCGACGACATCGTGCTTGTAAGTAAGTAAACACTTTATTGTACAGGAAAATAATACAGCACATAATATTTAAAATAAAAAGTTTCAGTACAAAGGCGAACTTATCCCTTTAAGGGATCTCTTCCAGTTAACGTCATCCAGTCATCGTGCTTGTCGGAGAAGAGGGACTCGAGGTACAAGGCAGGTTAGTGAAGTGGCAACAGAGGCTGGAAAATGTTGGCTTGAGGATCAGTAGATCCAAAACAGAGTATCTTTACTGCGACTTCGGCGGTCTTTCCACCCCTGTTGCCATGACACTAGATGGCGTAATATTGCCTACTTGCTCGGATTCAAGTACCTGGGTTCCCTCATTCAGGGAGATGGCGAGATCGACAGAGCAGTTCAGCACAGGATTAACGCAGGATGGATGAAGTGGCGACAGGTTACAGGCACAACGTGCGATCCCCGAATGCCTCTCAGGCTGAAGGGGAAAATTTATAAATCAGTTATCCGACCTGTCGTCCTGTATGGAAGTGAGTGCTGGGCCACCAAGACGAGTGATGAGAGAAGACTGCATGTGAATGAAATGCAAATGTTGCGATGGATGTGTGGTGTGACAAGACTGGATAGAATTCGGAATGAGTATATAAGAGGAAGCCTGAGAGTAGCGCCAGTGACAGAGAAGTTGAGAGGAAGTAGATTAGCATGGTATGTGCATGTAATGCGGAGGGATGAAAGCGATGTTATAAAACGAGTAGTAAATATGAAGGTGGATGGATACAATGGTAGTGGAAGATCTAAGAAAAGATGGATGGAATGTGTGAACAATGATATGAGAGTGAAAAATATTAGTATAGAAATGACGGCTGATAGAGAGGAATGGAGGAAGATGATCTGCTGCGCCGACCTCAAATAATGGGAAAAGGGCAAGGGAATGATGATGTTTCATGTGAATAAGTGTTAGTATAATTCAGGTAAAACCATCAAGCAGCCACCAGGCAGTGGCAGCCTGGACAGTCAATTTAATCACCAGTTACTTTTCTAACATTCGATATTATAAACGAAACAAATGCAGCAGCTTCCTTCTTTGTTTCAGAATTATTGGTTTATAATAATTTACTTTCTAAGTTCAAAGTTGAGCAAAATAAATATTCTTCAAATTATGTTAAAAAAATGTACAGTAACTAAATCAAAATATAAGAAACACCATTTTGTACTATTTTCATTATTTTGGCAGTATTGATATTTGATAGTGTATATATGTATAGTGATAGAATTAAAAATTGAAAAGCGGAATAGGGATGACGTCCAAAAATACTAAACACATATTTTTAGCTACAAGAAGATATAGAACGTTAAAAGTTCCGGAGTGGGGGCTTGTGACGTCACTTCTAAGTAAAAATTGTACCTAGGCGTGACTTCACGCGAAACTTCAACGCACTGAAGGTACACTGCTAGGTACCGTACCGTCGTCATTTTTTGTTTACGAGAAAAATAAGTTTAAAAAATAAATGTGTCCAAATTTTTTTGATAATCTAAGTAATCTAACTGATAGACTAAATATGTAATTAGTTTTTTTTAGTCGTCTCGTCTATTGCTCTATAGAAGAACTACCTGCATGATTAGACATTGGATAACATTTTTATTTTATCTATTACATCATATCATAAGCATAAGTTCTCTTTAATATTCCTAGGAGCGATAAGAAATATACGCCTATATCAAAGAAAACTTGATTAAACATTACTTTTATACTTCTTGTTACTGGGGTATTTAACATACACATGTAAAATGTATCCAAGTAAATAATAGTACATTGTGTAACAACTGGAATATTACGGAGAGTAAGTTAAATCGCGACGGCTTGCCGGAGCGATTTAAAGACTCGAGTTTGTAATATTCATAGTCCCCGAGTTACACACAATGTTTTTCATCACACTTGCAATATCAAAATATGTAAAAAGATAAAAAAAGTTAAATACGTTACTAGAAATTTCATAACTCCCTTGGAAGAACGACCTTTCTATAACTCACGCTCCGCCTGCGTGCAAAATCACATTTAGTGTGCGAGTGTGTAGAAAAATATTTCTTTATAACTGAACAAACGAACTCTGCTGCTGCGGCTAGTAGGTACAAGCATTTATTATTAATGTATTCAAACATTTTTTACATGCCGCGGTAAAAAGCCTAAAATATTTTGACTCAAATTAATAAGTAATATAGTATCTTTAAATTGAATGTATTGTATTGGAAATGTTTCCCAGCAGGCAAGCATTGTAGGCACCGCTAGTATGTCTTTATGGAAGATAGTATAAAAAGCTTAGAAACAAACACTATTTTATGCATTCGCATGACATAGGTACCTAAGCCAGCCGAAAAAATCAACTCCAGGCAAATATTTAAAGGGAAGAAGTACCTACCTGTCTACATATACGAGATATAAATCATATATTTTTCCATAGAAGAATTTATCCGTCCATATCCATAGAAAAAAAATATTGAAAATATGGGGTGGTGGCGCGCGTAAGTTGACTTTTTGTGTTTAATTAATGATTAAAATAACTGGTGTAGGTAATGGCGATGAAGAGGATTGAGCTTGTTTCAAGGTTTCTGAAAGCCGCCCTCTGTCCTCTTGTCTGCAAACCCACTTCCTTATCTTCCTCCCTGGATAATTAAATCATTGCAACAGTGAAGTATTTTAAACATAGCAATACCTACGGCAATTAATTTTTCTTAACTTATGCGTTTCTTAAGCATATCGCAAAGATCTACAGCACACAGAACAGAGCCAGCACCTAATTAAGTAGGTAATTAAGTAATTTTAGCTGTGCGTGTGCAGTACGAGTAGGTAGTGTACCATACCTACAAAACAAGCACTTAAATTTGAACACACAGAATCGACGAACGTTCTTGTAGACGATCTTGGAATTTATATCAGAGATAAAGTTTATTTAGATTTATTATTTCATAATACATATTAATGCCTTGATTTACGTGGTAAACGTAGCGTAACCTAATTATGTACCTCGGTAAAGTATGAAAATTGAACGCTGCGTTGATCGCACAAAACAACCACGCACAACTTAAGTTAGATTGTATCATTCTTATAGTAAAACTTTAAGCATCTTTTATTTTTACCTTTTATTAACCGGCATAGCCTTTTTCCACAAGTCTTACATCAAGCGAGCCCGTACCTCCGCCACGAACTTTTATCGAAGATCGGCGATAAGCGGAATATTGATGAAAAGTTCTGTTTTTATGGTTATCAAATATACAGGGTGTAAACCTAATACGGGCGAACCTCTTAACGGTGGTGAGTATAGGACATAAGAAATGTAATTAGATAACTTTTACTTAAAATTGAGATAAATGTTTTATCCATACAAATTAATTCGGCCCGCAACGTAATGCAAACACACTCTCGTTTAACGCTCGTTGACCTAGTTGTCATTGATTGTCATCGCAACCACGTTTACAGTACATTGCTGCTGGATTTTTTTTCAAAAATTCATTATGGGGTGAAAATTAAGAGTAACTCAAAAACACCTCTTAATTAATGATAACAATATTGAATTATATGCCTGGTTTCATTTATCGCCCTTATTAGGTTTACGCGCTGTATAGTATCAAAGGTAATGATATTTTTGACTAAACATTCACATTTGATATGCCTTGCTGACACATGACAGGTTACAAATGCTGCAATTCGGTTGGTTGAAGTACCTACCTATCGCCGGCGCGATTGGTCGGATTAAACTGCACGCTTGGCTCGCTTGTGTAAGCGAAGTTAAATGACGCCACTGTGCCATCTTTGTTATTCTTACGAAGTAATATTATAGTTTTGTACGTCGTATTGTAGGTATAGTTTAGAGTTCTCCGACTTGCCGACGATGGTGGCCAACGTTGCAGACCTACTGAAGCATCTGGGTCTTAATATTGACGGCAAACCACGAGGTATGTCTACCAAATATTAGAACTCCGTATGAGATATTTAAAAGATGACACCTTGCCTTTAATAAAATTGATACTTGGTTAGTTGGCGCCACAATATAACAATTTTAACAGACAATTAAGTCCCGCGCGGAAACTCCGGTCCGAAGTCAGCCCGGTCTGGATCCAGTTTGATATGAATGTGTCCAACAAGGTCACCGGTCTGATTAACCGAGTCATCGTTCTGGGCCCCGCAGTGATCCCCGTGCTGTCGGTGCTGTGGACGGTGGCGAGCGCGGTGCTGTACTTCTACGTGTACGTGTTCTCGGTGGTGTGGTACGTGTTCTGGCGCGGCACCGGCGACCCCGTCGTGGACGCCGTGCTGCTGTCGCTCGCCTGCGCCTGCATCATCGGCCAGCTCAAGCTCTTCTTCCTGCACGCCAACAGGTGACACTGTACTGCACGTGTTCTCGGTCGTGTGGTGCGTGTTCTGGCACGGTTGGTGACACTCTAAATAATAAATAATACATTCAGGGGCTTGTTACGGCCATCATATCATCTACATACATATATTTTGTATTGGTAACTTTGTTGCAAAATCAAATTGCTCTTTTAATATGTAAAAGCTTTGAGTTTCTAAAGCTTTCTTATTAGCAGTTTGTAACCATTTACACCGCTTATTGCAAATTGTATATATAAAAAATTTCTTGTTTGTTTCAGAAAATTCTTACAGAAAACCCTAGTGAGCTACCTGACGTACGACGCGCGGCTGTGCCGCGAGAGCCGCATGTACGCGCGGCTGCTGAAGAACCTGCGCGTGATCAAGCGGCGCGCCACCGCCATCTGGGTGCTGCTCGTCGTCAACGGCGCCCTCTACTGCCTCATGCCGCTGCTGCTGCCCGGCCGCCATCTAGCCGAGGACACGCAGGTCATCTACGGTCAGTACTTATGACTGGCTACCAGAGCCCGTAAACGAAAGGCCAATTTCTCATGATCCGTGCCAATCGAAGAGTAACTCTCACTGTCACATTCATATGAAAGAAAAGGATAGAGAGACACAAAGCGTTTCGATGTCAAAGCGATAGCTCACTTTTAAAACTCTATAAATTTCGGAGATAATAAAGATGAATTAATCAAGCACTACACTTTTCCGTTCAGGTCTGGAGCCAATGTTCGAAAGCCCAAACTACGAGATAGCTCACATTCTGTTTTGGATCACCATCATGCTGACGGTGTACTGCTCGGGCAGCATCGCGGCGCTGCTGATCACGCTGGCGGGCTACGTCGAGGCGCAGATGCTGACGCTGGCCGACGAGGTGCTCTCGCTGTGGCCCGACGCGCAGGCGCTCACCTTCGACGACGGCCAGGACGAGGACCGCCTCAGGAACCTGTTCATCCGACACCAGCTGGAGCACATTATCCAGGCGCACGCCGCTAACTTGGCCCTTCTCGGAATGACCGAGCGCATCTTCAGAAACGCCATCGCTGTAGAGTTCTGCTTGCTAGGCCTGGCCCTCATCGCGGAGTTGCTCGGCGGTATAGAGAACACTTATATCGAAATACCGTACGCATTGAATCAGGTGTCTATGGACTGTTACACCGGGCAGCGGCTGATGGAGGCGAGCCTGCGGTTCAGCGAGGCGGTGTACGACTGCAAGTGGGAGGAGATGGACGCGGCCAACATGCGGCTGGTGCTGATGATGCTGCGCAACTCGCGCACCATGGTGCTGTCGGCGGGCGGCGTGGCCGAGCTGCGCTACACCAGCCTCATGGCCGTCTTCAAGTCCATCTACTCCGCCTACATGGCGCTGCAGTCTACCATTGATTAAAGTTTCACTGCAGTTAGAGTGTACTACATGCGCTGCATACTTAGTACACATATTATAAAGTAGTATAATCTTTAATACATAACTCTTACAATTTAGCATTTGACCTTTATTGAAAAAAATATAATAAATACAATTACAAATGTCGGACTTACATTCAAAAATAAATTATCTACCAGTCAACCATCAGGCTAAATAGTAACAGTAGAGGTGATTTATATTATGACCGATTGAGGTGGTGAGCGTTAATTAACTGTGTTGGTGGAGTGTGTCTTCTTCTTCAGCCTAGCGCCAGGGTCCGCTTTCCTGCTCAGTCTTCTCCAATTCAAACACACACACAAACACACACACACACACACACACACACACACACACACACACACACACACACACACACACACACACACACACACACACACACACACACACACACACACACACACACACACACACACACACACACACACACACACACACACACACACACACACACACACACACACACACACACACACACACACACACACACACACACACACACACACACACACACACACACACACACACACACACACACACACACACACACACACACACACACACACACACACACACACACACACACACACACACACACACACACACACACACACACACACACACACACACACACACACACACACACACACACACACACACACACACACAGGACATCAACCCTATCAGTGTTGGTAAAGCTGAAAAGAAAGCGGAAGATGTAATGAGGAAAGTCACACGAGCCTGTGATGCCTGTATGCCCCGAAAGCGTGGACTCAATCAGCTACCACCGGTTCACTGGTGGAATGACCAGATTGCTGCTCTTCGTGTAGAGTGCTTCAGCAAGAGAAGGGCATCACAGCGAGGTCGAAACAAACCAAACTCTGAGGATCTTGTGACGGAGTATAAGAATGCACGCCGAAGGCTGAACAAAGCCATTAAGGTCAGTAAGAGACAATGCTGGAGAGAACTGATCGATGAAGTAGAGGATGACCCGTGGGGCAGGCCGTACAAAGTGGTTATGACACACCTGAAAACTCAGCCAACGCCATCGCCCACGTGTCCCAAGCTCCTTGGAAAGATCGTAACAGCCTTGTTTCCTCAGCAAAGGGAACCCCAATACAAGCCAGAAGAGTGCAATATTGAAGAAATTCCACCTATCACAGGACAACATTTAATGGAAGCATGTTCCAGAATGGGAAACACAAAAGCCCCGGGACTAGATGGAATCCCAAACATTGCCTTAAAAGAAGCCATCAAATTAGACCCGTCACCATTCTTGGAGGTCTACGACGAGTGTCTCAAGGAAGGAGTTTTCCCTATGAAGTGGAAACAACAGAGACTAGTGCTTTTGCCTAAGGGGAAAAAACCTCCTGACGAACCATCATCTTACCGTCCGCTTTGCATGCTTGATACCGCAGGAAAAATACTGGAACGGATTATTCACTGTAGGATTGAAAGGGTTGTCGAACCGCTGCTCTCACATAACCAATATGGCTTTCGAAAAAACCGCTCTACTTTGGATGCTATTAACTACGTCGTCAACACTGCTAAGGATGCCATTGCAGGAAGTAGATGGAAAGGAGGGACCAAGAAGTACTGCTTGGTGGCAACCCTTGATATCAAGAACGCCTTTAATTCCGCTAAATGGGATTGTATCTTGAGAGCCCTCAGCGACATGAACGTACCGAGATACCTGCTAAAAATAGTGGCAAGCTACTTCTCTGGTAGGATCCTGAAATATGACACCGAGGCCGGTCCAAAAGAGTACAGGATCACCGGAGGGGTACCTCAAGGTTCCGTTCTAGGTCCGCTACTGTGGAATGTTATGTATGACGGACTACTCAGGCTGGAAATGCCGAAGGACGTCAAGCTGGTGGCGTACGCCGACGATGTTGCCGTGGTAATCGTAGCGAAACACCTAGAAGAGATTAACTTGGCATTTGATATTACCTTCGAGAGGATCAGCCAATGGATGGACACGGTTGGCTTAAAATTAGCTGAACACAAGACTGAGGCAGTGCTCATTACTAGTAGGAAACAGTTGGAAACGATCACACTGCAAGTCGGGGCACATGAAATAACATCTAAGCCCTATATTCGCTACCTAGGTGTCATGATTGACGCTCGGCTTAGCTTCAAACAACAGGCGCAACACTTGAGCGATAAAGCGGCGATAGTCAGAACAGCCTTGGCACGGCTAATGCCCAACATAGGAGGACCAAAGCAGAAGAAGAGGAAACTACTATCATCTGTAGTGACCTCTGTACTCACCTATGGCATCCCGATATGGGCTGATGCATTAAAAACACAGGAAGCACGGAGGAAGGTGATGCCAGTATATCGATTGAGTGCCTTGAGAGTGGCATGCGCTTTCCGCACGGTGTCCCAAGACGCAGTGTGCGTTATAGCCGGTATGCTGCCTATAAGCTTACTTGCTGAAGAGAGAAAGGCCCTCTACCGGAGAAAACGTTCTACCGAATTAAGCCAAGCTGAACTCACGGATGAAGAAAGGAAAATCAGCCTACAACGATGGCAAAAAGAGTGGAATTCCTCGGAAAATGGCCGATGGACTTACCGTCTTATTCCACGAATAGACACCTGGGTGAACCGTGAGCATGGAGAAGTTAATTACTACCTGACGCAGATGATATCAGGTCATGGGTGCTTCCGGGAGTATCTGTATCGTTTTAAGCACGACACGTCTCCGGAGTGCCCATCCTGCGCCGGCGTAAACGAAGATGCGGAACATGTATTTTTTGTGTGCCCTCGTTTTGAGTCCTCCCGCAGTACTTGGGAAGATGCGTTAAATCAGAAGCTTCGTCCAGAGACCTTGGTGAGCATCATGCTGTCATCGGAGACCGCCTGGGAAGAGACAAGCTCTTTTGCGACTGAAGTCCTCAAGAAACTCCGCTGCTTAGAAAGGGATCGAGCAGCTAGTAGAACAGGCACTTAAGAATAAACTCGAAGGAAGAGTATCATTACTAGATCCTCCCCCGCGAAGTAATACCTAACGGCAGTGCCGCGGGGGAAACAGAGGCCGAAGACAGAGGAGGTTTTTTAGTCGGTATTGAACATCTGAGTCCGACATACCGGGCGCAAGCCTGATGATACGCAAATGTATTTTTCTACCTCTATAAAAAAAAAAAAAAACACACACACACACACACACACACACACACACACACACACACACACACACACACACACACACACACACACACACACACACACACACACACACACACACACACACACACACACACACACACACACACACACACACACACACACACACACACACACACACACACACACACACACACACACACACACACACACACACACACACACACACACACACACACACACACACACACACACACACACACACACACACACACACACACACACACACACACACACACACACACACAACACACACACACACACACACACACACACACACACACACACACACACACACACACACACACACACACACACACACACACACACACACACACACACACACACACACACACACACACACACACACACACACACACACACACACACACACACACACACACACACACACACACACACACACACACACACACACACACACACACACACACACACACACACACACACACACACACACACACACACACACACACACACACACACACACACACACACA
The DNA here is from genome assembly GCF_023078275.1 of Leguminivora glycinivorella. Lineage (NCBI taxonomy): Eukaryota > Metazoa > Arthropoda > Insecta > Lepidoptera > Tortricidae > Leguminivora > Leguminivora glycinivorella. The sequence goes on along the minus strand of NC_062978.1, from coordinate 285,061 downwards.
CACACACACACACACACACACACACACACACACACACACACACACACACACACACACACACACACACACACACACACACACACACACACACACACACACACACACACACACACACACACACACACACACACACACACACACACACACACACACACACACACACACACACACACACACACACACACACACACACACACACACACACACACACACACACACACACACACACACACACACACACACACACACACACACACACACACACACACACACACACACACACACACACACACACACACACACACACACACACACACACACACACACACACACACACACACACACACACACACACACACACACACACACACACACACACACACACACACACACACACACACACACACACACACACACACACACACACACACACACACACACACACACACACACACACACACACACACACACACACACACACACACACACACACACACACACACACACACACACACACACACACACACACACACACACACACACACACACACACACACACACACACACACACACACACACACACACACACACACACACACACACACACACACACACACACACACACACACACACACACACACACACACACACACACACACACACACACACACACACACACACACACACACACACACACACACACACACACACACACACACACACACACACACACAGGATGCACTTTTCTTTTCTTTTCTCTCTGTATATTAGGTATTAACTAGCTACGTTGTTCATACTGCAATATCTGTTTATTATCTCACTGTTAACTCTAGATTGTATAAAGACGTACTGCACTCCAGGGTCCCAAGATACAGGCTCAGCCAAGTTTGGGATCCGCCAGAGAAACCATTTAATGTATTACTGTGTAATGTGTAACAATAAATAATTTTAATTTTATTATTATTATTATTATTATTGGGAGCCTATCATGTCCCACTGCTGGGCAAAGGCCTCCCCCCGCTTTTTCCACTCTTCCCTGTGTTGAGCAGTCCTCGGCCATTCTAATTTAATTTTAATTTTAATTTTAATTTTTTAATTTTTAATTTGCGCGGTCTTCGATATCCTTAGGCGTGAGCTCTTGTATGTTCGCTCTCACGACGTCCAGGCAGCGGCGCTTCTTAGACCTACCGGGGCCGCTTGACTTAGGGCCTTGGACAGTGAGATTAAGGCATCTGTTCCGATGTAGTCCACCGGTCTGCGGCGTATATGGCAACACAATCGGAGGCGGCTTTTTTAAATCAAACAAGCATACGGCCCGTCTGAAGGCAAGCAGTCACCGTAGCCGATGGACACTTGCAACTCCAGAGGAACTTCCTGCCATTTTACCCAAGCAGCGCTAATTCGGGCTTGGTAATTTGTGTACCTACTTCGTAATTTATGTACGTAATTTGACAGATTCTGAAATTTTACCCACCTCCACTCCCTCATCATTATCTCGAAATTTTTTTTAAGTAATAAAAGGATTTAAGCTCACGTAAGAGCGGAAAAGAGGAAGAGGAACGAACTTATTAATAATAATTATACACTAACTTAGAGGACGTGTAGGTAATTGTACGGCATTTTTCAGTATTAGGTACATAATATGGCCACTTTGAAGTCTCGACATGGGTACGTATCACAATGTCTAAAATTAAAAAAACCTAACGTTAAATGACCTACGTTCAAAATACCTAAAATCAAAATACCTAATGATTTTAAATACCTAAGCAAGTTTCACCTACGCACGAATTACCGGAATTTAAAATACCTATTGGACTAAATACCTAATGTTTGAAATACCAAAAACTATGTAACCTAAATTTTATACACCAACATTTGAAATACCCTATGGTCAAAATACCTAAAATGATTAACAGGTCAAAATACCGAAGTAGTAGGGTAGGTTCCGCGAGCGTAAAAGAGGGTATATTGAAGTATTAATTTTAAGCATAGTATAGTTACGCATAATTTTATTTATCTAGGCATATTTTTGTTTGTTCGAATATATGTTGTGCATAAAGGTTTTTCGTCGAGTGGTTTTTATGCATAACATTTTTTAGTCGAAATTTATCACGCAGAATTTTTATCATAGCTAATACTACTATATTGATGTTGCAGTTCTAACCTAACCTAACCGACATTCGTGCATTCTTAACAAAATATTGTATTTCTTGAGGTCGCAGTTCTAACCTAACCTAACCGACTCTCCTGACTGCATTTAGCATGGGTGGTTATTCTGATTTTAAGAAATATTCCTAATACAATTTTGCAAATCAATGTTATTCATAAAAAAAACAATCGGCGTAAAAAGTATTATGCGAACTCATTTTCGTACAAAGTAATATTAGTATTATTTTATATTATGTCAAATAAGTTTTCTGCCAAATTAGCATTCGTCGAAAATCGATTATGCGAAGTTTGTTATGCGAACAATTAAAGGTATGCCAAATAGAGGGAACCCAATTGGTTTAAATCCTATATTAGAGTAAGTTTAGGTTAGGTTAGAACTCCGCCCTTACACAACAACGAACGGCTTTTAAAGTAGGTTTATAGGTTAGGTTAGAACTGTGACCACGCGCAAAAACAGTTTACAGATTAGGTTTAGGTTAGGTTAGTACTGTGACCACACACAAAACAAACAGTTTACAGAGTAGGTTTAGGTTACGTTAGAACTGCGATCACACAGAAAAGAACGGCTTACAGAGTAGGTTTAGATTAGGTTAGAACTGCGACTCTACACACAACGCACGACCTTTAAAATAGGTTAGAAGAAGGTTACGTTAGTTGTGACCAAATATAAAAACAAAAATTGTACAAATTGTAAAATTTTAGAAAAATTAACAATTGAAATACTTAGGTATACACAATTACACAATTGAAATAATATTATGCGTAATAAATTTTATTTAATGTAAAACAAAATGAAATGAAAAAATACAAAACAAAATACCACGATATAAAGTATACTCGGAATAAGTTATCTACGAAGTAAAAGTCCACGGTTTAATTTGACTTGTATCGATCATTCTACGATATGAACTGTCGATGAAATATAATTATTTTAAACATTTTCTTTGAAATAATATTCGATTAATTGTCTGTCGACGATTCAAGGATAAACTGGTTATTTAAGCCCCATTTATTAGACATTTTTGATTTTCGGATTTAATCATTAGGTATTTCGATTTTAGGTATTTTGAACGTAGGTCATTTAACGTTCGTTTTTTTAATTTTAGGTATTTTGAACGTAGGTCATTTAACGTTAGTTTTTTTATTTTAGACATTATAATATGCACCTTTTTAAACTTTAGGTATTTTGAATTTCGGTCGAAACACCATTATGTATTTTGATTTTAGGTATTGTGAACGTAGGTCATTTGACGTTAAGTTTTTTAACTTTAGACATTGCGATACGTACCCCTCGACATAGGTGTCGCGGAGATCGCGAAGTCTGTTATTGTGGTATGTATCCAAACCGTTACTCTTAGCGTATTCTTCACTGGTAACACTGGCGATGGAGGTGAGCAAGTGTCAGAGGTGACTGCGAGGAGAGAAAAGAGCGAAAACGAGTTGAGACGTGGAGAGAGGTGCTCTGAGTACTGGTACGTAATTCGCCGTGTGGCACATGTACAACGCTCTTGGTAAGTGAGACATTGCTATATTTGATATACTCATGGATATTGCAGTGACCATGAGTTAACGGCTACCTTGAGATAGAGCTGAGTTGTTGAGTTGAGTGATATTCTGTGTGTAGCTCGAGTTTGAATGCAACATGTGAGGTGGCTGGTATCAGCAGGGTTGGGCAAAATACTGGCCAATAGTATTTCAAATACAAAATACTAATTACATTTGGAAATGTATTTCAAATATAAAATACTAAATACTTTGGTGACGGGTATTTCAAATACAAAATACAAAATATAGTGTTTAAAAAAATGTATTTCAAATACTAAATACAAAATATAGCGTTTCTAAAAATGTATTTAAAATACTAAATACTTTTGACCACACCAACTGGTAAAGGTTTACGGATGAGAAAGTTGTACAATTTTGCAGTTCGAAAGTAATTTCATATAAATTTTAACTTAATATCCAGGATATCATATCCTAAGTTAGATGGTATTAATATTATGATTTGATATCATGTTTAATAAATAATATTTCATTTATAGGAAATAGCAATTTTGCTATCTGTTTTCGAAGAACAAAGAGAGTCTTTGCCAGTTGGTATGGTGAAAAAAAAAAACATTTAAACTATATGGAAAAACAATATGAACTCGCCAAGATAACAGGGTCTACATATTAAATTAACGGACAATACTTATAGGTAGGCATGCACAGAATTTAAAAATAAACTTAAACGTTTCTTTCAATGTCACCCCTTCTATTTAATCAATGAATTTACTGCTAAAATAAAATGAAAAATAATGTACATACTTCTTATATGAATATCAATATACTTTATTTTATAAGCTTCATTTTAACACGTTGTTAACACCTGTAATTGGGCATTTTCAAAAATTGGGACCCAAAATTAGTGAAAGTTGTTAACAAAAATTAACTCGATGTCAGTTTTGTGACGAAAATTAAGCGTGAAATAAAAAAAAAATAGCTTTTCTGTTAATTACATAAACTATAAGCAATAATCTACATTTAGAACATGAAAAAGTTGGTTTTTAGACAAATTTTATTCTTAATTGTTGTCACAAAACTGACATCGAGTTAATTTTTAACCGACTTCAAAAAAGGAGGAGGTTCTCAATTCGACTGAATTTTTTTTTTATTTTTTTTTTGTATGTATGTTACTCGATATCTCCGACAATCGTGGACCGATTTTCAAAAAAATTTTTTTGATCGAACGGGTATAACCCCGAGATGGTCCCATTGGCACCAAGTCGGGGTCTGATGATGGGATCTTGGAGAAATCGAGGGAACTCTTCAAATGTTATAGGCACATGTAATGTTTTTAGTGTATTTTTCAAAGGTACACCAGTATTTACGCCTGATGGTAATAATTTTATGTGGCTGAGCTGATGATGGAAGGTCAACTCCTCAATGGTTAGGAGTTAAAGGATAATTCTTTCACTAACTGTACATATATTCGGACTGATACATTTAATATCACTAGGAACCACTAAAAATCAACAAATAAATTAACTTTTTAACAAAAAATAAAACCGCCTTCAAAAATAGCGTGTTACAAAATACGGTTAAACTAAAAAGCCAAAAATAATAAACCTTCGAATTCAGATTTCTTATCGGATTGCAATAATCTAAACATCCAAATTATAAACAAATCAATTATTTTTGGAGTCGGGGCCAGCCTGCGTATGGTTGGGTGGGGCAAACAGGAAATAGCAAGGCGACGAACAGGTCTGGTACCGACTACAAAAAGAATTGATTTGTTTATAATTTGGATGTTTAGATTATTGCAATCCGATAAGAAATCTGAATTCGAAGGTTTATTATTTTTGGCTTTTTAGTTTCTCCGTATTTTGTAACACGCTTTTTTTGAAGGCGGTTTTATTTTTTGTTAAAAAGTTAATTTTTATTAACAAATGTCACTAATTTTGGGTCCCAATTTCTGAAAATGCCCAATAAACGAAACTTGAAAAGCTTGAAACTTGGTTTTTATGAATTTAATAAAGAATTCCCTTTCATAAAAACCAAATTCCTAAAAGTATTGTCCGATAAGTTCCGTCTATTTGGCGAGTGAATGTATCCAGAGTATTATTATTATTTATTCAATATGGCAGCCTCGTGGGCCTTTGCCAATAACAAGTGTATTACATAGATATAAAAAACACCGATTCGTGCATGTAAGTGATTAGGCCTTCACGTTGCACTGGAGCAGCAGTACAAAGCATGATGGCGGCCGGGACCACGAACTGCCGAGTGATGTCCGTAGAATTGGATATTCGCATCTCCAAACGAATTCTTCATCAACTACACCCTTTGCGTAGGCTATTTACTGCATAATATCCTATCAAACTTATACACAAACAGCAGAATGCAAAAATAAAAAATACATATTTGTAGAACGATCCGCCATGTTCCATGGATCAATCGAAAGTCCGTATCCAGAGTAGTGGCAGTAGTAAGAAAAATGTCATAAACAAAAAACCGCGAAATCAACTATCAAAGTGACGTGACATTTGTCGCTGACAGTAGTAACAAGTGACATTTGACGTTGACACTTGACAGTGTTGCCGTTTTTAATATATCACAGTCTCCTAAAGGGACTATCGGACTATCACAGAGTTAAAAACTATTCAGAAATGTATTTTGTGCAAATGTATTTTACAGCCTTGTGTATTTCAAATACAAAATACTAAATACATGTGTCTAGGTATTTGAAATACCAAATACAAAATACTTAACCAAGCAGTATTTGAAATACAAATACAAAATACGTATTTGTATTTTAAACGAGTATTTCAAATACATGTATTTGAAATACTGCCCAACCCTGCACTGGTATGCTATCGGTTTGAGTTACTGGAGGTTACTTTATGGAGGCTGATGGATGAGCTGTAGGGGTTGTTGTGGAGGCTCGTCGGGGACCACATGGTTCCCACCTCAGTACTCATCGCAAGTTCTTGAGCATGAGATAATAGTGCTGAGTTGCGGGATGCACGATGAGTTCTCCTTTGGAGATTCAGTTGTGCCGTGCATCCACCGATAAGAGCCACGGGACTTGGGGCCCTTCTAATTTTCCCTGAGAGAGTTTAGAGGTTGCATTCATAACAAGAGATGAGATCGAGTTAGATTTGAGATGGAATTGTACGCCCATCGAGTGTTGATTCATGGTCGGTGCAATGGCTATGTTGTACTGTGTTATATGTATAGACCCATGTAGCCAGATTGCTGTTACATCCCTTCTAGAGTAAAAACTCCGCTACAATAGGGAAATAAAAATCACTTCTCGCACTAGTGCTCTATTGAAAAAAATCATTGTTGTTTGACTTACCTAGAGCATATTAAAAAAAAACTGAATTTGCATCTTACTACTGGTTTCAGGTTAACAACATTTGTAGTATTCAGCTAAACATTTTCGGATCGACTTTAATTCTAAATTTAAAGTACCAAAAATTGGACAAATATTTAAGACATGTTACTCGTAATTATGAAGGCAAGACATTGCTATTCATAAATTATGCTGATGTTCATTACCACTTCATTACTAAAAACTAAGTTTAATTACCTTTTAAAGATATTAATTTCACAAAAAATTAACATCTGATTAGCAGAAACGTCAAACGATGCTACTGTGCTTAGAATAATATACTCTCGAGAGGCCGTGAGTACGAGTCTCACCCAAAGCAGACATTTTAAATTTATATATATGTCGGAGAATGACCAAAATGTGGTTTAAGATACGTTTTATGACGCTTTATTTGTCAAATATAGCGTCATAAAACGTATCTTAAACCACATTTTGGTCATTCTCCGACATATATATTCATTTTACCTAAAGTTTGATGATGTTTAATCGTGCTAATATAATATCGACATGTGGCTACCCGAGGGAACTACACTAGTAGTGACTTGTGGTTATATTTCCAAGTCGTCAGAGTCGTCTGGTGTCAGTTGGATGGTTGAAATGCCCTGCCGAGGAGCGGGACGTGGTTGAAGAGCGGCGCCGGCGCCGGGCCCCACGCCGCCAGCGCCCACGCCGCCGCGCCGCCCAGCGCCACCTTCGCTAGCGTATCCAGCACCAGTAAACTGAAACATACAATAATAGACGAAAACCTGAAAAAATCATATCTCTAGCAGGAGCCGAACTTACGACATTCTGGAACAATCATCGAATCGATTTGATCATGCGCATGTTTTGAGCGACCGATATAAGAAGTCGCAGGTTGTGTCCTGTCGGAGCAGTTATTAGAAAGTAGATGTTGAAATATACTTACAAGTTGATGTACATTCTGTTGAACGGCACCTTCGCGGGGTCCTCCTTGAAGCAGTAGACGCGGCCGGCCTCGATGGTGTTGTTCATGTACTGCTGCCCGTCGAAGTCCTCGTGCGTGGGGAGCAGCTTGTTGTCCTCCTCCGACAGTATGGCGGGGATGGAGTCGAAGTTGGTGCAAGGGAAGTGCCACTCCCGCATGGTGAAGAATTGCAACCCGTTCAGTCCAATTGTGACCTTCTCCTGTATCTTTACCATGCTGTAAGTAAATATACATATATTTGCATAATGTCTTTAGGTATTAAGTACTCTTATTGTCATTATCTTATAATTGCAATCACCATTTATTGACTAAATGGCACAGCTATTATTCATAATAATAGTCATGCCAGGAAGAAAATCTGGTACCTTGCAAATTGTAATTACAGGAGTCCAAATGTATCATGAATAGTAAGTCAAAACACAACTTTGTCGGTCTATCACGGACTTGTACATTCAAGGTTCGGATATGGGATTATATTCTGGGGTAAATCAATCGATACTAATAAAATAACTTTGTCATACGTACACTCGTTTCTGGCATGCGAGTAAACGCAGAAAATCGATCAAATATGCCGGCGCTAGATGGAAGAGAAATCGCCTAGTTTCGTGCACGAAGCGATTGGTGGTGAGCTTCAGGTGGGGGTACCATAAAGGCCACGCTAGGGGGTGCTTCAGGTGGTACTTTCTCCCCATAAGTAGCACTTCACCCCAAGTTGTTGACTTTTTGTCTCCCGAATTCAAATTGTAGATAGGTATATCTTTTGACCTAAAATCATACACAGAAAACTTAAAAAAAATTGAGTACTTAATGTACTTAAATAACAGCAATGCACCGAAGAAAAGTTTCTAAAATTGAGAATGATCTCATGGAAGTTCCAGGTATTGTTCTTCGCCTATATTCTCGGCCATCGCACAGAATGTTTTGCAACTTGTATTTGTAGGTACTTGTGTAAGTAGAACTTAAAAGTTTTCGATTCAGGTAACAGTTCAATTGATTAACATAATAAAAGGTAAATGAACCTCGTTTGTTTGTTTCCCTCGATGGCGGCGAGCGCGAGCAGGCCGTTGATGACGTAGTCCACGGGGATGATGGGAATGACGGCGCGCGCGTCGCACAGCATGGAGCGGATCACGCCCTTGCACGCGCCCAGCAGGATGCCCACCGGCCCGTTCAGGCTGTCCACCCAGCCCGGCAGCGGCTCCGACACCGCGGGGCACACTGGAACCATTACGTCGTCTTACTAACGGATCGCTTGTTGTAGGTGTTGGGGAGTAGCTGCTGGCCTTACCGATGGAGGGTCTGGCGATGACGCAGGACAGCTCCGGGTAGGCGGCGTGCACCAGGCTCTCGGCGAGCCGCTTGGTGTAGGTGTAGGTGTTGGGGTGCGCGCCGAGCAGCGTCGGCTCCAGCAGCGCCAGCTGCCGCGCGTCCAGCCACTCGCACAGCCGCAGCACGTCGTCCGGCTCCGCTGGGGGACTATGAATCTAAAATAGTAAACATTTCATTAAAAGATCACAACAAGACCCAGAAAAGTCTGAACGAGTTGAATAACTTACCTATTATCATTCTCACATTTTTCTAAATAAATTTAATCTAAAATCAATAATTTAGCAAGTTAGATACTTCTCCTAATAAGCAATTATAATAACACATAATTACACATTACACGCCTCCATGCACTTCTCTAAAAATTCCTAAAATGGCTACGAAAACTAAAAACCTTTTCGTCCAACACTTTATACTCCGGGTAGCAGAAGGCGGTCGAGACGTGCACGAAGACGGCGAGGTGCGGCAGCCGGCGCGCCGCCGCCAGCGCGTGCCGCGTGCCCGCCAGGTTGAGCGCCGCGTTGTCCGCCAGCGGCGCCTCCAGCCGCAAGCTCGCGGCCAGGTGGAACACCACCGACACCTCCGAGACCACCTCCTCCATGTCCTCGCTAGACATTCCCAAGTCCTCGAAAGTTATGTCTCCCTGGATTGGAACCAGTTTTTCGAGCACTTCTTTTCGTTCGTTTCTAATTCTGTTGAACATCTAAAACAAACATAAATTATAGGCCTATCTTACACAAAATGATCGATGTTCCTAATGACCATCACAAACCAGTCAGATAAGTGGCGCTAAAGGCGAATATCTCGTCGGGTGACAAGCAAAAGTCACTTTTTAGGGTTCCGTAGTCAACTAGGAACCCTTATAGTTTCGCCATGTCTGTCTGTCTGTCTGTCTGTCCGTCCGTCCGTCCGTCCGTCCGTCCGTCCGTCCGTCCGCGGATAATCTCAGTAACCGTTAGCACTAGAAAGCTGAAATTTGATACCAATATGTATATCAATCACGCCAACAAAGTGCAAAAATAAAAAATGGAAAAAATGTTTTATTAGGGTACCCCTCCTACATGTAAAGTGGGGGCTGATATTTTTTTTCATTCCAACCCCAACGTGTGATATATTGTTGGATAGGTATTTAAAAATGAATATGGGTTTACTAAGATCGTTTTTTGATAATATTAATATTTTCGGAAATAATCGCTCCTAAAGGAAAAAAAGTGCGTCCCCCCCCCCTCTAACTTTTGAACCATATGTTTAAAAAATATGAAAAAAATCACAAAAGTAGAACTTTATAAAGACTTTCTAGGAAAATTGTTTTGAACTTGATAGGTTCAGTAGTTTTTGAGAAAAATACGAAAAACTACGGAACCCTACACTGAGCGTGGCCCGACACGCTCTTGGCCGGTTTTTTTTAAGTACAAAATAAATAAGCAAAAATCGAGATTGTTTCGATGCGTAATAGGTACTTCGATTTACAGAAGGCTCTGAACTGGTAGTGAGTTTTGCTTGCCTCCGGACGTTTATTTTTATTAATTAGATTTACCGGTGAGCGCAGCATATCGTCCAACCGCTGCTGCACCGTCTTGCCCTTGTTGGGGCGCAGCAGCAGGAAGACGCGACCCACGTCGGGCGCGGCGCGCAGCAGCTTCTCCACCAGCACCTTGCCCATGAAGCCCGCGCCGCCCGTCACCAGCACGCCCCGCCCCGAGTACCACTCGCGCACCGACCACTTCTCCATCCTCTGCAAACAGGAAAAGGTCATCTAATGATTCCACTTCAATTAACATATTTATTAAATATTAAATTAAACACAAAACCATATGAACTAGTAATACCTAAAACAATAACATGAAATTTAATTAACTACTTCAACGAATTACCTACAGCTTCAGAGAAAAGTAGACCCCCTTGCATAAAAAATTGTATGAAAGGTGGTCTACTTTTCTCTGCACCTGACTGTACAAACACCTATCAAACTTAAACATTTCCAATGCACAGTTAGGAGACAAGTATAGTAAACAAACTAAATTAATGTACGTATGCATACAGTACTAATAAAAGTTATTTTACAGTAGGTACACGAAACCGATGAGAATACATGTACGAGGAACATGACATAAGTGAAGCGAAAGTCGTTTTTCAGGACCGTTAGCTAAACGGACATCTGTGATCTCTGGGAAGGCGTGAGTGAGGATAATGTAGGTATGTATTTCATAGTATCGCTTCCAGGCTTTTCTCCTTGATAAATGATAATATTTATAGTTCAATCCAACTGAATTACATGAAAGAAAAGGAAGGATTTTCACTTTAAATTTTAAAAAACTTACATTATTGATAACCATTAGTAATGACAACAGAGGACTTCTCTCACTCGCACAGCCAATAATGCATGGGACTGGCGCTGGCGCATACAGTGTTGTGTTTATTATAAATGATGTTTCCGAAAACAAATTAAAAAACTTGTCCTTATGTAACGTTTGTCATTGTAATGACTTAAACCGAAATTATGCAATACTTACTTGATCCTTATTTTGTAACCAATAAGTCTCATTCTCGAAACACAGTGTGAATAGCCGAGTTCAAAGTTTATAATGTTAGTAATGTTACAAACAGCTGAAACATCTGGTAGGTTGTTTAATAAATAATCAAGATCAAGTCGGGGTTAGAAGATGCCGGGTCACAATACTCATTAAATAAGATTTTTTCTTATTCTTTTAACTGACAACGTTTCAAAATTTTCAATGTCCCTAAATCGAAAACCATTTCGAGATATACGCCTGTAGATCACAAAAATATATTTTTCAGTACAGATGGTGTTTTTTTTACGCACTAGTGCGAGAAGTGGTTCATTATATGTCAGGTCGAAACTTCGAGGGCCATCTGTACTGAAAAACGTCGTTCGATACACGTGCAATTCGTAACTCGTGTCGATTTAAAACACTCCCTTCGGTCGTGTTTTAATTTATCGCCACTCGTTTCGAACTTCCTCTTTTACGCACTTGTATCGAAATGTACTATTTCAGTACAGATGGTGTTTTTTTACGCACTAGTGCGAGAAGTGGTTATGCTAGGTCGAAACTTCGGAGGGCCATCTGTATTGAAAAACGTCGTACGATACACGTGCGAAAAATCGCCACTCGTTTCGAACTTCCTTTTTTACGCATTTGTATCGTAATGTACTATTTTAATATATTTTTTCTTTATTTTTAGTAAAAAATTCTTAAAAATAGTTTAAAGGGGAAGTGACGTTACATAGTTGAGTCAGACTATTCAGAGTTGCCACTATAACCAAAAAAATCTTCCGGTTGGGATGTTTGACTTGAGTTTGACTGTGACACTTATCATCGCTAGTAGTATGGAGATTAGAGGTAAGGAGCGAAAGATTTAAGTTTAAGTGCAGATATAAAACCAGGTTTAATATTTGTTGACAGTGACACTTGACAGTCAGACATCTCGGACTGTTTAAGCTGACTGCTAAAACTTTTTTTTTAGGAATGATTTTGTCGTTTTCTTAGGTGTATGAAACAACACATGTGACGTCATAAAGCTGTGTCTTGACGTTTGTAACTTACGCTCTTTCTGTTCGAAGTAGTAATAAAAACCGGCCAAGAGCGTGTCGGGCCACGCTCAGTGTAGGGTTCCGTAGTTTTCCGTATTTTTCTCAAAAACTACTGAACCTATCAAGTTCAAAACAATTTTCCTAGAAAGTCTTTATAAAGTTCCACTTTTGTGATTTTTTTCATATTTTTTAAACATATGGTTCAAAAGTTAGAGGGGGGGGGACGCACTTTTTTTTCCTTTAGGAGCGATTATTTCCGAAAATATTAATATTATCAAAAAACGATCTTAGTAAACCCTTATTCATTTTTAGGGTTCCGTAGTCAACTAGGAACCCTTATAGTTTCGCCATGTCTGTCTGTCTGTCTGTCCGTCCGTCCGTCCGTCCGTCCGTCCGTCCGTCCGCGGTTAATCTCAGTAACCGTTAGCACTAGAAAGCTGAAATTTGGTACCAATATGTATATCAATCACGCCAACAAAGTGCAAAAATAAAAAATGTAAAAAAATGTTTTATTAGGGTACCCCCCCTACATGTAAAGTGGGGGCTGATATTTTTTTTCATTCCAACCCCAACGTGTGATATATTGTTGCATAGGTATTAAAAAATGAATAAGGGTTTGCTAAGATCGTTTTTTGATAATATTAATATTTTCGGAAATAATCGCTCCTAAAGGAAAAAAAGTGCGTCCCCCCCCCCCCTCTAACTTTTGAACCATATGTTTAAAAAATATGAAAAAAATCACAAAAGTAGAACTTTATAAAGACTTTCTAGGAAAATTGTTTTGAACTTGATAGGTTCAGTAGTTTTTGAGAAAAATACGGAAAACTACGGAACCCTACACTGAGCGTGGCCCGACACGCTCTTGGCCGGTTTTTAAATACCTATCCAACAATATATCACACGTTGGGGTTGGAATGAAAAAAAATATCAGCCCCCACTTTGCATGTAGGGGGGGTACCCTAATAAAACATTTTTTTCCATTTTTAGGGTTCCGTAGTCAATTAGGAACCCTTATAGTTTCGCCATGTCTGTCTGTCCGTCCGTCCGTCCGTCCGTCCGTCCGTCCGTCCGTCCGTCCGCGGATAATCTCAGTAACCGTTAGCACTAGAAAGCTGAAATTTGGTACCAATATGTATATCAATCACGCCAACAAAGTGCAAAAATAAAAAATGGAAAAAAATGTTTTATTAGGGTACCCCCCCTACATGTAAAGTGGGGGCTGATATTTTTTTTCATTCCAACCCCAACGTGTGATATATTGTTGGATAGGTATTTAAAAATTAATAAGGGTTTACTAAGATCGTTTTTTGATAATATTAATATTTTCGGAAATAATCGCTCCTAAAGGAAATACTGGAGCCTAAAGGAAATATTTAAGAGCACTTTGCCAATAAATGTTAAAACAAGAGTCTTCACGTCGTGCCTACTGCCTTGTTTAACATACGCTTGCCAAACATGGAAAATGGCCACAAATGTAAAGAGGAAACTAACATCTTGTCAAAGGGGTATAGAACGTAGCATGCTAAACATAAGAAAAATCCAAAAAATACGTCATACAAAAATACGGGAAATCACAAAAGCGATGGATGTAATACCCTATGCGCGAAAGCTGAAATGGAAGTGGGCGGGACACGTGGCACGCCTACAAGATAACAGATGGACTAGAAAAGTATCTTCCTGGAGGGGTCCTATAGGAAAACGTCGCAGGGCACGACCTCACACGAGGTGGGTAGACATCATCAAAATCGCTGGCCCTTCGTGGATGCAAGTGGCCCAAGACAGAGAGAGATGGAACCGTTTGGAGGAGGCCTATACCCAAACTGGGGTTCTTGCAACAGAACCGAACCATTAAAGATGTATCACTTGATGTATTTATTTACTTTTGCAAGAAATAAAAGGCTTTTTTATTTTTTATTTTATTTTTTATTTATTTAAAGGAAAAAAAAGTGCGTCCCCCCCCCTCTAACTTTTGAACCATAAGTTTAAAAAAATATGAAAAAAATCACAAAAGTAGAACTTTATAAAGACTTTCTAGGAAAATTATTTTGAACTTGATAGGTTCAGTAGTTTTTGAGAAAAATACGGAAAACTACGGAACCCTACACTGAGCGTGGCCCGACACGCTCTTGGCCGGTTTTTTTATTTTTGCACTTTGTTAGCGTGATTGATATACATATTGGTACCAAATTTCAGCTTTCTAGTGCTAACGGTTACTGAGATTATCCGCGGACGGACGGACGGACGGACGGACGGACGGACGGACGGACGGACAGACAGACATGGCGAAACTATAAGGGTTCCTTGTTGACTACGGAACCCTAAAAAGGGATTTTCGCATTAAAATAGCAGTTTTCGGGAGATGTAAAAAATACGTGTAACTTTAAGTATTGAGTTCTTTCAAACCAAACAATAAAAAGTAGTAGTCGAAAATATGAAATGTTGTCAATTATTGCTTAAGCATAAATATGTTCTAACTGGAACTAGTACGTACTCTTCCTTTCTATTAACAAGGGTCAAATGCATCATTACATCAGTAAAATATTTTGTCAATATTACATTATTTTGCCTTTTTTGTAATAAAACTATTTAAAAAAACCGGCCAAGAGCGTGTCAGGCCACGCTCAGTGTAGGGTTCCGTAGTTTTCCGTATTTTTCTCAAAAACTACTGAACCTATCAAGTTCAAAACAATTTTCCTAGAAAGGTCTTTATAAAGTTCTACTTTTGTGATTTTTTTTCATATTTTTTAAACATATGGTTCAAAAGTTAGAGGGGGGGGACACTTTTATTTCCTTTAGGAGCGATTATTTCCGAAAATATTAATATTATCAAAAAACGATTTTAATAAACCCTTATTCATTTTTAAATACCTATCCAACAATATATTACACGTTGGGGTTGGAATGAAAAAAAAATCAGTCCCCACTTTACATGTGGGGGGGGGGTACCCTAACAAAACATTTTTTTCCTCTTTTTATTTTACCACTTTGTCGGCGTGATTGATATACATATTGGTACTAAATTTCAGCTTTCTAGTGCTAACGGTTACTGAGATTATCCGGACGGACGGACGGACGGACGGACAGACAGACATGGCGAAACTATAAGGGTTCCTAGTTGACTACGGAACCCTAAAAACTCGGTCACTAAGTATGTAACCTATGCTATGCCTTTAAACGGATCCCCAATATTTTCGTTACACCTAATAATGTGTTTACGAATATTGGCATTGTTGAATTTCTACGTAGTTGCATACAATGACTACGGCTTAAAAATATTTAATTATTTTATTCTGATTTTTGACCGTATTCCTGTAATAAGTTTGACCTGAAACGATACAGGTATAATATTTTGCATAAATTATTTAACACAGACGTAAAGAAAATAACATGACATATGACTAATTTAATACGTACTTGTACATACAATACACGTTCATTAACATTTTACTAAAATATCGACATTCTCGGTGAAATACAGGCTGTTACCAGCAAGTGATGTTTGTTTAAAGGAGCGTAATATGGGCACTAAACCGGGAGTCATGGAGGTTAAGGGGAGAGGCCTTTGCCCAGCAGTGGGACACCATTATAGGCTAGATAATATATATATATATATATATTATATAACATAGGTATAGGTATATTAATTAAATTTTCTAAGAAATATTATATTGCCAGCAATGTACTGCACAAATACTTGTCTAATGTCAATTTTTAAGGGCAATGACAGCTCATCATCAGTGTGCAGTAGTACGTAGCGATGTGAGTTACGACAATTACGAAGTGCACACAGTACATTAAATTATGCCAAGCAGTTGGTGAGTATCATTCCAATTTTAATACACACTGTATATTCTGATTGTTGTCAAGATGAAGCTAGCGTAATACCTATTGTTTATATTTCATTGTGATTTTTTGTGATAGTTTCACACATTTTAATCATGGACTAAAATAATGACACGGACCACGCTGCTTTTTAGGGTTCCGTAGTCAACTAGGAACCCTTATAGTTTCGCCATGTCTGTCTGTCTGTCCGTCCGTCCGTCCGTCCGTCCGTCCGTCCGTCCGTCCGTCCGTCCGTCCGTCCGTCCGTCCGTCCGTCCGTCCGTCCGTCCGTCCGTCCGTCCGTCCGTCCGTCCGTCCGTCCGTCCGTCCGTCCGCGGATAATCTCAGTAACCGTTAGCACTAGAAAGCTGAAATTTGGTACCAATATGTATATCAATCACGCCGACAAAGTGCAAAAATAAAAAATGGAAAAAATGTTTTATTAGGGTACCCCCCCCCTACATGTAAAGTGGGGGCTGATATTTTTTTTCATTCCAACCCCAACGTGTGATATATTGTTGGATAGGTATTTAAAAATGAATAAGGGTTTACTAAAATCATTTTTTGATAATATTAATATTTTCGGAAATAATCGCTCCTAAAGGAAAAAAAAGTGCGTCCCCCCCCCTCTAACTTTTGAACCATATGGTTAAAAAATATGAAAAAAATCACAAAAGTAGAACTTTATAAAGACTTTCTAGGAAAATTGTTTTGAACTTCACAGGTTCAGTAGTTTTTGAGAAAAATACGGAAAACTACGGAACCCTACACTGTGCGTGGCCCGACACACTCTTGGCCGGTTTTTAAACATTTGTTCAATACAATAAACAAAACAGAAATCCAAAAGTTCCCTTGAACATTATGTAAATTTTTAGAACCGAATTAAAAACTTTTAGCCTTTGTTTATAATTGACAACGTTTCAAAATTTTCTATGTCCCTAAATCGAAAACCATTTCGGGATATACGCTTGTAGATCACATAAATAATTTTTTTAATTTTTTTTCCGTATTTTTAGTATAAAAAATTTGTCATTCACTATTGGTTGACAGTGACACTTGACAGTCAGACATACCGGACTGTTTGAGCTGACTGTTAAAACTTTTTTTTTAGAAATGATTTTGTCGTTTTCTTAGGTGTATGAAACAACACATGTGACGTCACGAAGCTGTGTCTTGACGTTTGTAACTTACGCTCTTTCTGCTCGAAGTAGTTTAAAAAGGGATTTTCTCATTAAAATAGCAGTTTTTGGAAAAATAAAAAAATACGTGTATCTTTTAGTATTGAGTTCTTTCAAACCAAACAATAAAAAGTAGTACTCAAAAATATGAAATGTTGTCAATTAGAAGACGCTACAGGAGGGGTCAAATTTCCATACAAACGCTCTCGACTATTTCCTCCCTGGTTTTTGAAGCTAGAGCAATGATTTTATCAACACAGATTGTTATTATTTTTATCTGCGTCGAACCGTCTTGATTTTTTTGATGTTTCATTTTTAACTGAGTTGTTCTTTATGGACAATTTTTTTTCGATAAATCGAGTTAATATCACAAGTATATTTAACTAAAATTCCCAAATTGAAATGTGGGCTCCTTTCCATGTTAGCATCTTCGCTCCTGTAGCGTCTTACGACCTGTGTGTTCGCAACTTTTTTTACGGAGTGAAAGTCGAAAACTCAATTCTTCTTAGTGCTCCTCTACACCTTGTAAGGAACCTACGTGCCAAATTTGGGATCTCTAGGACCAGCGGTTTCGGCTGTGCGTTGATATGTCAGTCAGTCAGTCAGTTTCTTCTTTTATATAGGTATTTAAGCGACCACAGCGTAGGTAGTAGGTACGAATATGTATGTATTTTACCTATTTAAATATTTATACTGGGGAAACTTCATACAACCCACATAGCCAGTATCTCGACGCTATGGTCGGTAGGGTAGAAAGTACTACCTTGCATTATCGCTTACAATTTTTTCCATTTTGCTTATACTTATTGCAAACGTAAACATATAAAAGGCAAGCAAACAACGATCTTCTTACAGCACATTGAATGTAATAGTTATTACGGATGCAGGATACTCGCCGATGCCTACTTACTAATACCTTCCCACTGAGCCACCTGCATTTTATCCCTGTCCCCGTCCCCTATTTCTATCCCTAACCCTATCCCGTTCCGTCCCCGTCCCCGTCCCCGTCCCCGTCCCCGTCCCCGTCCCCGTCCCCGTCTCTATCCCTATCCCTAACCCTATCCCGTTCCTGTCCCTGTCCTTGCCCCTGTCAAATTATCATGCTAGGAGGTGAACTATAAAAAATCCTTTCTTAGTGCTCCTCTAAGGAACTTCCGTGTTAATTTGAAATCTCTTGAACCAGAAGTAAAGATAAAAACTAAAGCTATACTTATGGCTATTTTGGATATTTTAACCTCATTGCACAACAACAGGGGAGAAAATTTCTTTTCCACCTCATTCAATTTTAAAATCGTTGTATTTATCGTGATCAGCGACCCGATAAACCATAAAAACGATACCCATATTGTGCTTTTGACTTTACCCCCTTTGCACCCCTTTAGGGGTCAAATTTCTTTAGAAATCCTCCTGTGAAGTTTCGAATAAAATAATCAAACTAATCTTGTTTCCCCATACAAACTTTGAACCCCCATTTCACCCTTTTAAGAGGAGAATTTTGAAAAATCCTTTCTTAGTGCTCCTCTACGCCATATAAGGAACCTATGTGCCAAATTTGAAATCTCTAGGACCAACAGTTTCGGCTGTGTGTTAATATGTCAATCAGTCAGTCAATATCTTCTTTTATATATTTAAACCCCATTGCACCACAACAGGGGAGAAGGTATTTCACTTCCGCCTCGTTAGATTTTAAAAACGTTGTGTTTATCGTGATCAGCGACCCGATAAACCATAAAAACGATACCCATATTGATTTTTTGACTTTATTACCCCCTTTTCACCCTTTTAGGGGTTAAATTTTCAAAAAACCTGAAACACGTAGTCAATCATATGTCTTAAGGAATCTTCCTGTGAAGTTTCGAATAAATTAGTCAAACTAATCTTGTTTCCCCATACAAACTTTGAACCCCCATTTGACCCCCTTAGGAGGTGAATTTTGGAAAATCCTTTCTTAGTGCTCCTCTACACTATATAGGGAACCTACGTGCCAAATTTGAAATCTCTAGGACCAGCGGTTTCGGCTGTGCGTTGATATGTCAGTCAGTCAGTCAGTCAGTCAGTCAGTCAGTCAGTCAGTCAGTCAGTCAGCTTCTTCTTTTATATATTTAGATTTATATATTTAGAAATATCAAAGACATTTGTAACTCCGTATAGACGGATAAAGTCTAAGAAAAAAACGTACCTCGAAGCCCTAGAGAAAAAGGTACGGTGGCCTAGATGGCGTTACACCTTTGGGGAACGCTCGGCTAGATGGCGCTAATATAAATATTTGACATTTTAACACATATCAAGCTAACAATATGGGCCAAATTGTCAAAACTGACGTCCAAAAGTTTGAAGCTTGTGTCGAGAGATGGCAGTCTATGCACTGTTTGGTAAGCTTGTCACACTTGTCACATAACTGTTGCTAAAATATATTATATATTATATTTTAGCAACAGTTATGTGACAAGTGTGACAACCTAACCAAACAGTATCATACAGTTTTGTGATAACAAAACAAATTTGATTTTTGTTTTCTAAATATATAAAAGAAGAAGCTGACTGACTGACTGACTGACTGACTGACATATCAACGCACAGCCGAAACCGCTGGTCCTAGAGATTTAAAATTTGGCACGTAGGTTCCTTATATAGTGTAGAGGAGCACTAAGAAAGGATTTTCCAAAATTCACCTTCTAAGGGGGTCAAATGGGGGTTCAAAGTTTGTATGGGGAAACAAGATTAGTTTGACTATTTTATTCGAAACTTCACAGGAAGATTCTTTAAGACATATGACTGAATACGTGTTTCAGGTTTTTTGAAAATTTAACCCCTAAAAGGGTGAAAAGGGGGTGAAAAAGTCAAAAAATCAATATGGGTATCGTTTTTATGGTTTATCGGGTCGCTGATTACGATAAATACAACATTTTTAAAATCTAACGAGGCGGAAGTGAAATACCTTCTCCCCTGTTGTGGTGCAATGGGGTTTAAATATCAAAAAAATATATAAAAGAAGATATTGACTGACTGACAGACATATCAACGCACAGCCGAAACCGCTGGTCCTAGAGATGTCAAATTTGGCAAGTAGGTTCCTTATATAGTGTAGAGGAGCACTAAGAAAGTATTTTTCAAAATTCGCCTCTTAAGGGGGTCAAATGGGGGTTCAAAGTTTGTATGGGGAAACAATGTTAGCTTCACTGGTTTATTCGAAACTTCACAGGAGGGATCCTTAAAACATATGACTAAAGACGTGTTTCAGGTTTTTTGAAAATTTAACCCCTAAAAGGGTGAAAAGGGGGTGATAAAGTCAAAAAACTAATATGGGTATCGTTTTTATGGTTTATTGGGTCGCTGATCACGATAAATACAACGTTTTTAAAATCTAACAAGGCAGAAGTGAAATACCTTCTCCCCTGTTGTAGTGCAATGGGGTTTAAATATCAAAAAATATATAAAAGAAGAAACTGACTGACTGACTAACTGACGTAATATATCAACACACAGCCGAAACCGCTGGTCCTAGAGATTTCAAATTTGGCACATCGGTTCCTTATATGGCGTAGAGGAGCACTAAGAAAGGATTTTTCAAAATTCTTCTCTTAAAAGGGTGAAATGGGGGTTCAAAGTTTGTATGGGGAAATAACATTAGTTTGACTATTTTATTCGAAACTTCACAAGAGGATTCCTAAAGACATATGACTAAATACATGTTTCAGGTTTTTGAAAATTTGACCCCTAAAGGGGGGCAAAAGGGGGTAAGTCAAAATCACAATATGGGTATCGTTTTTAGGGTTCCGTAGTCAACTAGGAACCCTTATAGTTTCGCCATGTCTGTCTGTCCGTCCGTCCGTCCGTCCGTCCGTCCGTCCGTCCGTCCGTCCGTCCGTCCGTCCGTCCGTCCGCGGATAATCTCAGTAACCGTTAGCACTAGAAAGCTGAAATTTGGTACCAATATGTATATCAATCACGCCAACAAAGTGCAAAAATAAAAAGTGGAAAAAAATGTTTCGTTAGGGCACCCCCCTACATGTAAAGTGGGGGCTGATATTTTTTTTCATTCCAACCCCAACGTGTGATATATCGTTGGATAGGTATTAAAAAATGAATAAGGGTTTACTAATATCGTTTTTTGATAATATTAATAGTTTCGGAAATAATCGCTCCTAAAGGAAAAAAAAGTGCGTCCCCCCCCTCTAACTTTTGAACCATATGTTTAAAAAATATGAAAAAAATCACAAAAGTAGAACTTTATGAATACTTTCTAGGAAAATTGTTTTGAACTTGATAGGTTCAGTAGTTTTTGAGAAAAATACGGAAAACTACGGAACCCTACACTGAGCGTGGCCCGACACGCTCTTGGCCGGTTTTATGGTTTATCGGGTCGCGGATTACGATAAATACAACGATTTTAAAATTTAATGAGGTGGAAAATAAATTTTCTCCCCTGTTGTTGTGCAATAGGGTTAAAATGTCCATATAGCCATAAGTATAGGTTTAGTTTTTATCTTTACTTCTGGTTCAAGAGATTTCAAATAGACACGGAAGTTCCTTAGAGGAGCACTAAGAGAGGATTATTCAAAGTTCACCTCCTAGCTTGATAATTTGACAGGGACAGGGACAGGAACGGGATAGGGTTAGGGTTAGGGTTAGGGTTAGGGTTAGGGACAGGGACGGGGACGGGGACGGGGACGGGGACGGGGACGGGGACGGGGACGGGGACGGGGACGGGGACGGGGACGGGGACGGGGACGGGGACGGGGACAGGGACAGATAGGGATAGGGATAGGGATAGGGATAGGGATAGGGGATGGGGACGGGGATAGGGATAGGGATAGGGATAGGGATAGGGATAGGGATAGGGATAGGGATAGGGATAGGGATAGGGATAGGGATAGGGATAGGGATAGGGATAGGGATAGGGATAGGGATAGGGATAGGGATAGGGATAGGGATAGGGATAGGGATAGGGATAGGGATAGGGATAGGGGAGGGACGGGGACGGGACGGGGACGGGGACGGGGACAAGGATAGAGATAAGGACGGGGATAAGAATAGGGAATGGGGTCGGAATAATCGGTCGGCAATCAATATCTAGGCAGTGTAAAATGCAGGTGGCTCAGGGGGAAGGGATTAGTATGTAAGTAGGCATCGGTTAATATATATAATAGGATCGAGTATTAGGTATAGAGAGTTACTGTCAAAGTAAAATGTGTAAGACTTCCATATCCATATGCTAAAGAGTAAGGTTGACAGGTGATTGTCAGCAACAATTCAACTTGGTCACGATTTTTCCAATCCAACATCAACTGAAAACCAAGACGAAACGTCAGTTTCCGCGTGTCGAATAAAGCTCCCGCGCAACGTGGTGCTACAGCACGGAGGATATATTACTAATATTGCCTGTGCTAAGTACCTATAGGTACAATAATAAAAATATAAAAATTATATTAAAATGTATGTGACGTGTAATCGTGCCCCTGTGGCCTATTTGCTGAATAAGTATTTTGAATTTTGAATAAAATACTCGTTATAATATTTTCTCGCTTATCCTCATTTGCAGAAATGGTTCTCTATAATTTGTGCGTCCACTATATAGGAGCTAGGGGGTGATTGCACAAACAGCGGCCGTGTGAGGCCACCAACGTGGACAATCATAGAACAAACAATATCAAAGGCGAGGATAATTCTATGTTTAAACATTTATCAAACAAGGTTCACTAAATATCCTTCAATTCTAAGGCTGGAAAATGTTACCTACTCTTGCAGGGTAAAAATATTATTTAATATAAAATTCAATAGGTAATAAAATAAACATTTAGGCAGGCTAATTTATATGATCAAAGAGAAAAGTTCGTCTTTTATACAAATTATAACTCGACTGCGAGATATGGGTTAAATTGGGGCGTAGGCGAGAGGCTGGCACCCTGTCACTGCAATGTCACAATTTCGTTTTCATTCAACCCCTTTTTGCCAAGAGTGGCACTGTAGCTTGAGTACGTTCATGTGCTCTGCCTACCCCTTTATGGGATACACGCTTGATTGTATGTCGACTGCGAGTGCGAGATATGGGTTAAATTGGGGCGTAGGCGAGAAGCTGGCACCCTGTCACTGCAATGTCACAATTTCGTTTTCATTCAACCCCTTTTTGCCAAGAGTGGCACTGTAGCTTGAGTACGTTCATGTGCTCTGCCTACCCCTTTATGGGATACACGCTTGATTGTATGTATGTACATATTAAATTATGTATGAAGCAAAAACGTGCAGAGATTAACCGTACTGAGTTTTTTTACAACTATTAGCTATTTCCATAGCAGGTTGCAGTGCGACATCACTGCCGACTACATTGCTGTCACAAATTTTCAAACTATGTGTAATTGTGTATATTTCGCTCACATGTTGCGTGTAGGGTTTCAAGAGGTAACTCAAGAGTTTGGCTTCATTCAAGACGAGAAAAGATCTCGCAAAACCATTAAAAAAAGGCTCGAGACTCTAGCAACTCGAGAAATTGTGCTAAAGAAATCTCGAAGTTTGAGAAATAATATGGACCGAGAAATTAGACGCCTTAGTAATGTCCAATGTGGAAACTGCCTTAGGCCTTAATTTTTATGAAAAGCCATAAATGTCACAATACATATAGCGAGCTGGCCATTTTACACAATTCGAAAAGAGCGGCAGTGGTTATGACGCTTTTCCTCCATTTGATATAAAGTTTCGTTTTAATTAGGTATTTATACCTAACTGAGCCATGAGTTTAAAACAAAAATTTGAAATGGTGAAGAATAAATTTGATGACAGGTAAGTCGTTACACAACTCGTACTATAACTATGCCCATACAACCATTTCAGTCGCAAAATCTTCAAATCAGTAACTAACTGTCAAATGTGACATAACGCGTGGTAACGTCGTGCAAACAATGCGACCGTATTGATACAATAACAAAATGTAGTCGTCGTGTGCACTCGTTACGGTAACAAAATGTGTACGAATTTGTGGCTGTCAATGTCACTGTCAGAATGACTTTTAACGACACTTTATTAGTCGACGTTTGCACACATAACTGTAACAACATGTGGACGAATTTGTGGCTGTCATTGTCACTGTCAGAGCGGTTTCTGACAGTGACATTGACAGAATTTGTACACACATGTGTAGGTCTGATTACCGAACTGCTCCTAAACCACTGTATCCGCAAATGACAATCTGAAATACGAAGGTTTCTCAAACTGTCTTGTGAAGTTGTGGACTGGTTGCTTTGAATCATTTAAATATGAGCGAATTAAATAATAATAAACGACGACGACCATTTAAGCACTCTTCGACATTTTATAGAAATGTGGGAAAGTTAAGAAAAGTGCAGAATGATAATACAAATAGATAAGCACTTTATAGTTACTTAATGTATTAAATATATAATTTTTAATTCTTATTGATAAAAATTAAAATTTTGAAAAAACCCCCGACCGCGACATAGTTGACCGATTTTCATGAAACATGGCTAAGAACACTCCCGACTAACTCAGCTTTCAGACGGTTCATCCGTTCGGGAGCTACGATGCCACAGACAGACACACACACAGACAGACAAACAGACAGACAGACAGACAGACAGACACGTCAAACTTATAACACCCCTTCGTTTTTGCGTCAGGGGTTAAAAATGAAGTGTAGTGTTGCTTTACACAATAAAAGTAGGAATCAAATGAAATAGAGTATTTACTGTGATATTAATAGAATTTCTGTTGCGCAATGATAGTTTTTTCAGTACAGATGCTGCTTTTTTTAACGCAGTAGTGCGAGCAAATCAAGCAATGATTCATTTCTTGTCTGGACGAAACTCTTAGCTTAGATTTAGGTACTGAAAATCGTCGTACGATACACGTACGAAAAGGACATTCACAACTCGTGTCGATTTAAAACACTCCCTTCGTTCGTGTATTAATTTATCGCTACTCGTATCGATTTTCCTCTTTTCCGCACTCGTATCTACAAGTATTTTGTTTGGGTTACAAAAAAAACACATTATTTACTCTACTACGTTTTATTTATGTCTCTTTAACATTACAAATTTGTAGACACTTATCTATACAAAAATCTTGACAAAAGAAGTACAGATCGCTGAAATGAATGTTGATAGTAATATTAATGAAGACTACTTCAACAAGTGTCAATTGTGAAATGCCGCAAAATACTAGTTGCTCTATAGAAGACCATAATAATATGATCCCCGATCCTTTACAACCCAGCAGCTCGGTACGCACGTTACAATTTTTTTTTAATCTTCTTTAGTGAGGGCAACTGAGTACGACGGCATATTTAATTGTTTATAAAGTTTGAGGATACCTGGAAAAAAATAATACAAGAAGCCATTTTGAAAATATAATAAATATTCACTGCTTTCGGTCACGCGTGTACGCTGCGACCATTTTACGACCGTTTGGTGACCGTTTGGCGACTGTTTTTTACATGGAATATTACCGTCTTAATCCATATTTTAACAACTTTATTGGTTTTCTAGGCATTATTTTTATTATTTCAGTATAGTATATGCACCGGAGCACTAAAACTTTACCAATCAATATACATAACACGCAAACACCGAGTAGTCAATAATATTATTACTGGTTAAACTGAGGTAAATTGATAGCGCGTTGATAAATTTAGACTTATTTTATGAAATCACTCGAGCAATTTAATTGGCCATGGTAATTAGCCCACATTATATTACAAATGCAAACAATATTTATCTTTAACAAATTCTTACGCCATTACATTTTAATGTCAAATTATTTTATTTCTTTTTTACTTTGACGTCTCTGACAGTCGCCATTTGAAAAGAATGAAATGAACGAATGATTTTGGGAAAGTAGTCGCCAAACGGTAACAATATGTGCACGCGTAGTGCACACTTCTGTCACTTCTGTGACCATTTGTGCCTGTTACCAATCGTCCCCATTTGGGTCGCCGCGACTAAACGTCGACCGTACTGCGACTAAGCATTGAGACCCGAAGACCTGTGTGTACACAAAATAGGAGGATTTGCGTAGGAACGGCGACCGATTATGGTTATATGGGTGATTAAAGGTGTAAACATAAATAACATTTATTTGAAATTGCAAACGGGACTTAATCGCGTATTACTATGTTTTGAACACTAACCTCCGACGTTTCAAGAACGGCATTGACCCCGTGGTCTCGGAGCAGACTGGCTGAAGTTGACATCAACGTCTTCCAGCTGTACCTACGACTTTTTCGAACTACCTGCACTTGGTCCTGACTACCCACTTGAACAGTTTGTGCGCTAGGGATGTCACCTTGTCGACACACAACATTCACGATATTCGGTTTTTCAACCTGCGATATTTGTTTCTTCTTGCATTTACTAATGACCGGGTTCCATGTCATGTGGATGAGATATTAAAACCTTCGTCTCGATTGAAATTTTTATACTTCTAAATATCAATGGCTTCACGTATTTTTTCTACTATAATACCCACGATCTGTAGAGAGAATTTTAGGGTTGTGAAGCTCAATCCAATGGTTAGGCCCTAACTGTAGTAAGTGCTGAGCAACGGCAGACTTGTTCACCTGGCGATTTTTTACAGCTGCGACATGTTCCTTGACCCTTTTCGCTATGGTACGTTTCGTCTCACCAATGTAGGAACTACCACAACTGCAATCAATCTTATAAACGCCAGGTGACTGGTACGGAATAACGTCCTTCGGGGACCTCAGGCTTCCTGCAATTTTGGATAAAGGGGTTGTAGACCGTTTTTATAGAGTATCTGTCTAGTACCGTGCCAACCTTATCCGTTACTCCTTTGACATAAGGTAAAAATGCTGGCTGCCTGGCGACATCTGGGCGCTTCACTCTCGCTTTTCGTCTGGGTTGCCACTTGCCCAGTGTGCTGCCGCGAGGTGCTTTTCAACCCGCAAAATATTTTTCGAAGTGCATTCGTAGGTAGGTCAAAAGAAAATTCATAAATTTTCGAGTTTTCATGAGTTTTTCTTTCGCATTTGTAAACGTTAAATATGGTCCTTAATTTCGCCGCGCGCGCATCGATTCCGCGTAGCTCAGTCGCACGAGGTCGGTCTAATGTACGCAGATAGATCGTAGGTGTCAGGGTTTCGAATCCCGGCCAGAAATTAAGTTTTTGTTTTTTGTCTTTTTTTTTGTTTTTGTATTTATAAGAGTTTTTTTTTTTATCTAAAGACGTGATATATTAAAATAGAACCGAGCGAAGCTCGGTCGCCCAGATATTTACGACTATTAAGAGGTATGGTACCTAATCCGTCGCTACTTGCGCTTGTTCCCATAAGAATCCCGCCTGCCTCAACTAAGCCTCTGCGCCCGCGCAACCGCGGATTGTTCGCCGTCCCTCCAACCAGGACACGTGCGCTCGCGTCCTCCCCTTGCACCAGGCATTAACACTACTCAACAAAATACTGATCAATGACAGCCAGCTGGACATCTTTTTCACGCCGATAAATTAGTAAATAATTTTATTTTTGATGTATATACATATAAAAATAAAAAAAATAAAATAAAAAGTCATTTATTGTCGCAAATAATTTTAAGGTACAATTACTTAAGTATTTATTTCTATCATGCAACTAAGAGTAAGCTACGCTATGATACAGTACAATCATGTCTATGTTCTATATTAGCTATGATCACAACTTTGAGGACTAAAATAACTAAGTAACTACCAACAGTTAAATACTAGGTGCGACAATAGGCTCGAGACTCACCTTGTGCCGCGAGTCTAGTGACTGCACAGCGCTGTTTTTCAGCCCGTACCTATTTCTTTGAGTGTATCAAAAAAAAGAATTGCTAGCTATCAGGGGTAATGACTTCTAACCCGCGTTAACATTTGAATAGCTGCTCACAGGAGTTAAAATAACAATTTATAATAAGTACTAATAGCAATTTTTTTTTTTTTTTTTTTTTAAATTTTTAATTTTTTTTTTTAATTTTTTAAATTTTAAATTTGTACGTATATACGTGTTATCTTTGTATACATATGTACATGTTATCTTTGTATAATTATTGTAAGATAATGTCGTACCATGTCCAGGTCAGCACAGACGCCGCTGAGCTTCAGGTACGTGGCGCAGGTGCGGCTGATGCTGAGCACGGTGGGCTCGTGGCCGCACGCGCGCGCGCCGCTCGGCCGCCCCGCGCCCGCGCTGCACGCCGCGCTCGCGCTCCTCAACCTCGCCTCCATCCTGATATTATGCACCGTCATCGTCCTAGGCCTCATCTACTTGAAGGAATACAGAGACGATATATCGTTCTTTGTCTCGGGACACATATTTTTATGTGCGGTTTTCCACATGCAGTGTGTAGTAAGTATACGGTGTGTGTGTTCCTAATACTACTATGGTTACTTAAATTGTTTTTTTTTTCTGGTATTATAAAGATATGGAACGATCAATTCTCCACACAAAGAGTGTGACATAAAATTTGGAAATTTACTTAATGAGAACGCCATTTTATTTCTACTTGACTAATTTTTGACGTAAACCGCTTCAACAAAGCAACAATTTGGAATCCAATTCAAGTGTTTACTATAGTTCCATTCTACTTATTTATTTTCCACAATGTTATGACATGACAAATGTGTTTTCTTTTGCATGTTATAAAACAACTAGACGTGCCCGCGCGGCTTCGCTCGCGCAAGTGATCGATATCCTAACACATTCACTGTCCTTGCACCCAATGTGGAATCACGATTAGCCTCAATTTCAATTAGGGTATGCAATCGGTAAATAGTTTGTATGAAAATAACTTGTTAGTTACCGGTTTCTCAGTAATTCCCATACAATATTTACCTGTTTACATGCCCTAATTTCAATGCCATATCACTTGCATATCACCCATAACAGTAGGGTACACTTTTCAGTTAAGAACCATGAACATGATTAAATATCGACTAATTATATACTCTAAGTATCATTGCCTTCAGCATTCAATCCTGTCAGGGCTCAAAACTGTAAACCTCAAATACAAAGGTTAAATGTAACTTAGTTTGCACTCAATAAATGATATGATTTGGAAAAGAAAATATTGTACTTTTTTATCCACATTATTTATTTAAAACCTTTATGCAAAACAATCAGTCTTAAGTATATGCATCATTACTTATTAGGAATATTCTTTATCCTCATAAAGTAATCTGTTTAGCTATATCGTATCCTCTGCGGTCTTCAGCCCTCGAAGGTCACATTGTTTACCCACAAAAGTCGATTCAGTATATAAAATAATATGTATGTTTAAAGGTGGCCACTGACGAGCCTTCCAACAGTCCAAATGGCGTGCTTGCATTCCAAAATCGGCCCGTGAAGGTCAAAAACGTACCTATGTATAATGATTTTTAAACGGCATCCTGAACGTGGATTTCCATTGGGATTGAAATCCACCACGCCACGCCATTTGGACGTATCGGCGTGGCGACTTTGGAGTGACCGTCAGTGCTAGAAACGTACACAAAACGCGCACCACGCCATCTAGACGCACTCCAAACGCTCCGTTAATGTGCAAAACTATGTCCATTTTTATTCAGTCTGCACGGCGCTGCCGCAAAATAAACACACGAACACGATAATAGGTAAACATTTCAGGCCGAGACTTCGTTTTACGAGTATCTATATGTAATGTCACGCTATTATGCTATATACATTGGGTTGGCTCGCCAATACACACCGCACGTCCGTCCTCTATCTCGCTCGGACACCGACTGCCATATGTACTCGAGACACCTATACACTACATCCCTTTCTTGTTTTAATTTTTTATTTTATTTATAAATATTTAAATAATAGGTCAATTTAGTTTTAATTCAAATACTTGCCATGCTGTGCCGTGTATCTTTTTTTTTTTTGTAATGTACTACGTTTATTCTAATTGTCTGCCCACTTTCGTCATTCCTAACTTGATAATCTCCGTCTTTACCACTTAGTACTGTATGTGAAGTAGTGTTATAATTAGGGATTAATTTTCTATCTTTAGTCATATGTTTAGGACATTCCGGTCTGAGGGTTGACTCAGAGCGGACGCTGCACCACCACCTGCAGTGTATACTCAAACATACTTGTGTGTTTTATTAACTACAATTCCTAGATGTCAGTCTCATTCTTTCTTCTTTAAATCTGTTACCTTTTTCAATTCAGACTGTTTTGAAAACTAGATTAGTACATAATTTTTTTTTTAATATTTATATACATATATGAGTGTTTTTTTTTCTTCAATAGCATACAATATAATTGTACAATGCAAGCATCGCACATTTCTCGCGTCAGCATTAAAATTAATATAATTATGACTTGATTAGAATTGCTTTGCATTGCTTGATTGTATTTGCATGCATTTAGTTATGTTTTATTGCAAATAAATAATGATTGATTGATTGATTGATTGCTGTATTTGCGATTACGCTATACATCGATTTATGCATTAGTTTACGTTTATACGTGCTCCTAGCTAGTCTAGTACTCAGTATACATTGGTTATCAATAAATTTATAAGTGTTTCAAAAATCAGTGTTTCTATCAAGACTACAATCAATCATCAAGAATCATATCATCTAAGGTGTACGGCTCGTACAATAATATTTCACTAATTTCATACCTTTTCATGATTTACATTTTTTTAATAGGTCGCTTGTCAGGCGTCTAATGTATATTAGGTAATTATTGATGATAACTGATTGTATCGGCCCTATACTTCATTATATATGCACCTATTATTGCTAGTAACTAGTAAATAGTACATATAAGTATTTCGTTATAGAAGCTAATGTATCTGGAGCCTCGTCTGCCGACAAACCATACTCTGGTTTGGCAGAAGATAAATTTAGTTGTAAGTTTAGTTTTTGAATAAACATTTATTTCATTTTATTTCATTTTTCATTTCATCTAATGCAATTCATAATACTTACGGATATTATAATGTTTAGTTAGATCTACCTACTCATAAATTTAATTATAAATTGCAGTGCATAGTTATTAAAACTTTTACTGTCTCCTGTTTTTTTTTTCTGGATCGAAAGGGCTCGTGATTCATTGCATTGTAATACATAGAGATACTATATAGAATATGCATTAAAATCCGATTCAGGGTCACGTATCCACTTTATCGTTTTATTGATTTTGTTTCATCATGGTCAGCTTTCTTTCTCGTAGATACTTTGTACCACACAAAGTAATCAACGATTAATTTTCTAAAATAGATAGCTGTTCATATACTATTTAAGAAGTGCTTACCCAATTGACCCAATTATACTAACATCCGATTTATATCTACACAGTATGTATATATTTTAGATAACACTTTTCTTTTAAAGTATTTTATCAACATCTTTTTTTTATTATTATTATCTCTTTATCTATCTTAAGATCTTAACTCTTAGGCTAGGCTATTTTATAATATGATTATTAAAGAAATTACAAAACCACTTTTTTTTTTTGATTGGCGATTGACCATAGTCACACCTGATGGAAGGTGAAGACATAGTCGAAGATGGAGCTCACCGATTCAGTAATATAGCATATTCACTTTTATCTTAAAGAGACCGAGGTCGTATTTTTCTGGGAACATCTATGGTGGGAGTGCATTCCATTCCTTTGATAAAATATCATCTAAATTATTACCCAAATATTATCTCCTTGATTTACTTTCTTTGCGCTGTTAACCGAACAAATCAGCATGCCCATTTACAAGGCATCAAGTCATACTGAAATTGACCGGAGTAACAGGAGTAACAGTATACTTATACAGCTCACCGAACTACGAGGTAGTTTAGTAGGTAAGCACAGTGTTTCTCCCAAGGTACCACGATTTGATTTTGTTTTTGCAGCTGTGTCTTTAAATTCCTGCAGGAGATGTTATATCTTGACAGACTCAGCGTTT
This sequence comes from Leguminivora glycinivorella, assembly GCF_023078275.1. NCBI lineage: Eukaryota > Metazoa > Arthropoda > Insecta > Lepidoptera > Tortricidae > Leguminivora > Leguminivora glycinivorella. Next base: position 252,300 of record NC_062978.1, on the reverse strand, counting down.
ATTTATGTGTCACACGGAGAGAAAAACAACTAGATTTCATGTTCTTTCAACATTTATTTTTTTTTTTTTTTTTTTTTTTTAAATTGCGCCTACGTGTTCTTTCATTCCAACTACAAGTTTGATGTTGTTAAGTGTAACTACCTTCTACATTTTTTTTTTTTTTTTTATATACCACGTCGGTGGCAAACAGTTATAGGGCCTCCTAATTGAAAGCGGTCACCGTAACCTATGGACGCCTGCAACTCAAGGGGTGTCACATGCGCGTCGCCGACCCATTAGAAACTTGTATACTCCTTTTTTTTTAGAACCCCATACTGTAGTTCATCGGGAATACCTTGACATAGCTCATTCCACAGCCGGAGCGTTTGTGGGAGGAATTATTATTGATTTTTTTTTTGAACCAATGTTTTATTTAAACCAACAAGTCGATTTTGTAAAAGCACATGTCACATATTGTTTTAAACATATGTTTAGCTGATTCAATAAAATATATTTTAACAAGTTTGACCTTGTTGTTTGGTTCGTACAAATTCGACTTGTATCATCAATATTGTGATTTATTCCCTTTACTAAAATACTATTGTTTCAAACAAATAAACACGCAACAAGACGAGTTAGATTCACAAGGCAAATTTCTCTCAGTTGTACCCTTAACTTCACATCCGTCTATCAATCCATTTATATATAGAATCATGTTCCCTAACCTCTAAATAATGTGCATTGTAGGTAGTTAGGTACCTAGATAATTGACGTGAAGCATTGAAATCTGTAATTATTTAACATTTTACAATCACTACAGACAAAGCTGATTCAGCCGCTGATTGTTGTCCTTTTGTTCATTTTCTTGACCAGACGAAATAAGGTCACTAGTGAGATTTATTTTATAAATTTACAAACTTAGGTTACTAGTTCGCTTGGAAAATCTTTAATATGTATTCACGAAAGAGAGACCACATTTTAATATCCTCCCGTGAAATTACGCAAACAAGTTCAGCATTTTTATTTCTTATTTTTTTTTCTATATTAGTTCAATAGAGGCTCACAGATCCATTAGTTTATTTGTTTTAACTGGACACCTGACTTATATGAGATTCACCTACATGAATCTCTGCAGTATGTACCTATTACCCTAACTGATAACGAGTACCTTCAGTACCAATATATTTTTGTAATGATTTTCAACTGACGTAGATTGTCTTTGAAAATCTATCATAGATCAACTTAAATAGGCATGTCTTTCTCTTGAGGTCACCCATACCTGACAAAGCCTTGTTGACGATAAGCAGAGTTAGCAACTTGTTTTTTTTTTCGCGTTGTTGAAATGTATCAAGCGTTCGCTTAATTTTATTAAATTCAGCTGCACCACTACGTGTTTTTTTTTAATATACAATGCAATGTCAAACCAATGCACTGTCTTTTTTTTTCACTCTTTTCACTCTGATTGACGTTAGCGGCATCTAGGTATATAAAGAGTGCTTTTTTCCAGCGCTCCCACCGAACTCCTACTGATGTAGGATCACCTTCGCTGTCAAATGCCTCCAACGACAATTAAGAAGCCATACTGGACTTTCTTGGGGCAACCTGTACCCAATCAATTTAATGATTCTAACTAACACAAGTCAAAATATATTCTATTGAAAATATTTCAATGTTCAGTTTTTTTTTCCTATTGCTATTTAACTACTGTTTATAACAATTTAATGATCAGTATTATCTGCTGTATCCAACTTCGCAATTTAATGTCTTATTTTCAGCCACAAATGGCATAAAATTTCTTAGTATTTAAGTGCCAATTAAATGGTCGAAACTAAACAATGCAATTGAATGTACAGAGTGCACCTCCATGTGCTGTTTCCAAATTCGCAATTTAATGCCTTATTTTCAGCCACAAATGGCATAAAATTTCATAGTATTTAGATGCCAATTAAATGGTCGATACTAAACAATACAATTGAATGTACAGAGTGCACCTCCATGTGCTGTTTCCAAATTCGCAATTTAATGCCTTATTTTCAGCCACAAATGGCATAAAATTTCATAGTACTTAGGTGCCAATTAAATGGTCGATACAATTGAATGTACAGAGTTGCACCTCCGTTTAATGTCTCTTTTTTTTTCTTCTGCCGACTTTACTGACAAAGTAATTTAATACTCAGATGGAAACTGCTTATCATAAGTGCTTCAAAAATGTGTTTTTTTTTATTTTATTCTATACCGTGTTTTTTTTTCCGTTAAATTTGACACTTCGTTAGGTTCATTATCAAGAACCAACCTGTATATCACTTTTAGGTAAATATGCAATAAAAAATGTTCATCCTTTTCATACATAGTAAATTAATTTATTATTGTGAGAGACCCTTAAGAATAACATTCAAGTTAGAGTCAAGTGATTGACGGCATATGTCAAAACAAATAACATTAGGAATTGTTGTGTTCAACACTTTTTTTTTTAACTCGATAACCGCAAGAATTACGACGCTAGTTTCTTAGATAAATTAATTGTATTTGATGTAATGAATCTTTTTTTTTAAAGTTAACGTAATCCAATAACAACAGGGTGTATATTTCTTTATTTATTATAAGTAGGTATATTTAGCACTTAAAGTGAACCCATCTGGTTTTCTGGTTTTTTAAGTAATTAAATACTCAGATAAAACTGCTCGAAATCGGCGTTAGGAATGTTTACGTAAGTCAATCCGCGACAAGAGTATTAGTCACGATTTTATGGCATGTTCAATCAATTCAAGATTCACGTTCAAGTGATAATCTATCTCTATATAAGTGTTACTTTCCCGACATATGCATAGATCCTTTCATTTGCAGCTGTAGTTCAAAATAACCACTTAATGAAGTCGTGACTTACGTTACTTTTACGTAAATTCACCCATGTAAGTAAGTACACTTAGGTAAGTATTTATCTAGTTTGTTTTGGTTTTCACCTTACTCTCAAACATCGACTAATGCTACCATAGGACATTTAAGTGTGATGGTTGTACAACATTTTATCATTCAAGTAAATGCCTTATTTAGGTAAATAGCTTAACCATTCATAAATTTAGCAACATCACATAATTTTGTGTATTAAACCAACCAACAGGTAGATGGTAACTTCACTAATTAAAAATCATTTCTTTTGGTTGGACGGAAATTATTGTAATGATTCCGGGCTGTGATTTATGTAATAAATCAATTTTATAAACCCACTACACATAAACTCAAATAACATTTTGGTACCTAAAAACATTTTGCAATCTAGGTAGGTAACCAAACCGTTTACTAGGTAGGTAGGAGCCACACACCAACACCTGTATAGGCATGACAATCTAGGAAGGCTGGCCGTATGTTGACAATTACCTCAAACGTTTTATTAATTGCATCGTTCGGTTACCTGCTTAAGGTTTATATTCGCGCGGTTGAAAGAAATAACATTTCATTTATTTTTATTTGGTTTTGACTTAATTCTTGAAAAACTGCCGTTATAATCATTTCGCTTTGTAGTATTTAATGAACACTTTCATTTAGCTTCATTACGTTCCGAAACTACTAAGAATGCCAGTAATTTAAAACGGCAGGTAACCAAACCTGTTTACAAAAAGATAACGGTGCATCATGGCGCATCGTTACTCGATTTTATAGGTTATGTTACTTATGTTTCCATCCCATCTTTTCCGAATACTAGATTCACGTGGTAAGTACTTGCTTTTATCCTCGTCGCCACTTGTAATGTCACACTATTATGCTATATACATTGGGTTGGCTCGCCAATACACACCGCACGTCCGTCCTCTATCTCGCTCGGACACCGACTGCCATATGTACTCGAGACACCTATACACTACACTATACAAGAAGAGTATCGTAATCATCCGTATTCCACCTATCCAAATTATTAACTAACTACATGGCCTGAAACTTAGTATTAAGCTAGATATAAGTAATTTGTGTGCCCTGACAGGGTGTCATGGAAGCTATTTGTAAAATTTTAAAATCCTATGTACATGACTTATACAAATAAACATCTTATCTTATCTTATCTTATTTATGGCAAGTTACAAACTAGCGATTCTGCGATAACTTTTGAGGTTTCGATAATATTCATGTCGCTTATTTTTTGTATGTAGTTTTTAGACTATTGATCGAATATTAATAATAATATTTGTGCCTTTCTAGGTACTTGATTGGCTAGAAATTTAGGTATTTCAATAACACCTCTGGACTTAGGAAATGGATCGATCGTCAGTGTGCTAAATAATTGAACGCCTTCCATTTGGATGAAACCATTGTAACGGCATCCATTTGGAAGGTTCGTCAGTGGCCACCTTAACAACATTATCGTCTTACTAAGTCGTTTTGGTTCAATATGTAGATATCCAGGGCTAAACGGTCCTCCTCCACTTCTGAACTATTGCTTCCTCTTAGCTACGGCCGACAGTTGTTTCGCTTTTTCTATTTTATTTTTTCGCTTAAGCCCATTTGCTGTCTTAAGCCTGCATGTTTCACAATTCATGAAACCATCTGTAAAACAGTTTTAATATTATTTATCGCAATTATTATAGAACAATCTATGCTGTATAGAGTCAAAGCACATGATCGGTTGTAATTCAACTGCTTGATGCGGTTCCCCGACCGCGGGTATTCAGTAGGTACTTTAGAAACAGGTGTTTTGAGCCTTATACACCCTTAAGCCGCCTAACATACTTAGACCCAATTCCAAGAATAACGCTTACTCTTGGATAGTAATGTCAAATTACTATGGACTTTTGACATTACTATCCGAGTAAACGTTATTCTTGGAATAAAAGTTTGGTAAAAGCGCACGCAGGAACTTACCTAATGTTATACTATCACATTCGACTCATCGTGATGCCACACAATATATTTTTCGTTCTCTAGCAATAATGAGGTTTTTGCATGATGGGTATGTGCCGCAAAGAAGTAAAATAGTACATTTCGTTATAAGTGCGCTCGTGGCAAAATGGCTCGGGACTCGTGAAGTAATGACATTCTCGTACGTGTGACGAACGACGTTTTTTAATACAGTTGCGAAAAAACACTACTATAACGAAATAAAACGATAAACAATCCGACCTCCCAATTTTCGCATTGACATTAACGCATTTTGACAATTCAAGCTTTAGAGCTTTAGTACTTGCGTTCGTATTTTTGATTTTGCTATCCATCCAACACAATTTATTTATTTCATTGTGTGCCATAAAAATAAACATTTACGATTTGGGACGATTGTTTAACCTCGAAGCTCGAACCTTTATACCTCGAAGTATTGCAAATAACATAAAATAATTATGACAAATTGCGTAACATATTAAGGTTTTTGACCGTGCTTGCATTAAGTTGGTGACATTGGTAAGACGCCACTACTTTAAATGACAGACGACGCGTTTCGATCCATTTCACGTTCTGTTTACACGACTCATTATAAGCCACTTTTTCAAAGTATAAACCATTTTATAAATTATGTTTAGTATAACTAAAAGTAAACAATTACATATGAAATATCAATGTTTTAAACATTAATCACTTAATGGTATGTTTATACTTTTATTCCGTCTTAGTAAAATATAGACTAACATTGAAACAGCTCGGTATGTAGTCGTAAAATGGAACGCATACATCGCGAAACGAAAGACCCAGTAAGTGCCGATTGGATCCCGAACTTAGCCGAAGTTTTGAAATGGTGAATTTTATGAAATCTTCGTTAGCTAATTGTAAAATAAATACGCAGCGTAAGCGGCAGTTTTCATATACATTTTCGATTCCTATATTTAGACAATAGATTTAAATAGTTTTCTATTACGATACTTGCGTTGTATCCGAGAAACGTGGTCCAAAAGTTCTTAAAATTTGTAAGGCGCCATCTCGTTTCTTCCCTATTTTTTTATCCCTTTCTGGTTTTTCGTTTTTATATAAGTAGATATTTCCTTATATTTCAAGTAAATGCGACATACTAATATTTGTATAATTTATAAGAATACTTAATGAAGAGAAAAACTACTAGAGGAAAATATGTAGAATTTTATATAACCGGCGTTTAAAGGAGGTTAAAAAAGGCGAGTCGGCTTCGTCACAATCAAGGACGATATATACTGGGACTGAAAAAGCCCATACAAAAAAGTGTACCCCTGAAATCTACGGGCCTCTTAGGCATAAAACTAGATGGCGCTATTTCACAGCCTGGAAGTGGCAAAAATAAATAACATTTTTCCCAATTTTTGCGTGTTTTTATTTTTTATAAGAACCAAAGACATATTTCTTTATTTTAATATCATGATATCACTGGCATCATCAGTAGTTATGATAGTATTTAATAGGAGTACGATTCTTAGTATGAAGATGAAGATGTTATCATACATCCTTATATGTTATAAATCATCCTTGGATTGAGCGTATTCATTCATGCTAAGCAGTTTGCACTGTCTATAAGTACATTTTTAAATGAATCACATTAGGCCTTATTTAAATTAAACTATTTGTGTACGATAACTCCATTTTAATTATTTAATGGAATTTCGATGCAAAATTTCAATAACCGTTGATATTAAAGGTATTATATTTTTTCTAGGTAAGAATGTCGTTGGCTCGGACAAAAAAATATCATGAAATTATTAGGGACTGGTTACTTGAATTCCACCTGTTTCATTTCAAGAATCGATCGGACTATGCTGCTAAGGTAAGTTAAAATATGATTTAAAATATATTAATAGTAATCTAGTTTATGTTAAGTTAATTTCTTAACTTCTTCGTTTTATTATTGCACTATGAACCGTGACGCGACGCGAGGCAAATAGACTGGTTAAAGTAGTTAATGAAAATATATTATGATAATGGTGGATATTATAATAATTAATCACTAAGGGCCAGTTGCACCAAACAGTCTGTCATTGTTAAAGCATTCGTTAAATTTTATAGTATGGGGAGTTCCATAGACTTCTACTGCGTGACGATGATGTGTCTGTCAAATGTGGTTGATGCAACTGGCCCTAAGTATGTTAAATACAAGGTGCTCGCGAGTCGCGAGGAACCCGCATAACTTTAACCACACGTTTCTGAGGGTGTCCTGCCGTTTCGCCAAAAAACGTTTCGTCAAATTTTATTTTATCGCAATAGTTTCATTTCCCAAAGTATTGTTTGGCAAAGGTATGTTTCGCAATGAATTTGTTTGGTCAAATTATCATTTGGTACAATTTTACTTACTCAAATTGTATTTAGACAAAACTTTATTTCGCAAATGTTTTAATGGCAAAACTTATATCCCAAAAACATGTTTGGTAAAAATTTCACATCGCAAATTTCGAAAATATTTAGGCATTTGCATTTTCATTTCTACGGGATCCATTTAATTTACCGAAGATTTTTTTGCCAAATTTAACTTAAAATTTGTCAAATGATAATTTCAGTTTTATTCCCAAGTACTTCACTTGGACAAGAAAAGTTTGCTCAACTTTATTTTTGTCAAATTTATTACTGGACAAAATTATTTTGTCAACTATTTTTTTGTCAAAAAATGTTTCTACAAATTACACCATGCAAAACAACGTTTGACAATAAATATTAAAAGGCATAAATGTAATGTAATAATTTTATTACTATTGTGACAGAGAACTCGTGTGTGACAGAGTCAGTTTAAGTGCGACGACGAGCGAAGCGAGGAGGAGCGTGTTAGGTTGACAGTGAGCAAACCGGAAATGACTTTTAAAAGTAATTCTTTTCAATAAAATGTATCCGGACATGCAAGTGAAAATGCCATCCTTGACATTTGCAGCAGGAGGAAAAAAGTAGGACATACGCATTATTTCACACAAATCTTGGACACAAAGTATAAAATCAACAAACAAATTTCTAGTGCGCCATTTACTTACAATATATTGGGAAATGGAAATTTTGCCTAACAATACCTTTGACTAAATTATATTTGGTAAAATGAAATTTGACCAAGTAAATATTTTGGGAAACAAATACTTGCCAAAAAAAGTTTTGCTACATGTCAATTTGCGATAAGTTGTTTTGCCAAACGTTTATTTGGGAATAATAGTTTGGGATGTGAAACTTTGGGAAACGTTTTTCGGCGAATCGTCAGTAAACCGTTTCTGAGGCCAAAAGTCAGAAAAAAAATGTTAAATGAATTTGAAAAGTTTTCGCCAAAACATTTTTTTTGTGTTTTTTATTTTTACTTTTTTGGACATATTTTCCCATTAATAGTAAATCTAAATATATAAAAGAAGAAACTGACTGACTGACTGACATATCAACGCACAGCCGAAACCGCTGGTCCTAGAGATTCCAGGCACGTAGGTTCCTTATAAGGTGTAGAGGAGCACTAAGAAAGGATTTTTCAAAATTTATTTAAGGATTTTTATAATTTGAAATGGGGGTCCAAAGTTTGTATGGGAAAACAAGATTAGTACGCGGGCGAAGCTAAGTTGGGAATTAAGAATATAGGGATTTAAGAATAAAGTTGGGAATTAAAATGAATTTCTCAATTTTTTTTCTAATAACCAATTTTTTTGAAGTTTTTCTTGACACATTTTGACATATATCAATGACAACTGTGAGACTATGCCCCATAATTGCACATCAGCGCCGTTAAGAAAGCCTTTTGTACTGAGTAACATAGAGTATATTGAATAGTATGGTATTGGGACCGTGCGCGACGACAACGCCACGTGACAGTGACAATATTGTAACCGCTGCTAAGCGAGAAGTAAGTAAACATTGTGAAAAAAATTAATGAAATCTTGTGCTATTTTACTACATTAGACAATTTTGGACGATGGTGGTTACAACAATATCGCCAATAACATTAAAATCGTTGTTTTCAGTGAGAAATTAATAAACTGGTGACTAAAACGGGGTTTCGTGCCATCGCTCACGAAATCATTTTCCAACCTGAGACGATGAATAAAGGCAATAAATTGGTGCTAGCTGGGCATTTCCTACAGATTGAAGACATTATTCCACCATTTATACTTATGTGCAATAAAGTATAAATAAATCATTGGCTTTTGAAATAGTTGATCAGTTCACTGCTATCCTGTCATTTTCATAGGCTAACTATAGGTATTATAAATATCATTGCAGGGGTTTATTGTAAAATAAAAACAAACTAGCTATTATCAGGGGCGGCTCACTCTGCGATTCTATCGCCGCGCTACAAGTACATGCTGGCGGCCGCGAGTTCGCGGCCTAATCAGGGGTGGCGCGCGTTCTCACGGAACGCACGTTCGCACTTTCTATTGTTACTTTACGTCGCGAGTTTTTTTAAAGTTTTATATGCGATTTCCGCGTGTGAATGGCTAATGGTGCTTAGTTAAATAGACATCATGAATAAAATAGGACATCTTACACAGATCTACTATTGATTAAGTCCTACGGAAAAGTGTAATAAGGCTTGTGTTGTGATGTTGGGACTAGACGTGTGCGCCGATCAAAAAATGATCGGCGGCGGCGTTTGTCAAAAAATCGGCGGCGGCGGCGTATTTTCGGCGTGAATTCGGCGTGACCTTGATTTCATGTTTCTTATATAAAAATAATTTATTTGTTTTTATTCTTGAAAATTTGATCAATACAGGTGTACTACGTGTACTTTTATATAAAATATGAGTTAAATAACACATATAAGTGAACACGGGATAGGAAAAAACACTTTCGAGTATACCCAAATAGTTACCCTTTGCTGGCACAAAACCTTTTTTGATCAATGTTGGCTTCCATCAAAGGATGCCTTCTCTAAGTGATCATGAATCTACAACCATCTCTTTCTTTATGATGAGCTTAATGATGAAATTAAAGAAGAACTTTGTGCCAAACGCGATCGTCGGCTATAGCTGTATCAAACTCATTTGGAAATGCCTTTTGCTTATTTGGCCACCCTTTGACTTGCCCACCGGTGCTCAAAGATGTGCCATGTAAACTAATAAACTAGAAATCGTATTGTTGGTTACTTTATTTTCAATTCGTAGTCTTTTTGGTACAGTACAGAAGGAGTAGTATAAAACGGACTTGAATTGATGAATGCCAACCTTCCGAAACTAAAATGGAGTTGGGAGTAGGGCCCATGTTGCTAGGCAAAGCGATGGCAGGTGGACTAATATTTTAACAGAATGGTGTCGGCTTACAAATGTAGGAAGCGCTTGACATCCGTTGGCTCGTTGGGTAGACGACATCCGGAAAATTGCGGGTCATAACTGGATAAGAGTAGCTCAGGATCGGGACAAGTAGCGTACTAGAAAAGAGGCATATGCTCAGCAGTGTGAGCAGTGGGTGAAAAAAGGCTGACATGATGATGATGATGATTACTAACGGACTTGTTTGTAGATCGGGTCACGCCAAAGCTGATTTTTATGAGGTTGGATCTACGCCATAAGGGTAAGAAAGCTGAATTTACATCGGTGACCTCTCAAAAGCATACAACTTCAGCAAAATTCCAATGATACTGTACTGTCGTTATCTGTGTCGAGGAAAAAAGAGCTTTACACGCTGAACTATGCTGGAAACGAACGTCCGGCAGAAAGGTCTCGGCATTTTGAGTTGGACGCAGACAGTTTATTAGAAAATGCGGTTCTGTTTTTTGCGTCTTGGAACCACTGAATAATTTTCCATGTGTTATACGATACGTGCAGTACATGTTTGCACCTGATCGGTGGGCTAAAGTAGCAACTGAATGGTTACCGCAGCTTCGCCGGGGAAAGGCAGACCAAAAATAGAGATATCACTCGGACGGCGGTAGCAGGCATCAAACCGTGATGAGTGGACGAAGGAAGAGGAGGCATTTACCCAGCAGTGGGACACATATTAGGCTACTTAAAAAAACACGGTTCTATCAAATGAAGTTTGACACTTGCCAGTAATTGGAACCACAGAGAATGGAATGAAAAGCTTCATTTCCTGCAGAACCAGATCAGCAACGAAATTAGGATCATGCAAATTGAAGCAAACCTGGGTTACCTGGGGGCGTAAGGCGCAAAAAACAATCGCCTCCTATTCAATCTGCTGATTTACAGTCTTACACACAGCGGCTATAAGCAATTTGCCGACGCGGTGGGCACGTGGGTATTTTGGAACGGACAATATTTCGAGGAGCCATGAAATCTTGAATGGATTCAATGGTGATCTAGATGAAAAGATAGCAGAAGATCCAACAGGGAAAGTTCTTGGCTCTTCATATGTGGTATTCTCGTAGTGCTGTAAATAATTGTGTCAAGTCGTATGCCAGATCAAAGTCGTCACGATCATATTGTAGATCTTTCCCCGGTTTTTCGCATCTTTCTTAGTGCTTATACAGAATATTTTAATAAAAGTAAATTATATGTATTGGAAATTGCATAAAAAGTCCAAAAATCAAATACTAAGTTTGAGCAATTTATTAACCACCAAGGTCACGCCGATTTCACGCCGATTAATAATCGGCGGCGGCGGCGTGGCCAAAATCACCGGCGGCGGCGGCGCGCCGGCGCGGCGCACACGTCTAGTTGGGACTTAAACAAAAATATGTAAATACTATATATAGAGGTATATAACTAGAAAGTACCCAAGACTGGAATATAATAGCATAACATTTCACCTGAGTATTGATTCGTTTTAATCCATAGGCAACCCCATCGTCCGACGCTGCGCACGTGCGGCTCGTTTCTTTGTTAGAATTTTGTAGGCATTTAAAAGGCGGCATTTCGTGAACATCAAAGCAGTGGGCCTTCTGTACTTGTACTATTATATATTCTGTCGTTTAATTATAATATATATTACAAAAACTTGTTTCATTTACTTGAAAATATTGGAGGTTTACCAGATATCACATCAAATACAATCATGAATGCGATGAAATAAGTTCTCAGGAATTTTATTTAAAATGTGATAAGCCTTCAGTGGATGGACTGCTTCTGCTTCTATTGTTCTCGTGCTCCTTCTTCTTATTGAAACCTCGATATTTACGCATTTTCGTCAATCCGTTTCGATTTGTAAACAGGAGCACAGATGAGGAAACAAATAAAATGATTTTCGAACATAACCGGGATTGGCTTCTACGTCGGTTTTTCTATCTCCAATAAAATTTGCACTATAAATTCACCGTAAATTCAATTCAATACTTGTATCAAATGATTACGCACTTTAAGTAAAACTTCAGAGATTGGACGACACTTTTCTTCTTACAGTAACTATTCACTTAAACGGTGGTTTCGTTTCCACCACGGTCTTGGAAATAGCTAGAATTTAGTCGCTACTTTTCTTGGAGTTATTACAATTCGCCATAACAAATTTTACAAGGCCCGTATTAAATTTATCTCAAAAACGACATGAAAATGTTTACTGCAATATGGATTTGACAGCGCAAGTCAGCGACTAAGATGTCAATTTTGGCCGTAGTGAGCGCTATGATCGTTTTAGCTACCCCCTCCACCCGCTTTGCACCCCGCCAATAGAGTTATCAGTCAAGATTTTCGAATGCAGCGCCATCTATTATTAAGTTACGACAACTTTTCATGTGACTTTCCATGCCTAAAGGTTCCTTTTCGACCATAAAGCATGTGGACCCTTTAAACATGGAACGCCACATATTTATGGCGGGATTTCTAATTAGGTCAATCATCAAACAGTCACATTAATCAGTATTTGATCGCTAACTCATTTACCAAAGAAATTCACACTAACAAAATTTACAATTTAAGGTGGCTCGCTTTCCATACAAAAAACATCTACCATTTATTTAGTCACCGCACACTACAACTAAATAAAAATATGCGCATACATCTACTATACATTATCCGTCGTCGCGGTAGTGAATGAAATACATTGTTTCATACAGAAATCATGGACAAATCCATGTGAATTTTTTATTAATTTTACGTAAATGTGCGTGCCAAATTTTGTGTACAGACACAGAGCCGTCATATTTCGCGCATTTTTAGTTGACATTGTCATCAGTGACATTTGGTTCTTGACAAGTAATTATTTAAAGATATTGGTTTAGTTAACTCAAGCAGACTCAGAAATAATGACGCATTTTGTCAACCAAGATACATATCGTGTATTTCGACACTGCTAACGTAAATCGAAATGGCGTCTCGGTCAAACGACCGACTATGATGCCAGAAGATCGTGGGTTCGAGTCCGAAGTTTTTTTTAATCATTTGAACTTTTATGGATTTATTAAGTATTTTTTATTTTTTTAATGGAATATTTGACTATTACTATATTGCTTTCCTATTTTTTATTTTCATACAAAAATACAAAACAATCCTTTATTATGCCTTTGTTGATAAAATAAAATATTACACGTCTGGTATAATACATTATACATAGGTCATAGTGTGGGCATAGTATTAGTAAAGTATTGCATTTACTGAGCTGGTTGACCTATGTTATTGTTGTGTGAATGTTTTTCTTCAACAACTAAATGGTTATATACAAGAATATGGGTAGCTTTTGCACATTGTAATTTTTCCTCAGTCATCCGTTGACCACGAACGCTGTAAAGTGTTTGAAACATCGGGATGAATTTTAAACTCATTATACGCGATTTAATCCGTTTTCATAGTTTTTATTTCATGAGTAGCTATCGCGGTAACTGAAGACAATATTAACTTAATGGTTACAAATAATAATTATCATCAATATAATCTGGTCCAGGCAGGCAATTATGGTCGCGCGATAAATGATAAAACATCTGGCCGTCCCTATAATCGCACTTACTAATAGTGCGACAGGGACGGCCTGATATTTTATCGTCTATCGCGCGACCAGGCTACCCGTGCTGTACTAGCTTTTGCCCGCGGCTTCGCTTGCGTTAGAAAGAGACAAAAGTAGCATATGTCACTCTCCATCCCTTCAACTATCTCCACTTAAAAAACATGTCAATCCGTCGCTCCGTTTGGCCGTGAAAGACGGATAAACAAACAAACACACATTATCTTTGGTGAAACAACGAATTCTTCCACTTCAGATTATAGAGTAACCAGCTTTTCCCATTTATAATAAACTAGCTTTTGACCGCGGCTTCGCTCGCGTAAGAAAGAGACAAAAAGTAGCCTATGTCACTCTCCATCCCTTCAACTAAATCCCCTTAAATAATCACTTCAATTCGTCGCTCCGGTCTTGCCGTGAAAGACGGACAAACAAACAGACACACACCCTTTCCCATTTGTAATATTAGTATGGATTTGACATTATTATTTATATTTAAATAATTATATATGTATAGCCCATTTTCGTCGGTAACAGCGTGTTATGTAATGGCGTCGTTGGTGAATAGTCGTCTGTCACGCCGTGAAGGTGCGTTCGATTCCCAGGATTCTATAAACTTTTTGTATTTTTTAGGGTTCCGTACCTCAAAAGGAAAAAACGGAACCCTTATAGGATCACTTTGTTGTCCGTCTGTCCGTCCGTCCGTCTGTCAAGACCCTTTTTCTCAGGAACGCGTGGAGGTATGAAGCTGAAATTTATATCAATTACTCAGGTCTACTGTCCCTTGAAGCTGTGAAAAAATCAAACTTCTAAGCCAACGCAATCAAAAGATAGAGCCGTTTATGCCGCAAATTTTCGACACTTGCAAGGGAATCAAAACCTACAGGGTGCTTCCCGTGAACTCAGAATCTTGAAATTTGGTACGAAGCAACGTCTTATAGCATAGATAAAGGAAAAATTACGAAAACCATAAATTTTTAGTTACATCACATAATATATTTTTTTTTAATAATTTTAACCTTACTACCCATTTCCTCATAAACGCGTAGAGGTATTAAATTGAAATTCATACCAAATACTCAGGTCTATAATACCTTTAAGCTGTAACAAAATCAAACTTCTATGTCAACGCAATCAAAAGAAACAGCAATTTAAGCTGCATATTTTGAAACTCGCAAGTACTCGCAAGGGAATCAAAACCTAAAGGGTACTTCCAGTCGACCTAGAATCTTGAAATTTGGCATGAAGCAACGTTTTATAGCACACATAAAGGAAAAATTCCGAAAACCTTAAATTTTTAGTTACATTACAAAATATATATTATGACTCGATTGTCGTAATGAACGAACTTTGTAAACCTTGCAGGTTTGTACGGAACCCTCGGTGCGCGAGTCCGACTCGCACTTGGCCGGTTTTTTTTTTTTGGATATAAATTTCGTATTTTTTATTGACCGAGCAAGAATGGAGAGCCGAAGGTATCAATTTTATCTTAGAAACATATTGATTTTTTTATTGTCATTTTGATTTTCTATTTATTAAGTTGAGATATAAAACACAACTTTTAATACCCTCGCTAAATATAATATTTTATCAAAATTACTCCTTAGATAAAAAAAGTCCACTTGAGTTTTTAAAGCAATAATAACAATAACAATAACAATAACAATAATAATTTTAATTTCGATGCTCGCACTCGCGTTTGGCAACGCAATTTCAACAAGCCCTCGATCTTGGTTCTCTCCCACCTTCCCTAACAACTGGTGTTACTTTCCTGCTCTATAAGTCCGGTAGTACCACGGAAGCAAAAAACTACAGACCCATTACGTGCTTGCCTACACTTTACAAGCTCCTTACATCCATTTTGAGAGCAAAAATTAACGCGCATATTGTCGCTAACAACATTCTGGCTCCCGCTCAAAATGGATGTAGGGTTGGGTCCCGTGGTACTAAAGAGCTCCTCCTCATAGACATGACCATCTGCCAACAAGTTCGGCGGAACAAGGGAGCCATCTCGGCCGCTTGGATTGACTATAAGAAGGCCTATGATTCGGTGCCTCATTCATGGCTGAGAAGGGTATTGGAGCTGTATAAACTTGATGCAGCTTTAATATCCTTCCTGGCTGCATGTATGAGGCAGTGGATCACAGACATCACAGTCCTTCGTCAACCAGGAGGCAGGGATGGCCCCCCTGGCCCGCAGGACTTCATAAGGATTGAGCGAGGAATATTCCAGGGTGACAGTTTGAGTCCATTATGGTTCTGCCTAGCTCTGAATCCCCTCAGCACGCTGCTGAAGGATTCTGGGCTAGGTTGCCGGCTTCGGAGAGAGGGTGAAGTCATCTCTCACCTTCTGTACATGGACGATCTCAAACTATTTGCACCGAACACCCAAGACCTGATGGTGCTATTGAAAACCACAGAAGTTTTCAGTACCGCCATCAGAATGGAGTTTGGTGTCGATAAGTGTGCGGTCATGCATGTACAGCGGGGGAGGTTGTAAATTCAGAAAATTTACAACTTTCTGAGACGATGTCGTTCAGATCTATCTCTGAATCAGAAACCTATAAGTACCTTGGTATGTCACAGTCGTTGGGTATTGAGGATGTGGGCATTAGACGGTCGGTGAAGGAGCGCTTTTTCAGTCGGCTCACAAAAGTCCTTAACAGTCTTTTGTCAGGAGGCAACAAAGTGCGCGCCTTTAACGCCTGGGTAATGCCTCTACTCACATACTCCTTTGGCATACTACGGTGGACCCAGACTGAGCTGGACGCCCTGGATCGGAGGGTCCGTTCACTGCTTACCACACATCGTATGTTACACCCGCGCTCGTCTGTTATGAGATTGTACATCCCACGGAAGTGCGGAGGTCGAGGCTTCCTAAACGCCAAAGATCTCCACAACCGTGAGGTGTACAATCTCAGGAATTACTTCCTTAACAACGAGTGTGGGATGCATCGTGATGTGGTGGCAGTTGACGGAAACCTCACGCCGCTCTCCTTGGCGAAAGAGAACTGGCGCAAACCTGTGGTACTAAGTACTGCGGACCGCAAGGCGGTATGGGAGAGCAAGCAGCTACACGGGCGGTTCTACAAGGCCCTCACGGGACCCGATGTAGACCTGCTCGCATCGGTGAACTGGTTACGATTCGGGGACCTCTTCGGAGAAACCGAGGGTTTTGCCTGTGCAATTGCGGACGAAGTTATGATGACGAACAACTATCGGAAATATATCCTGAAGGACGGTACGGTCGACATTTGTCGGGCATGCCGCCGTCCCGGAGAGTCACTCAGGCATATCATTTCCGGTTGTTCTCATCTTACTAACGGCGAGTACTTGCACAGACATAATCTCGTAGCCAGGATTATTCACCAGCAACTTGCTCTTCAATACGGCCTTGTGGACCGCGAAGTACCGTACTACAAGTACTTGCCTGCGCCAGTTCTTGAAAATGGTCGTGCCACGCTCTATTGGGATCGATCTATTATCACTGACAGGACTATTGTAGCCAATAAGCCTGACATTGTGATAATAGATCGACCGCAACGCCGGGCCGTGCTCGTTGACATCACCATCCCCCATGATGAGAATCTCGTGAAAGCCGAGAAGGACAAGTCCAGTAAGTACCTAGACTTGGCTCACGAGATAACCGCCATGTGGGATGTTGATTCAACGATCATTGTTCCGATAGTCGTTTCAGCGAACGGTCTCATAGCGAAGAGTCTCGACCAACATCTTAAGAGACTCTCGCTAGGTGGCTGGATCAAGGGCCAGATGCAGAAGGCGGTGATCTTGGACACGGCGCGGATAGTCCGACGGTTCCTCTCTCTGCAGCCCTAACCACCGGCAGCTTGGGCCCTGCCCCGCTGCTGGCGGCACCCTAGGTTAGGTTTTTTATAATATGTTTATATGTTTTTATATTGTTTTGTAAATGTTTTTATATTTTATTTTTATATACATATTGTAAAAAACCTAGTAGCCTAGAGAATGAAAATAAATACTGAGAATAATAATAACAATATTTATTTTCAAGAAGTACATAATCAAGAAACATATGCAATGGCCCCCACACTAGGCACAGCCTGTATCGTGGGGACCTGAACCTCAAGAGAGTAAGTAATAGCTAGGACAACGAAAGTATTAACATAAATATGTTTACTATAACTAAAAAAAAAAAAATAAGAAGAAGATATTCTGTAGGTACTCAGTTTGTGTGTGTGTGTGTGTGTGTGTGTGTGTGTGTGTGTGTGTGTGTGTGTGTGTGTGTGTGTGTGTGTGTGTGTGTGTGTGTGTGTGTGTGTGTGTGTGTGTGTGTGTTTGTGTGTGTGCGTATGTGAATAAAGAAAATCATTTTAGAATGTTCTCTGTTTCTACATAATCCAACGAGAATAGCTTCCTTTGGATATGCCTTTTTGCTTCAGATGGGTTGCAGTGTCTTATATCGCAGTTTTTTATTAAATTATTATATATATGCGGAAAGAGGAAACCTGAGAATCTCATCGCAAAAGTAGATCTAACAAGAGGTATAGGGATTTGGTAGACTCTCTTTTGGGACAAAGCTAATTTGTCAGAAACAGACTCATGACAGACCATCGAGTGTACATATAGGGAAGCACGCAGTAAGAATAACCTACGAACGCTTAGTACGTGTGCTTTTGTGAAAAGTTCTGTAGTAGAAAATCGGCGGGGTAATCCCAAAGATACCTTCAGAACAGCCCTTTGAGCTCGCTCTAAAGTAATCATTGTTGACTTAACTGAGCCACCCCATGCGAGTATGCAATAGTTTAAAACAGTCTGGCATAGAGCCAAGTACATCATTCGAATCAGGTGAAAATCCCCAACCTCTCGTAAGATTTTCAGGGTATATATTAGTTTGCGAACCCTACCAGCCGTCACTAAAATATGTTTTTTAAAATTAAGGTTTTCGTCAATTATAACGCCCAAATATCTGAGTGAACTGGTTCTATTTATAGTGGCACAAGGACAGACGGAAAGATGAGAGTTAGGTGATGCTATGCAAGAGTGGCTGTGGATTTTAAGACATGAGAAGGCGGAAGGAGGATATGATGCAGCTGTTTTATGAAATCCTATGAATTTAGTTTTGTCAGCGTTCAGAGTTAAAAGATTTTGGTTTAGCCAAACAAATAGCTGTTGCAAACCTGCCGAAGCCAATTCATAAGTATCTCGCCACGAGTCAGCATGAAACACCAAGGCTGTGTCATCGGCATAACAGAAAAAATCACAGTTTTTGAGCTTTAGGGACATGATGTCGTTAATGTAAGAAATAAATAATGTAGGTCCTAGTATGCTGCCCTGAGGAACGCCGAATGATACAGGTTTCACAGTGCTCACGACGTTACTGATTCTTATGTGCTGGCTTCTACCCGTAAGATAGCTAGAAAACCAATCCAAAGATTTGCCACGGATCCCAAAGGCTTCCAGTTTTCTTAGTAGTATTGGGATTGACACCGTGTCAAAAGCTTTCGCCAAATCGAGAAATATACCTATACAACCTTTGCCGTCATCAAGATGTGAGACGACAGTATCGGTCAATTTTTTTACAGCTTCCTCGGTAGATTTCCCTTGTCGAAAGCCAAATTGACGGTCAGAGAGGAGTTGATTTTTTTCTAAGAATTTGACAAGACGCTTGTTTACCAGACGTTCGAGTATTTTGGAATAAGCTCCAAGAAGTGAGATCGGACGGTAATTGTTCAGAGTATTAGTAGGCCCTCCTTTATGTACTGGAACTACTGCCGCAGTTTTCCAATCCTGGGGGAACGAGCCAGATGCGAAACTAAGGTTGAATATCGACGAAAGTGGGAGAGATACAATATCACCAATATATCTCAAAAGTAAGTTACTAACACCATCTTGACCAGCGGCACTGTTAATGTCCAGTCTGTCTATAAGACTTTGAACTTCGTTCGGGTCAGTAGGTTCAATACAAAAGGAGCCAGAGAAGCTATTATTTTTCGCAGTGACTACTTTCGACGCTAGGTTTTCTTGACTGGTGTTTAGTTTCTGAAGTATAACCTCAGCTAGTTTTGAGCCGACTGTTGAGAAATGCGTGTTACATACGTCAAGGGACTCGGAAATTGTGGGTTTCATTTTAAGGAGATCGTCAGAGGACTTAAAGGTTGCATTGCTATGTGTGATACGTCTAATTGAGTTCCAGAGCTTTTTAGGGCAGTTTTTATGCTTGGCTAATTCTTGATTGTCATATTCAGACTTTAATTTTCTGAGAAGGGATCTATGAAAGTTTCGGTAGCGAGTATATACTAACAATTTGTACTTATTAAAAGGGTCTTTACGGGATTCCATATGGAGTTTATCTCTAAGCTTGGAACATTTAAGCAACCCGGGGGTCATCCATGGTTGAAGGATGAGTTTGGACCGACTCAATTTTATAACTTTGGAGTTATTTGTTACCGCGGTAGAAACTTTAGTGGAAAAAATTTCAACAGCATCGGCAAGGTTGCAACTTTGTAAGACTGGGTTCCAGTCAATAGATTTTAGTTCCGATCTCACTGAGGTAAAATCAATGTAAGTCTTAGTGCGGACAGCACGGATTTGTTTTCGTATTTTAGGTGAGATACCTACCATAGTGATGTCGTGGTCAGTTAGATCCGTGGAACAGACGACGGAAAGCATTACGTTACTCAGTTAACTATTGCATTTTCATTTACTAATTTAAGATTTCAAAAGCGATTTGAATACCCTTGCTCCATCGAAAATAAACAATTAGAAAAAAAAAAATCATTCGAATCGTAGTTTAGAAACTAAAATTTATCTATACTTTTTTGGAATTTTTTAAAATATCAGATTAGGATAATTATGTTAGAAATTCTGAGTTCGACGAACCCAAAAATTATTACCATGTAAGAGAATAGGTTTTTAATCTTTTTTGTGGAAAACGCTCAGTAACTACTGTACGAGTACATATACATTTATGTATAATAATAAAACAAAAAATAGTGTCTCATAGTGTTGTATTCCTGCCGGTGAGTAAGGCTGCCAGAGCTCAACGAGGGTGTGGGGTGCTGACGACGGGAGGACTTACGGAACTAATTTGTTCCGTCTATTGTCCTTTGAGTCGTCGGCAACTCAAACCCTCCTTTGAACTTGTACACTCCTTTTTGCTGTGCACACGCAGCAAAGGGGAGTGTACAAGTTTCTAATGGGGCGGCAACGCGCATGCGACACTCTTTGAGTTGCAGGCGTCCATAGGTTACGGTGACCGCTTTCCATCAGGCGGACCGTATGCTTGTTTGCCACCGACGTAGTATTAAAAAAAAAAAAAGAGAAAAAGTCCTGGATTCGAACCCAGTACTTCCATGCAAATCATGCGATGGCACCATCGATTTAAACTTTCCTAGATACACTATCACCTACAAATTCGACACTCAAAAGTGTCCGATGGCTAAGTTGCAAATGTGTGCGTCTAGTTGACAAACGAAAACTTCGCAATGTAGTAAAAACAACTTTCATTTTTTTACAAAAACAACGTTATTTCTTAGTACTTAAAGTTCAATTTCAAATGCAAGCAATTGGCGGTTATGACATTAATGAATGTGATCATCGCGAAAGCCATAAAATTTTATTACCGCAGATCGCAGGTGTGCATATTTTTAAACAAATCTACGTCTTATTGCAACCAACATAAGTTTAATTTCGTTCGCGCTACAACAATCTAAACGCCATTTTTACATTGGGAACGAGGATGGACAGAGGCATCATGGGAGTCGCGCTATGAGATGAAAGGCGAGAATGAGGAAATTTGCGGTATTTTTGCGAAAAACTGTTTTAAAAAATCCTATTAGATAGAAAATTTCTTAAGGAACAAATTGTTTGGTATAACATTTTTCGAGATTTTGCGTATTTTAAGCGAAAAAAATGAGTTTTTACTGTATGATATTTTTATTGATATCATCTCAAACAAAAAAATATATAAGGTACGGCGGGACAATTTGGACTGGGGGAAAATTGCAACTGATCAATATCTCCACGTTTTGCAATGTTTGCATTATTAAATAGAGTCAACTGAGGTATATACAACAGGGTGTCCCACGGCGATGCCACATGGAGGGAAAATACCTTAAATATCGTAGATCGTAAATATTTTTTTTGACGCCAATAGATCCCATTCCTATCCAGTATCAAAAGCTTGTATGGGACCAAAAAAAAAATGTCTGGCTAGAAAAGTCACAAATCACGAAAAACTTTTCCCATACAATTTGTATGAATTTTTTTTTCCACATGGTATTTTTATGATGCCAATCGATTCCACTCCTATTCAGTATTAATAATTGCTTAGGGGTCAACTCAAGACAATGCACCAAAAAAAAAGTTTGTTAAAATGCCCTTTTTCTCGCACCCTGTATATTTTTTCCAAAATCTGTAAATGCCATTTTTCATCAATTTGAAATTGATGGATGGTCCCCTTAGACTAGTTTCATGTAGGACTACGGGATCTCATACCGGCTTTACTGACCCGCTTTCAAAATACATCCTGTATAAGGCCTCATAGTAAAAATTAAAAAAATTTGAATGCACTTTTACTAAGTTTTGAAAATAAAATAAAGTCGCCTTTCAGCAAAATATGCTATCTACGATATTTAAGGTATTTTCCCTCCATGTGGCATCGCCGTGGGACAGCCTGTATATATATATATATATAACATACGTGTGTATGTGTGTGTGTGTGTGTGTGTGTGTGTGTGCGTGTAGCGATTATGTGAAGGTAAACAGTTGAGGGATTGTATGTGGTGTGTGTGAGGGATGGTGCACTTGGAGAATATGAATTAATTAAGTAGCTATTAAAACAAAGAAGAATTGAATGATGACATTAATTTATTATTCTACGTAATTTCTTTCAAAGCTTTGTGTGGGTAAATCTTCTCTCCGCTCCTCAGCTATAATCTTGCGCCATTTTTCCCTTTCAACGTCTTGTTTTGGGAATCTGGAATAAAAACCTTTTTTATTACTTAAAAACGAATTTGCTATTCCCGGGTTGTTTCTTTTTATAATTAAAGTAATTTATAAGATATGTATTAATGTTATTGAATTGAAATCATTTATTTCAGACTTATTGGTCCATAATAAATAAATAAATAAATAAATAAATAAATAAATAAATAAATAAATAAATAAATAAATAAATAAATAATAATAAATAAATACATACATTATTAATATGAATAAATGTTTTTAGTAAGTTAGGAAGCCATTTTGGCCACAAATGCATAACATTATAAAATTATTAACAATTACTTACCTGAAATACGATACGTCATCCTTTTTTAACGTATATAAGGTGTTATTTTTGCACTTTTTTACGGAGCACTTAGGCATGTTGCCGACACGGCGGATGAAGCGCTACGCTACTGACCGCCCAATTGTGCTTAGAACATTTTCAAGCACAATTTGCTGCGGACACATTCTAAGCCGTGATGGTGCATCTAGGTAGTTTAGATCGATGGATGGCACGTATTTACCGCAAGGCTATTTAAACAAGCTGTCGCCGCGTGAAATTATCGACTAGAAGGAATACAAAAACACTGTTTGTATGTGTGTGTGGTACTTAAAAATAGTGTAAAATAGTAAATTTATCTACATTAAGGGGATTAACGTTACAATGAGAAGGTGAATGTTTGTTGTAATACGTCAATTTTTAATATTAAATGTTCGCGAAGCATAATTGAAAGTATATAAATGCCTGTACGACTCCACAAAAAAAATAAGACTGGTAATCTGCAGATTAACGCCATCTAACGCAGCCTGAGCTTCGGGTAACCTAAGCGAGCCACCTGTTCGCTAGTTTGCGGTTGGTACAGCGACATCTAGCGAACATTTTAGACATCAAAAAATACTTACACATTTTACGAAAACAAGTCATTACCCAGTTTGCGGAAGTAACAGTGACATCTAGCGAACAACTTGCACTAGGGCAAATAATTGTTTTTCACGCCCTCTATCGTTAATTTTCCTAAACATATCCAAAGTACATCGGATTTACTATTTCCTTTGACTGAAAACACCGTGCTGAGTAACAATACTAACAATAAGTATTGAAATGTTTTTTTTAATTGGCAATAACTCTGAAACTACACGAAATCTAGAAAAGTTTATTCGACATTTTAGTCTTCAAATGTAACCAAGAATACGCTGTAAAAGTTATATGCGCCTTCCTCGCGAGCACCTTGTATACATATTTATACACATTTAAAATAGTTTATTATGGAATTGGTTCCAAAAACCAGTGATATATGTATTAGTAGATACACAAGCAGGTGCACATCACCTCGGGCGTGATCACGCTGTACGTGATGTGCCAGATGGCGAGCGGCTGCTCGCTGTTCGTGTTCATGCCGTGGTACAACAACTACCGCCGCGGCCTGTTCCGCGCCGCCGCCGCCGCCGCCGGCGCCGCACTCCCCGCCAACGCCTCCTTCGAGCACGCCGGCTATTACTACCTGCCCGACAAGTACTACACCACTCTTCACGGTACTTATATCTACTTACAATCTACATCGTGTAGGTTGTAAACAAAGTGTTTAGTAGCCACAACAATAATAAAATAACAATAATAATGTTGTTTAATATGGGTCGGTCATACATTTTACGTTAGTGCTTACATATTCTTTCAACGACTCATAGAAATCGCTATTACAAACCATGAGAAGGTATGACCGATCGTTCCTAAATAAGTAGGTATATTAAGGATATTATTAAAGCCATACAATTATTACAAACATACAAGTTTTAACAAAAATGTGGCTTTGGTACCAAGAAGAGTTGCCTAATACAGCCTCTTGGGTTATGCCTCTCTTGCAGCACTGTAGGAAAAAATATCACGACAAAAGTTAAATTTGTTTTACAAGGGGGCAAATTTGTTGTTTAACCGCACGTACAAATATTGATACCTACTATCTAATAATGATACTCGAGCAAGCTAAAGACTTCAATATTGATCCATGAACGTAGCGAGTGGTTCAGAATGTAGCATCTGAGGGTTGCGAGGGTTTCAAGATACGAAGGTTAAACAAACTTTTAAAATTTTTAAAGTAACACAATATATAAGTAGTAGTAGTAGTAGTAGTAGTAGTAGTAACTCTTTATTGTACAAAAACACATTAAAAATAACATACATTGAGATGCGAAGTACAAAGGCGAACTTATCCCATAGAGGGATTTCTTCCAGTTAACCTTTGAGTAAATGAGATATAATTGTTTTGATTTGTGATTTCATTTTGTTTTATTTCTAAGTGGGCATGATAGACGTGAAAAATGTTATATGAATAGGTACAAAAGTAGGTAGGAATAGGTACAATAGAAATGAATCTTCGATGACAATGCTGAACATGTTTTTAATAAATTACCCGTTACCTGTGGACTATGCCACTATACTAGGTGTTGCTGTACTGTGTACTCGCTGGGCGTTCAGGTAATTACTCATACTTATAACACAATCGGTAATAGCTGCTTAAAAATCGTTGATAGCTTCATATGCATTTTTATGGGTCGCTAATGGTAGCAATCGACTCTATATACCTATACACGGTGTAACATGAGGGAACACAAATATTTTAACTAAGCATTTGTGAGGGCAAAATAAAGATGAAATGTTATATGAGGAGTTTCTTTTCCAAAGGACTTATTTCTATAAGGCAACAGAGGTTATTTTTATCTATATCTTCCTAGAGAAATAACCCTTGTTAGCTTATAGAAATAAATCTTTTTGAAAAGACACTCCTCATATGTATGACGTCAAGCCCTCAATTTTTTTCATTTATTTGTATTTTTTTTGTTTTCTTTGGATGTATTTTCAGATAAAATGTAAATGTTATTCGTAAAACTGGCACTTAAAATAAAAAAGTTCACATTTTTTTCCAAAAAAATACTTTTCTGCAATGAGTTACTAGTTATTTTTTGACAACTATCAACGAGGATAGCGTTTTTTTTTTGAAATAATAAGTGATTTTTATTTTTTAAAATACTTATAACTCTTCGAATTCCAGAAAAGTATATATGAGATTTTTCTCTTCTAATATGATGAGGAATACGCTGTTAAAATGATTCGGGTTGGTCATGTTACGCCGTCGGCGCCGTCCACGATGACCACGATACTTGTATATGAATAACCGTATAACAAGTATATTATCGTTGCTTATCTTCCTGCAGGCTACTGGTGTCTGTTCGCGTTCAACTGCTACACCTCGTACGTGTCCACCATCGGCCTGTTCGTGTTCGACCTGCTGCTCTGCCTGATGGTGCTGCAGATATGGGGCCACCTCAAAATATTGAGGCATAACTTGTTAAACATGCCGCAGCCAACAAATACCGACAGTGGCATGTACTCTGAACAAGAAAATAAACAAATCCGATACTTGTTGAAGGACATTATCATTCATCACAACTTGATTATAAAGTGAGCTACTTTCAAATATCTAGTATCCTTTTATTCCGTTCGGTGGCTACGCAAAATAGTTAATAATTACAACGCATTATCTTAATATTTTTTTTTTAGGTAAGTAATAAATAAGTTCCGTACCAAAAAGGTACAAAAGGAACACTTATGGTGCCGCTCTATTTCATTTCATTTCATTTATTCAGTCACATAATAAACTTACAGTAATATCACCAAGTCGTTTACATGCTAAATGTCAATTCTAATATACAAATGTCAAAAAATATTGTAAAACTAAACTATTTAAGTACACAGTATTGAAATCTAATAATTATAATAAGTAAGCAATAAATTTCCTAGTACTAAAAAACAAATTCAATCAGACATCAAATGCAATTTAAAAAAAAATAATAACAAATATAATTCCGTCTATATCCGTCTGTCTGTCTGTCTATTACATAACTAAATACCTCGAGAATTACTTATGCTATCGCTTTGAAATTTGCAACACTCATGAACATCGTGAACCTGGAAGTATTATTTTGTTTAATTTAATAATATTCATTATAGAAAATGGCCTTAATTAAAGGGGGGCAAACTGTAAATGACAAGCGACTAGGTCAACTGGGGTATCGTTAGAAAGAGCTTAAACTTTTTTTTTTGTAGGACATTCTTACACAGATTGACTGAGGCCTACGGTAAGCTCAAGAAGGCTTGTGTTGTGGGTACTCAGCAACGATATATATAATATATAAATACTTATATACATAGACACCCATGACTCAGGAACAAATATCTGTGCTCATCACACAAATAAATGCCCTTACCGGGATTCGAACCCGGGACCGCGGCGTAGCAGGCAGGGTCACTACCGACTGCGCCAGACCGGTCGTCGAAACTGTACATATTAAAACTATTTTATATTTTTTTGTAGTGGAAAAAAATCGTTCTTATCTCCGAAGTTTACCAACGAAAATCGTACACGTATCTTTCCAGCGGGTATTTATTGTACCTGTATTTTTTACAGATACTTAACAATAAATGTATCTACTTTCAAATAGAGGAAAAATGGTTAAAATAATTATCCCATAAAAATCATCTTCCATACTTTAAGCTCGCGCACATTAGTTTTCCTAGCGCGTTTTTCCAAAGAAAATCAAGACAATTCGATTTCAATAGTTTGTTATGTGGGTTGGTTTTATGCTAAATATTACAGGAAAAATGTAATCGTGTTTGTATCTTGAAAACTTTTTTTTTAATTCACAAAAAACTTTTCACATTTTTACTTTTAATTTACCCACCTTTGCGGATGTATATAGTACTTCAAATTAATACGAGATGTTACGTAAATCATCTTCTTTCCAATAAAGTAAAAATTGCTTAAATCAGTTAACATTATAAAGAATAATCCCTGAAAAACCAACATACTATGGTCGCGCAAATTAGTTAGCGAATTCACCGAGAGATGGCGCTATACACAATAATGCTCATTAGTACCTATACTTTTGTCTTCTAGTCAAGTCGTTAGAGTTATGTGAAAACATGAGATTATTTTAACTGGGGAGTTTGAAAGTTTGTACGGAACCCTCGGTGGGCGGGTCCAACTCGCACTTGACCGGTTTTTTTAATTCAAATTGGCGGAACAAATTTCGGGAATAAAACAAACTGGTATACAATATACCTGTATGTTTTTTTGTGAGGTGGTAAGCACAGGTAAGGTGTAAATATAAAGCCTTCTGGTATTGCAGTTCGCCATTTGTACTTTTTATGTATGTGCCATTACACAATAGGATAAGGGAGCCAGTGATGTTTCCAGGTTCGTGGACCGCTGCTCGGACGCGTTCAGCGAGTACCTGTTCATGTTCTACCTGCTGATGCAGTTCATCACCTGCGTGCTGCTGCTGGAGGTGTCCTCCTTCACGGCCGACGCGCTCGTCAAGTACGGCCCGCTCACCGTCGGCATGCACCAGCAGCTCATTCAAGTCTCGATACTCTTTGAAATATTGAATACTAAGGTATGTCGACACTAAGTAATCCACACGTATAATTACCGGTTTACAACACCGAAGTGATATACCGGAAGAGCTAGCGACAGAATGACGCACAACAAAAAATTTTGCCCCTCAACTACTCAAGCGTATTTCAGGCTCTCCCTTCTAATCAGGATATGAATAATTGTCAAACGTATCTTACAAAAAAAATGAAATCCCATCAAACGCATATTCATGTAAAATGTTGCAAGACGAGAGCTACAGGCTCGCGTAGAGCCATGCTTCAAACTGTACACAATCCCTGCAAACATGCTAGACAAAGTGACGGGATTCACTGTACCCTAATGTACCTACCTATGGGTATTTCCAGAGCGAGCAGCTAATCGGCGCCGTGTACGCCACACCATGGGAACGGATGGACAGGAGCAACAGGAAGACAGTGTTGTTTTTGATGCACAAGATCCAGAGCCCGGTCAGCCTCAAGGCTGCCAAGATGGTGCCGGTGGGAGTGAACACCATGTCCGCGGTGAGCCTGCCACCTGTTCCTTCCAGTACCTTTATTTTGTATGGCAATAGATTTCATTCCTATTCCGTGTCAATAGCTTCCTAGTGGTCAACTTGCGGTACAGTATGAGATGCAGTCAGCTTGACATTAACCTTTAACCTTTCCATAACTTTGACTGTGGCCGTCCATGTGCATCCAACCATCATCATCAACCATGATCATCTTCGAACGGAAAGTTACTAAATAGGGGTTACGTGAATATTCATTTCATCGTCCTGATCCTGGAAGACGTATTTATTCAGTTTCTACCTTACCATTAATTAGGATGATAGTTTAGTAGAATTATGTTTCAGGTCCTGAAAACGACGTTCTCGTATTACATGGTGCTGAAGGCTCTGGCTGGAGAACAATAAGTCTCACACGAGGGGGAGGAAGGGGGGAGGGGAAAATTGCCAATACTTGAAAAAAGCACAAACATTTTAAAAGATTATTTTGTGAAACCGATAGTGGTTACTTTAATGTAGTAAGTTAGTATATGTATTACCACCAAAATATTCAATCACCAAAATCTATTCAAAAATATTAAAAATATTTGCTGGCGTTCTATGAAATACATTTTATTATAGTCACCTACTTAAATGTTTATCCTTTAATCGTTTTTTCCACATTGACACAATTTATACTGTTTGTGCAATAAAGTACCTATTTACTCAATTGAATAAAATGTATTTAAATATTAAGCTAAGATCTTTCATTACAATCAGGGAATGCCAGTTTGCATGCGTGTTATTCAAAAACACACTTGACGCTGACTTTGCTGATTGCACTAAAAATTAATAAAACGAGCAAAAAATATTCTTATTATGATAATTATATAATTAACGTTTGGGATAAACACAATATACTTATTCTTGAGTTAGATCTTTCTCACAGGAGATATAAAATCAACATTGGATTATTGGCGTCAGCCGCGAGCGCAAACAAATCTGCTCGTAGTCAGGTTAAAGGTCCTCATCATTTAATAAGTCATGTACGAGTAGTCTCCATCTTGGTTTCCATATTCACTCTCAATTTCATATTCGTCATACGTAGTGCTGGTGCTGGAAGAGGAGTGGCCGGAGCAGGAGCTGGCCGCCTGCGCGAGCTGGCCGGGGCCGTGCCACGAAGCGCTGGTGGCCGCCTCGTAGCTGGCGCGGCTGCTGCTGGCGGACCGCGCCGGCTGCCCTGACTCCCCAAACGTGCTGCTGCTCGTGGTGGACGCAGAGGCAGTCACGTTATTACTAGTCACTCCGAATCGGCCAGAATCTCCAAATGTTTTGGTGCTATTAGCAGTCGCAGTACTACTAGCAGATCCATTACCGCTGCTGCTAGCTGATACGACCAAAGTGGAATCCCCCACCGCGAGGACGCTACTAGCAGACGCGTGTCCGCTGCCGCTCCTGCTAGTGGACCCATTCACATTGTCTCCTCCTGCGGACCCAGCCGGTTGATCACCTCCGAACTTGACGGTGCTGATTGCAGACCCATTGCCGCTGCTGCTGCTATTAGTAGAACCTTGTTGCCCTGGTTGTTGACCTTCAAACGTGGCACTGCTATTTGCGGACCCATTGCCGATGCTGCTGCTGCTGCTAGAAGATCCCACAAGTTGCGCAGGTTCTTCTGACGCCCTACCGCTTTTAGAACATCCATAGCCACTGTTGCTGCTTCTCGCAGAACCGCCGTTGTTGCTACTGCTACTAGCGAGTCCAACAAATTTTCCTGAACCCCTGAAGGTGTTGCTGCTGTGAGCGGAGCCATCATAGGTATCGCTATCGGCCGACCCCGCAAACTGCCCGGAACCTTCAAACGCATTGCTGCTTCTCGCAGACCCGTTGCCTCTGTTGGTGCTGCTAGCGAGTCCCACAAACAGTCCTGAACCTCCCGCCTTATTGCTGCTTTTGGCAGAGCCGTCACCCTCGTTGCTGCTGCTAGCCAGTCCGATAGAACGCCCAGAACCTTCAAACGTGTTGTCGCTAGTCGCAGACCCGCTGCCAGAGTTCCAGCTCTCAGCGGAACCATTATCTTTCCCTGGACCTTTAGATATATTGTTGCTAGTCGCAGACCCATCACCTTTATTATGGCTACTAGCCGATCCGTCAAGTTTTTCTGAGCCCTTGGATA
Source organism: Leguminivora glycinivorella (assembly GCF_023078275.1). Taxonomy (NCBI): domain Eukaryota; kingdom Metazoa; phylum Arthropoda; class Insecta; order Lepidoptera; family Tortricidae; genus Leguminivora; species Leguminivora glycinivorella. The sequence continues at coordinate 221,546 of NC_062978.1, read as the reverse complement.
TATTGCTGCTATTTGCAGACCCTTTGCCTTTGTTACTACTGTCGGCAGATCCCTTAAGTGTTCCCGAACCTCCGACGGCGTTGTAGCTAGTAGCAGATCCCCCGTCTGTGTTACTGCTGCTAGCGGATCCCTCAAGTTTCCCCGAACCCCCCGCGACGTTGTAGCTGTCAGCAGATCCCCCGCGCGTGCTGCTGCTGCTGGCAGATCCCTCGAGTGTTCCCGAGCCTGCAGCGAGGTTGCCGCTGGTAGCACTCCCACTGCCTGTGTTGCTACTGCTAGCGGATGCAGCTAACACCCCGGAACCCTCAGAGATATTGTTGCTAATAGCAGTCCCATTACCAGTGTTGCTGGCACTAGAGGATCCGGCCAGTAGCGCGGCACCTTCAGAGATATTATCGCTAATAGCAGTCCCGTCACCAGTGTTGCTGGCGCTAGCGGAGCCGGCCAGTTGTGCGGCGCCGCCGGCGACGTTGCTGGCGGCGGCAGACCCGCCGCCCGTGTTGCCGCTACTAGCGGACGCCTCAACCTTCCCGGAACTTCCAGACTTGTTGATGCTACAGGAGGAACCTTTACCCGTGTTACTGCTAGAGGCGGAACCCTCCAGCTTCCCTGAACCTTTCGAGATATTACTGCTAGAGGCCGAGCCGTCGCCAGAGTTGCTGCTGCTAGCGGACCCCTCCAGCTCGGAGTCCTCGGACGTGTTGTCGCTACTTGCAGACCCATTGCCGGAGTTGCCGCTGCCAGCGGAACCTATAAAGTTCCCGGAACCCACAGCTTTATTGCTGCTGCTGGCGGACCCTTTGCCGTGGTTGCTACTGCTGGCGGCTCCGACGAACTGCCCGGAGTCAGGCGCGTTGCTGCTGTTTGAAGAGCCGCCGCCGTCGTTGCTGCTGGCGGCCTGGGGTCCGAAGCGAGGGCTGCTCGCGGCCGCGACGAGGCCCTTGGAGCCTCCAGACGCGCTGGTGCTGATGGCTAACCCATTTTTAGTGAGACCGCTGCTGGAGGCGCCCATATCCTCCTCGTAACTGTGCCCGGCCTGGGCGTCGCTTTGGTTTCCTACATCGTAACTATCACCCCGGATGTCTTCTTGGGACTCGTTTTGAGACAGATCTGCGAAAACAAAATAATATCCCACCATAAACATTTTCATGTATAATATAATGGCGACTGCTAATAAGAAGTTAAAAATTTAGTCGGTTTAACTTCAATCTAACAATTGTTCATTTTTCTTCCAAAAAAATATTGAATGTGAATTGGAGTCGCATGTTTAGTGCCCGTCCGCTTCGTTTGCTCATCTTGGCGGGATGACCTTGCCCCCCGATTTTCTTCACGTATGAGATTTACAAACGAAATCAATTAACATTTTTTATTCTATTAGCTCATCAACTTAGGCGCAAGTGATTGATGCAAAGCATTTACATTAAGTACGTTCACATACAAATTAAAATTGAATAATGTTAGTTATACATACTTACCATTATTTGGACGTCCTGATGTTGTCGAGTATGAGACGAATATAACCTGCAAAAAAATTGTACCCATACAACCATTTCAGTCGCAAAATCTTCAAATCAGTAACTAACTGTCAAATGTGACATAACGCGTGGTAACGTCGTGGAAACAATGCGACCGTATTGATACAATAACAAAATGTAGTCGTCGTGTGCACTCGTTACGGTAACAAAATGTGTACGAATTTGTGGCTGTCAATGTCACTGTCAGAATGACTTTTAACGACACTTTATTAGTTGACGTTTGCACACATAACGGTAACAACATGTTGACGAATTTGTGGCTGTCATTGTCACTGTCAGAACGGTTTCTGACAGTGACATTGACAGAATTTGTACACACATGTGTAGGTCTGATTACCGAACTGCTCCTAAACCACTGTATCCGCAAATGACAATCTGAAATACGAAGGTTTCTCAAACTGTCTTGTGAAGTTGTGGACTGGTTGCTTTGAATCATTTAAATATGAGCGAATTAAATAATAATAAACGACGACGACCATTTAAGCACTCTTCGACATTTTATAGAAATGTGGGAAAGTTAAGAAAAGTGCAGAATGATGATACAAATAGATAAGCACTTTATAGTTACTTAATGTATTAAATATATAATTTTCAATTCTTATTGATAAAAATGAAGTGTAGTGTTGCTTTACACAATAAAAGTAGGAATCAAATGAAATAGAGTATTTACTGTGATATTAATAGAATTTCTGTTGCGCAATGATAGTTTTTTTTTTCAGTACAGATGCTGCTTTTTCTAACGCAGTAGTGCGAGCAAATCAAGCAATGATTCATTTCTTGTCTGGTCGAAACTCTTAGCTTAGATTTAGGTACTGAAAATCGTCGTACGATACACGTGCGAAAAGGACATTCACAACTCGTGTCGAAGTAAAACACTCCCTTCGTTCGTGTATTAATTTATCGCTACTCGTATCGATTTTCCTCTTTTCCGCACTCGTACATGCGCGGATCCAGGGGGGGGTCATGGGGGTCATGACCCCCCCCCTGGAGCCTAGGCTGGCCATACAAATAGACCACGTGACCCCCCGGGGGGGCCTGGGCCTTTATCACGTGACCCCCCCCTGGGCACGAAGCTGGATCCACGCTTGCACTCGTATCTACAAGTATTTTGTTTGGGTTACAAAAAAAACACATTATTTACTCTACTACGTTTTATTTACGTCTCTTTAACATTACAAATTTGTAGACACTTATCTATACAAAAATCTTGACTTAAGAAGTACAGATCGCTGAAATTAATGTTGATAGTAATATTAATGACGACTACTTCAACAAGTGTCAATTGTGAAATGCCGCAAAATACTAGTTGCTCTATAGAAGACCATAATAATATGATCCCCGATCCTTTACAACCCAGCAGCTCGGTACGCACGTTACAATTTTTTTTTAATCTTCTTTAGTGAGGGCAACTGAGTACGACGGCATATTTAATTGTTTATAAAGTTTGAGGATACCTGGAAAAAATTAATACATGAAGCCATTTTGAAAATATAATAAATATTCACTGCTTTCGGTCACGCGTGTACGCTGCGACCATTTTGCGACCGTTTGTCGACCGTTTGGTGACCGTTTGGCGACTGTTTTTTACATGGAATATTACCGTCTTAATCCATATTTTAACAACTTTATTGGTTTTCTAGGCATTATTTTTATTATTTCAGTATAGTATATGCACCGGAGCACTAAAACTTCACCAATCAATATACATAACACGCAAACACCGAGTAGTCAATAATATTATTACTGGTTAAACTGAGGTAAATTGATGGCGCGTTGATAAATTTAGACTTATTTTATGAAATCACTCGAGCAATTTAATTGGCCATGGTAATTAGCCCACATTATATTACAAATGCAAACAATATTTTGGATGTATATCTAGATTCCTAAAGTTTTTTCTTCTATTTTTGTTTTGCCTAAAACTCTTTGGTATAATGATCAGTTGGCCTAATGATAATATGACCTAATTGTGGTTGCCCTATTCAGTTTTGGATGAAATTTTTATGTCCTAAAATTTTGTGTTCTAATGTTAATTGGCATACTCATTAGTTATACTAATATAGTTTTTCATAATGTCTCAGGAGTACCTCAAGGTAGTAATTTGGGTCCACTACTATTTCTATTATTTATTAATGACCTACCGAAAGCCATGAATCAAAAATCTATTCTATTTGCTGATGATACAACAATAATAATTAAAAATGATAATGAGAATGTATATAATTATGAATCTGATATTAATAAGGCTCTAACTGACATGAATAATTGGATAAATAATAATAATCTTGTAATTAATTTATCTAAGACTCAATTTATGCAATTTCACTCATCCAGGTCAAATCCTACACAGTTAAACATTACCATGAATAACACTGGACTTATGGAAACCAAAAAAGCAATGTTTCTGGGAATTAATATGGATTCCTTTCTTGACTGGAAGAGTCATATTGATTATATTTGCTGTAGGCTTGATCGGTTTGTTTTTGCTTTACGAAAGCTAAGGCAGTGTGTATCTTTTAAAGCAGCACTCTTGGCCTACCACAGCTATGTTTCCTCTGTCCTCAATTATGGCTTAATTCTATGGGGCAACTCTGTTAACGTAGAAAGAGTTTTCAAAATTCAAAAAAGATGCATACGTGCAATTAAAAATGCCTGGTTTAGATGTAGCTGTAAGCCTCTTTTTAAAGATCTTAACATACTTCCATTAGCCTGTATGTATATTTTAAAATTGTGTATGTTTGTAAGGAAAAATCCAGGATATTTTAATAAAAGGATTGATGTTTTCGCAGGTACACAGATAGAAAATATCTCTTCAACCAAAGAAACCTATTTGAACCAAGAGATATCCAGTTTCCCATATCAGGAAGATTTTAATTACTTGATATAAAACATAAAATGTCTCGATGTTTATTACTTGCACTAACCATTTTATATCTTAACATGATTAGCAAAACAATCTTTTTTAAAAACTTAATCATTTATTCCAAGAGCGTAAACGTTTTGTTCAGTGATAATTATTACTCAGAAGCAAATCAGCAAGTTCTTAAAAACAAGTATAATATTTCTTGGTTCTAAGTAATAAAATTGTTGTATTAAGAGTTATGACGGTTTTCGGTTAAGAGTTATGCATAATTAAAGTAAAAGTTAATGTTTCTTGGGGTGAAACAATTAGTTACTTACACCAAATATATACATTTTTCATTTTAAAAGTTCTGACGGTATTAGATGAAGATTTACATGTTTGAAGTTAGATTTAATGTTTCTTGGGGTGAAACAGTAAGTATCTTAAACCAAATATACTTACTTCTTGGATGTAATTTATCTTATTTCATTTAAAATATATAATTTCTTGAAATGAAATTTTATATTTCTTAGATTGAGTAAATAATGTTTGTAGCGGGGGTGCGCGCGGGGAGAGAAGGGAAAGCCGAAATGACGTGAGAGGTGTGTATTATGTTCAATAACCCGTACGTTACAAGCTTATAACTCAGAACGAAGACGAGTTCCCCAGCCAGTTAGAGAGAGAGAGAACTGGAGCGGAAGCACGTTTAGGATAGTCCTCAATAATAGCGCGTAGTTCCCAGAGGGAAGCAGGGGGCTATTATGTCGGAATTTGTATTCCTATGATTCGATACATATCAAGTTCCAACCGGCGAGCCTAACCAAATCGGGAAAAATCTTAACACCGCGATGTACGAATTCTATGGGCTGGGGTCAGCGCCATCTAGCGGGTTTTTTGGTAACTAAACCGGTGTCGCCGCTCGGCGCGCGAACTAAATCTTGAAGCAAAACTTTATTATTTTTCGATCTAAACGTGTTGATTCTCAAATGGAACTTGTAGGCATTAAATCAAGAATTTGTGATATGAAGCCAAGAATGTAATAAATCTTGACCTAAGTCCGTGTTGATTTTTTATTTAAAACCTGCTCGAATTATGAATGAAGTCTATAAGCATCAAACCAAGAATTATTATAATCAAGCCAAGATTGTTCTAAATCTTGAAGTAAAACCTTGATATTTTTTGATTTGAACTTGTTGATTCTCAAATGGAGCTTGTAGACATTAAATCAAGAATTTGTGACACAAAGCCAAGAACTTAATAAATCTTGACATAAATCTGTGTTTATTTTTGTTTTAAGTTATTCTGGAACTTTGAATGGAGTTGCAAAGCATCAAATCAAGAACTATTAAAATCAAGCCAAGATTGAACTAAATCTTGACGTAAAACCGTGTATTTTTTTTATTTAAACTTTTATGTCTTGACTGTAGAACGTAAAAGTTAAATTAAGAAATTATGATTTCCTATTAAAAACGCAGAATTCTTGTAGTTAAATTGTGGTGAATCTTCTTTTAACAGGTTTTTATTTTTGCTTTGATAAAGGTTACTTGAACCAAAGACGTTTTTTAAGAACTAGCATATTCATACTAAAACGGTGTAATATTTTGTTGCAAATAAATACTTCTTTGATTCAAATCTGTCCTATTTGTACCAAATGTATATAAAGTTACGACTGAACAATTTTGATTCTTCTTTGAAAAAGGAATATCCCTTTAGGTTAAGACCATGTTATTAGATGAAGAATTATATTATTCCTTTTAAATAACAGTGTTTGAGAGAGTTTTCCGTCTTAAATTAAAATATCTTTTCTATCTGTGCAACAAGTCGATTTTGTGGTTGTCGCAGTTCTAACCTAACCTAACCCACTTTTCTTGCAATAAGTTGTTTATGTAATGGTCACAGTTCTAACCTAACCTAACCCACTTTTGTGGCAACAAACACACAACAACAACAAGTAGTATACTGGTTATTTTCGGGTAGGCAACAAATCAAATTCAGCAAACAAATTTAGATTACTGAGTTGTTATGCTACATATTGTTAAGTATGACAAGTTTTACGTGGAACAATTAATATGTGGCCAATCATTTATTATGCTCATTATATATTAGGCTAATACATATGAGGCGAAAAGAGTTATGGAATAATAGTATAGATCAAAAGTTTTTATGATCATAAATTTTATTGCAATTAAAATACGGCCTTTTAAGTAATATAGTAACAATAAATAGGACAAATAAAGATTAAGCCATCCATTACACTATGCCAAGTACGATGTTATGCTAATTAATTATTAGGTTACATGCCCATTAGACCAAAACGGTTAGGCCAAGTGATAATAGAACAAACGTTCTTAGGAATGTAGAGGGACACCCCAATATTTTATCTTTAACAAATTCTTACGCCATTACATTTTAATGTCAAATGATTTTATTTCTTTTTTACTTTGACGTCTCTGACAGTCGCCATTTGAAAAGAATGAAATGAACGAATGATTATGGGACAGTAGTCGCCAAACGGTAACAATGTGTGCACGCGTAGTCCACACTTCTGTCACTTCTGTGACCATTTGTGCCTGTTACCAATCGTCCCCATTTGGGTCGCCGCGACTAAACGTCGACCGTACTGCGACTAAGCATTGAGACCCGAAGACCTGTGTGTACACAAAATAGGAGGATTTGCGTAGGAACGGCGACCGATTATGGTTATATGGGTAACACAGTGTCATGACAGTTACTGGTAGATATCACCTCTACACAATAACACATACCTACATAAACTGCTTGTATTCCCAAAAAGAGTAGGCAGAGCACATGAAACTGGTCAAGTTTCGGTGCTACTCTTAGTAAGTAAAGACTAAAGGCTTGAAAGAACACTAAATGGTATATTGCAGTGACAGGTTGCTATTGCCAGCCCATACCATATCCTACACCAGAACTGAACCCATTTGCTACAGTCCACTTCTACGACTTCCATTCCATGCTTTCATTCAGAAGCATCAGAAAAATGTCATAGATATCGTTACATCGATACAAGAATTGTTTGAGATGAGAGTCCTTGGATTGTATATAAGGTGTCAACCAAATTATTCACGGATATTTTTACGACTGATATGTAGTACTCCGCTCCTGGAGTATATTTATGTATGAAACATAGGTTTTGTTATGTTTTTTTGGAGATAACTAGGAAACAAATGCGCTGTGTTTAAAACGTTGGGATGGTTATTTAGAAAATAAATAAAACAAAAAAAAATCATATGAAAATTTTGTTTTAATTTCTAGTAAAAGTTAATTGTTTTGATGTTAATTAACGTCCGTCCTTTAAAATATCCGTGACTAATTTGATAACATCCTATATAAGCACCTCTTTATAGACTGTGCTTCGGATCCCGCGCTCGATCAACACGGCACTCTCTGATTGTATGATCTACGTACCGTGAAGAGCAGGACTAAGGATCCCCTCATCTTGCCAAGAGTTCCTGAACGACTGCCAACAACCTCCAGCACTTCGCACTTTATACTTCCTCAACTTAGGTACATATCTCCGTGTCATAATACGTAGCTAACATTCCTCTACGTTCTGCATGTACACAGTTGGTTGCTCGGAATCATTGTAATTGTGTCTTAATTAGCGTTTCGCATTATGACAATTTATTTTATTTAAGTGAATAATGGAAAAACGTCACAAAGAGATTGTCTTACCTACCTATAAGTATGTATGTAGGCTTACTTAACTCGCTTATAAATATTCTGATCTGAAGTCGATACTCAGCGTAGCCACCGGCACCGGCAGGAACACTACAATATGTCAACCTAATCAGTGTCATTTCGCTGCAGTTTTCTGCAAGATCTCCTCCTTGCGTACCTCCTGAGAGTGTTTTCACATTGAGCTCTGCTCTGGATTTGGAGTAACGTCAGCTCTACCTCACAATAAAGCGAGAAGGCATTAATAATGCCCATATCCTCTTAAAGACTCTCTTTGGATGTAGGACATACTCGGGTTCGGTTCGGACGCAGGTAGTTTAAAGACTTACCCGGCTCGTCCACAGGTGCTCCACAGATTACAAAGTCTCAACGATACGAGTAGATAATCGCAAAAGATCAGCCGGCGTAGCCGAATGGGCATCAATCATCAACCTAGTGATGTGCAAGTTGCGGAAACTTTCCAAGAAAATCTTAATTTCATGAAAAATTCACGAAAGTTTCACGAAAAATAAAGGGAATTTAAATTTATGAAATGGAAAGTTAATATTGTCTTCGGTTACCGCGATAGTTACTCATGAAATAAAACTATGGAAACGGATTAAATCGCGTAGACGTTTCGAACTCTTTACAGCGTTCGTGGTCAACGGGTGACTGAGGAAAAATTTAAATGTGCAAAAGCTACCCACTTACAAGAAATATTAACGAACCATGACCACAAATAATATAGATTTCTAAGGCAGGTTCACACACTATTAATAAAGCTAGTTATACAATATTCAAAAAATTTACCATTACTCTGTTAAAAATAATTAACCAATTAATCTACACAAAATTGACAAAGAACAAACTGCAAATGTCCAACACCATACAACACAAATGCCTCACAGCCTTCGTCGTGCTTGTTCCATTATCAGATGTACTACTGGATCCCAAGCCGGTGATAAAGTAAAGCCATCCTCTCTATTAAGGTTTGGATATTTCTTGATCTCAATGGCCTCTCGCAACATTCTGGGTATATATCGCTTCTCCTTAGCGAGAACCAGAGGCTTGTCACACTTTATAGCATGATTGACTTTATCCATGACATGTTCAGAGACTGCAGACCTTTGCCGACGGTGCTTGATATCCGCTATGTGTTCCTTCACCCGTGTGGAAATGCTTCGTTTCGTCTGTCCCACATATGACAGGCCGCACTCACAGTCTAGCCTGTACACTCCCGCGCTTTGTTGGGTTTGGTTCTCGCTAAGGAGAAGCGATATATACCCAGAATGTTGCGAGAGGCCATTGAGATCAAGAAATATCCAAACTTTAATAGAGAGGATGGCTTTACTTTACCACCGGCTTGGGATCCAGTAGTACCTACATCTGATAATGGAACAAGCACGACGAAGGCTGTGAGGCATTTGTGTTGTATGGTGTTGGACATTTGCAGTTTTTCTTTGTCAATTTTGTGTAGATTAATTGGTTAATTATTTTTAACAGAGTAATGGTAAATTCTTTGAATATTGTATAACTAGCTTTATTAATAGTGTGTGAACCTGCCTTAGAAATCTATATTATTTGTGGTCATGGTTCGTTAATATTTCTTGTAAGTGGGTAGCTTTTGCACATTTTAATTTTTCCTCAGTCACCCGTTGACCACGAACGCTGTAAAGAGTTCGAAACGTCGGGATGTATTTTAAATTCATTATACGCGATTTAATCCGTTTCCATAGTTTTATTTCATGAAATGGAAAGTTTCCATCCATACAATTGTCCATACAAAGAATGGAAAGTTTCCGAAGTTTTCCTATGTGAAAATTTCAGAAATATGGAAACTTTCCGTCGGCACATCAGTACATCAACCCCAGACGCCGACAGCAATGCAATGCAGGCTGGCTCTGTCGCGCCAATACGCCATGGCGAAGAGATATTAGAGATAGATAGTAACGTGAGCGTTTCTGGATTTGCGATCTGTGGCTACGTACCCTATGGTGAATGTGGCCGCTAAGAAAAACAACAGAAACGCCTGTCAGTTATTCGTCATCGCGAATGATGTCGCCAAATGAACGAGTAGGTAATCTGTGGGTCCCTTGACAAAGCATGTCTACCTACTCGGTTACACATATCGTGTAAGTAGGTACCTACTACCTACACGTAACACTTACCACGAGAGCACCGCATGCAGGTGTAGTGTTTCGGGTCTGATGTACACTTGTGTAAACGCAACAAATAATCTTCATTCATTCACTTCGTTTCAGTAGCTCGGTGCATGAGGGTTCCATATCTATACATACGTATAATTGTCATGTTACTTCCAGGGAATTGGACTGAATGAATGCATCAGTGATCGACAAGCCCTGTTTCCGGGCAGATGCCGTAGCCGAATGGCACAAACGCTCACGAAACGAAACGCTCAGTAGATATCTATCTCTATCGCTCTTGCGTATTGGCGCGACAGAGCCAAACTACCTTTCGCGGCGTTTCGTTTTCATTTCGCGTCGCAGAAATGCCATTCGGCTACGGCACAAGGCGTCCCTACACTACATCTACATCTACTTATATAATTATAAATTGAAATAGATATCATACACGAAAGAAAAAACGACAATTCAATAAAATAATTTGATTTGTTCCCTAGTTGTCTACTTATATACTTAAACTTAACTTTGTAATATTCTGACCCTAAATACCTAACTAACATCAATTACCTATTTAGTTAACCTATATAACCATACAAAAATTGAAACTCTAAAATTTTTAAATAAAATTAATTACCATGAAACGAAATCAATCAATTAAGTTAATATCTTATATTGGATCAGTATTTTGACGTAGTGATCGTTTAGTGTCTATGTAGAACCCATTGTTGTAGCCGCAAATAGTAACCAGTCCTTTTCGCATATTATGAAACAGTAATGTCCTATTACTCCTAATAACCCTAAAAAGTCATTAGCCAAAATAGATGGATTAAGTCCACAACAAAAATCAGAGTGAATAATAAGTTGTAATTAAAAGATGGGATTTAATCAAATATAGTCAGATTGTTTTAGTTAAATAAACACAAATAAACAAATGAGCATAATTATGTCAAAATTAAAATAATTAATGTTTGTCAGTAAATAATCTAAAATGTCACCATATTATAATATAGAAATATAATACATTTTAAAATATTTTATTTTTGGGGTTATAGATGTCGCTCCGCCTCCGCGACACTCCATGGCCATTATCCAGTTACGGGTCAGACCCCTGCCCCAGTTCTGAAGGAACTATTTTGTGGTCCTGAAGGGACATCTTTTCATAATGACAGGACTACTTTCATTTGCCCGAGCCATTATGTTGTGACACTTTCATCACCATAGAGAGGATTTTCAAAGGGACAATTTAAAATATCAAATGCTGGTAGTAGAGCAGTGCATCTGACCACTCCAATTCTCCAGAATTCTGTAATTTTGTACATCATTGTTTTTTGTAGGTATTTATCAAAATAATATTATCCAAACTGTTAATGTAGTCATTTTGTATCACCTTTCGGACCAAAATAAACCACGATCTTGCAACTTTCTGCCTCGATCCAGTCTAGACAAATCACTTATGATAAGTATTTGGAATAATATGACTTTATATTTGAAAGCCATTATGTATGTACAAACTACATCTGGCTGTCCGTAAAGACCCTGGAAATGCTATGAAAAAACTAGTTTATACCCGATACCGCAACTTTTATATTTCATTGCTAAGGAAATTGAAACTAGAGCATGACAGAAAAGACCTATCTAAACATAGGAATAAACCTAAAAAACTATGGAAGGCAATACACCGTATCACCCACAAAAATGCTAAACCATCAGCATCCGATAATCTTTTGAATCATAAGTCCACTCCTGCTGACTCACTTAATGCTTGCAATGAATATTTCACGTCGGTAGGTTCCCAATTAGCTGATTCAATTCTTCAGAGGCTCAATGAAAGCGAACAGTCCTTGGCCCGTCAGGTCGGTAACAAGCCCTCCCTCTGTTCGTTTTTTATTAAACCTACAGATGCTAGAGAAGTTCTTTCACTGATTAAATGTCTTGATGTTGACAGAGCCCCCGGTTTTGATGGAGTAAGTAATGGCCTTGTAAAAGAGATCGGTGAATTTATAGCTGAACCGCTTTCCGCCATTTTTAACTTGAGCATTTCGTCTGGCACTTTCCCACAGGCTTGGAAGACTGCTACGGTCATTCCTATTCATAAAGGTGGTTCCTCAGATATTCCGGATAACTTTCGTCCCATATCTTTATTAGGAGTGTTTCCTAAACTGCTGGAACGTGTGATAAATAAGCGGTTGATTAGTTTTCTGGAATCCAAAAACTTTTATCAGACCGTCAATATGGTTTCCGTCAGGGTAAGTCTACTGAGGAGGCGGTCGTGTTTTTGACGGATACCATTGTATCCAATCTTGACTGTAATCGTCACTGTGTTGGTGTCTTTCTAGATTTGGCAAAGGCATTTGACACCGTGTCTATTCCAATCCTTCTTAATAAACTGGACCAAATCGGCGTTCGTGGAGTGGCACTTGAATGGTTCTCTAGTTATCTCCAGAACAGAAACCAACGTGTAAAGGTGAATGATCTACTTAGTAACCTAGAAACTGTCTCTTTTGGTGTACCGCAGGGTAGTATCCTGGGTCCTACACTATTTACCGTTTACATAAACGATATCTTGTCTCTTGAACTCAGAAACTGCGAAATCCTATGTTATGCTGACGACACAGCCTTGGTATTTAACGGTGGATCGTGGCGGGACGTAGTAGCCTCAGCGGAAATTGGCATGAAAAGGGTGGCCGCCTGGCTGGAGAGGAATCTTTTGACGTTGAACGCAGCCAAGACACAGTTTCTGTGTTTTCATAAAAGTATCCGGTCACGTCCGCCTGCGTCTATGGTTAGTCTTAAAATTCACGCTTCGAACTGTGTCGTTCACCCGTCATGTAGTGAATCTCGAAATCGGATCGATTTGGGCTGCACTTGCGTCAGCATAGAAAAGGCTAATTTTCTTAAATATCTCGGTGTCACCCTAGACGAAAATTTAAACTTCAAAAGACACATAGCAGTGGCGGCGGCAAGAGTACGTAAACTGATTTACACTTTGCAATTTTTGAGAGATATTGCAGACAAGCAGTTATTGAAATTGGTTTACTTGTCACTGTGTCAGCCTATACTAAACTATTGCATCATGGCCTGGGGAGGTTGTTGTAAGACCACCTTAATTTCATTGGAAAGAGCACAACGGGCAGTGCTAAAAGTTTCCCTGCGTAAGCCGAGACTGTTCTCCACAGATATTCTATTTAGAGAGGCTAGCGTTTTTAGCGTCCGCAGGTTATTTCTTATGAGGGTTGCAGTCTACATGCATAAACATGTAATTAACTCCTCATCTTACCGGCATATGTTAACGCAGCGAGTTTTTAGGGCCTCTGTTCCTCGAGTGCGCACAAAGTTTGCCAGACGCTTTAGTTCCTTTATATTTCCTTCCATCTATAATGCTGTACTTAAATGCTGTGATATCAAGACATGTCACCTTGCTGAAGCTAAAATTATAATTAGACAATTTTTATTGCCCCTAACCTATAATGAGTCCGAGGATATGCTACCCTAATGGGTAATGTTTTTGGTGTTTCGTTATCTCCAAGGTCCTCTACATTGTTCTCTCACCCATAACCCTACACACATACACACTTACACAAATACACACCCATTATTCCCTTACACTTTACACGCTTTACAATCTATTTTCTTTAAATAGGTACACTGACACCTGGTTATTCCATTCTTTTTAGCATTACTCAGTCTATTAAATTTAATTTTGTTGTTTTTGTAGCTTTAAGTGTACATTAGTCCTAATTCAGCATGCTTTTTGTAATTTCTATTTTTTAAGCCGCTATGTCTTTGGAAATAATACAAATGTTAACGACTTCCACGATACAGGCTCAGCCTAGTGTGGGAGTCACTGCCAACTGTTACTGTTAATTTATTCATTTTGGTAAATAAATATTTTTACTTTTACTTTTTTTTTTTTATGTAAAAATTACAAACTCATAGATAACAGAATAGACAGGCAAACTGCTGTGGGACAAGCTAATTAAAAATAAACATTTTTATTTTAAAAACAAAATGAATTTACAATCTTACATTATACTGTGAGTTATTTATTTTAATTTCCTCACAATATATTTATTTACTACCAGTAGGTATACAAGGGATCAAAAATATATATAAAGTCATAAAATATATTTGTCAAGTTTGTCATTTGTCATAAATAAACATAGTTAATATAAATTCCTATAAGCCCTACTAATTCCAAAACAATAATTGAACAACATTCATTGTAAACCTTCCTGAGCCTAATACCGTAGGACTCACTCAAACAATCCGTGTAAAAATGTCCTATAATATTTATTTATTTATTTATTTTTAATTTATAAAATCACACACAGTTAAAGTCTAACATATTAAGTAGCCAAAACCCGTGTTAAAAATGTATAGTTGGACTTTCTAGAAAATGAATAAAGACTTGAAAAGGAGAAAACAATTTTAATACTAATATTTTCTATACCAAACAAAATCCTAGCCCTAACAGCTAAACTAACCATCTACTCTACCGACATATTAGCAAACTAGCGATCCGAATCGCACATTTAATTTACTCGCGTGATTTTCCGAAAAGTGCAATGGAAAATCTCTAGCTAAAGCTAACTAAGACGGGCGAAGAATAACCCTTAGACCTGACACCCTATTTCTTCACGTGGGCTGGTTCTCACACTAGGGATTGGGACAGCAAGAAGTCAGCCAGACGGGTAAAGTAAAATAGGAAAGTTGGACAAGAACCTGGCAAATTTAAGAAGTTTAGATAACAACTCAAATCGTCCAGATTCCAGGAGCAAAATCATGTCTTAATAAACGCAGGAAACTGCCAAGAGCTCACTTGGACTCTACTAAAATAACCCAAGAAATGTCCCTTGGTTGACTAGGGCTGTAGTTGAACACCGTTAGGTTACCCGCCCTATCCCTCCAAGGAACTGCAAAATATCAGACCAGTTCATCCTACTAAAATAATCTACCCCAATTATTAATACCCCAATTATAAATATTGTTTGGATAATTGCGCTTGCTCATTCTCTCCTTCTTCCTATATTAGATTATGCGGATATCTGTTACCTTGATCTTTCAGCGGACCAGCTAAATAAACTTGATCGCCTTCAAAATGTCTGCATCAGATTTATATTTGGCTTGCGAAAATATGACCACATTTCTGAATTTCGTACGCAGCTGAAGTGGCTTCCTATTCGCCACCGTCGAAACTCTCACATTCTTGTACTTCTATATAATATTCTTTTTAATCCTTCTTCCCCTCGTTATCTAAAAGAGCGTTTCAACTATCTTTCTTCCATTCGGTGTGCCGAAAAACATCTCCTTGCTCCGCCAACTTCTTCCTCCAAATTTTACGTGAACTCTTTCACCTTTCGTGCTGTTCGGTTGTGGAATGCTTTGCCATTAAACATCAGACTTGCTAAATCCCTCCCCGTTTTTAAATCTCTTTTAAAATCTCATTACTTGTCGCTGCCTTAATCTGCCTTTATTTACTTATTAAATGTAATATATTTATGTATATGTACGTATTTAAGTAGGTATATAGTATTTATATATTATACAGGTATTTATTATTATATATCTTTATGTATGTATTTATGTACTATATTATATATAATACTTTATTCATTGTAATTTATATATATCGGCACTACCCGTTTAATGATCTATATTCATTGTTTCCTGCTACCTAAAGGTTGTCTGGTAGAGATCGCTTCTTAGCGATAAGACCGCCTGTTGTTACCTAGTTATTAAGCGTGATCCATCTTGTGTATTTTTTTTTTCTGTATGGTGCACAATAAAGAATATTATTATTATTTGTTTGTCTTTTCCATATCTCGGGACCATGGGGTCCCGGACCTTTGGGAGGCATGCGTGGGGCCGAAGCCAACAGCACAGAGGCCCTTTAAGACATTTTAATCTAAAGGCAAGGGATACACGTGGCGGATACCATCCCCGAGCGCACAATGTGATACACCCGAAGATGGTCCCCGCCAGGTGCAAAGACTTATTATTATTATTATTATTTACAGAAAATAATTCATTAACTAACAAACTAAGTAATATATGAAATCCTTCAACAAAGATTATTCTAGCGAAAAATAACACTAAAGCAATCCAAGCTAAAACATTTCACACATTAAAACACAATTAACTCTTTAACTAATAAAAATCACTCACAAATGTAACAAAACTTTAAAACTTTAGCAATACTATTGTTCTACAACTGTAAACTCTACTAGTACACTTTATAATACTAGCAGTGATCGAGCTCCAAAACAATAACAATTAAGACACTTAAATTTACACCAATTAAACACTGAAATATACGCTTTTAACACAAAACTCTATATTATCCTCCAACCCAAACTATACCAGTATCATGAAATACTAGCAAAATCTAGGCTAGGGCATAATATAGGTAATCTAGATTTACCCAAATAAACCTAAATAGAACCAGTCTGACGGTCGAGCAGAAGGCTCTCTAAATCCCGAATCCCAATGAATGAATCCATCCCAATGAATGAAAGCCCCTGCAATCCTTGCATCCCATTTCAAACATCCCTTCCAAGATTCTGAAATCCCCCACTAGCTCCCACTTCCTCACTCCTGATTGGTATTTCTTAACCAACGCTGAAATTCATAACTTCATACTATATTTAAATAAAATATGTTTTATTTCCTGATTAGAATAAGGTCCAATTTGATCTACTCATTGGGTGTGGCCGAACTAGTTTTTTCCACATGTTAGGATTGGCCCACTAGACTTTTTTCTATTTGCATATGTTTTACAAATTGTCTCAATTAACGCTCTTTGTAATTTTACCAACATAGTAATTAAGATTCCAAAAAGGATCTTTCGTGCTATTTATTATTATTTTACGAATCGTCACAGAAAACAAAGTTCACTTCTTTACGCCGAAAAAACTAACTGACAGCTCGCCTTCGCGCGCGAACTGACTGAAAACCCTCTTGGGGTTGCCAACATACAAAAATTATATCAATGTTTGGGTAAAATTATGAGATATTTAACATTGTCTTACAAATATTATATAAATAATTTGTGAAGTTACGAGATTCTTAACAGTCGACCATCCTGACCCAGTGCCTGTCCCAGGCACAAAACATAGATAAAAGGAATCAAACAAGCTTTAACAATTGGTTTTAAAATTAGCTTGTAAGTAATCTACCCAAAAACTTGGAATGAACGTACCCTTGAACCATTCTGATATTTAAAAAAAAACTAGTTCAGATCACTCGAACCCAGCTGGATTTAAATGTTCTACAATCAGTCTAGTATCAGTTATTCACAAATCAAGCCATTTTGTCAGGTGTCATAGTAATTCAATCAGGATGATGTTAGTAGGTAGTGACGAACCACTACCTAATTGTCCAACTCGTTTAGCTGTCAGGCAATTCGTCTATGGAATGCCCTCCCTCTGCCTATCAGGCAAGCTCTCTTTTAAAAGCGAGTTGTGTAAGCACTTATTTGCAAACATTCGAAATTGAAGTCTACTTGATGTCTCGCACTAGGTACATTTATTTATTTAATGTATATGTGTATTATGTTTATATATGTGTATTATACTAATGTATATGTAGGTTTATTTATTATATTTGTGTATGTTTATTTTATAATAGTAGGTATCGATTTGTATTTAATCATCACAATCTCATACTGGCTTTATAATCTTGTGCACCAAACTATCTCTGTTTTGCCCAATGGTTGACTGGTAAAGAATGCCTTAAGGCGTTAAGTCCGCCATTTGTACTTTTTATTGATAATTTGTGCAATAAAGTTTAAATAAATAAATAAACGACAATACAGTGAATAGAAAGAGAAAAAAATATTTGTATATATATGTATGTCGGGGACAGGTCAGGATTGGCACCATTTTCAGACATCGGGGCGTTGCTGGGTCATCGAGGATTGAGACGAAGACGATAGTAATCAACGATTTATTTTACACACTTTAAATTTTACAATAACTGATAGGTAAACAACTTGGTTTAGAACAATTATAGCGTGGACAGTTCCGAGGAGGCTCTAAGACTTCTTGTCTCTAGCGTGGTCCGCCAGAGAGTGTTGGGTCTCAGGTATCCCGGCTCCGTCCTAGCGCACGAAGTGGGGACAACAACTGGTTGGGTGGACAACTGGTTGGTTGTGACGTCAGCTGTCCAGCTGCAACTCTTCGCGCGCTGCGCTATAATTGACTGTCCGTGCCAATATCCGGTCTGTCTCCGACACGGCCTTCCTGCGCTTACACACGTCCTCGTGTGTTTTACTCTGCAACAATAATAGACAAGCAAAGTACACCGTTCGGTCACTCCTGACGAAATCTCAAAGAAACTCGGTAAAATGATCAACGTTAAAAACTTTAAGATAGCATTTACACACTATTACGTAGTGCCAAAACGGTTGTTTAATTAGCAAGTGCCAATTTAGTTATTCTTCACAATAAAACCTTCAAAACTTTAAATTTCAAGAAATCGATAGCATTATTTACACACTATACGCAATGCCAAAACAACCGAGTACCAAATGTTGTCTTTTTTCACAATAAAATCCTCAACACATTTAATTTCATAAAATCCAAACAAGTATCTCATTCTCAATATTACACTCGCTATCTTTACATCTAAATCATCAAATGGTACGTGGCTATCTGGCTTTTTCCTCAATCTATCGTGAGCCCATTAAATGTTAACCTATCTGTTTGCTGTCAGTGTCACAGAACTACCTAAAATTCACGGTTCGCAAAACAACGACTCTAATCCGCAATTAAAATTGTAAGATCAAAAAAAGCCTTTCACTTTTTCTTTATTATGAAACTAACTAAAAACATGACCAAAAAGTCAACTTTACCAGTTTTATATTTTGTCCTATCATTTTAGTTAAGGACAAAAAAACCTTTTCAAAATTGTATGTAGGTACCAAAATAAGTCAACAATAGTAGAATGAAACTCAACGTGTTGATCTCACTGGTTACAGTGCTCTAGCAGTTGCATCCATTCGGCAACTTGACACACGTCATACAGCTGACACACGGCGACATATGAACCACCTCTACCCGGTGTTCATCACATGAATATGGACTACCTCCATACGGCATCCAACATCGACCGATTACACCACCAAACCAAACGCACGCCACCCACACGTGGCCGCACAGAAACGGAAAAATAGATCCGAATTTTACTCCTACGATTACGAATGATTGTAATGGTGTGTAGTGTAGTGTGACAACCCTGATGATATATAACTCATCTCATACAGAGTGACAACCCTATGCTCATGCAGCTGTGTGTTATGGATCATAGAGTTTACGATGTAATTATAAATAATCATAAAGTTTATGGTATAATTAAAGTAATGATTATTGGTCATAAAATATACAATAAAATGTAATGTTAAAACAGATGGGAATGACTATTGACCGTGACCAGGATAGTATATAAGCACGATTTTTATTGAATAAATATAGAGTATTGACTTGACTTTTGAGTTATCATTACACCCGAAGCACCCCACACTTCATGGCGACCCTGCCAGTCGGGCTGCTCGAGCACTAACCATCTGCTCGAGGCAGCCCACCCCGCCTGCGCACTCCGAACTACAACCGTGCCAGCTCAGCCTCCACGGCGCACGCTCTGAGACTGTATCACCCAGCTACCACGTCGCCCCAGCTGACCATGCGTAAGCCGAGCGCCGCTAAGTCACCAAGCCACGCTAAGCCTCGCCGCAGCTAGTATACCAGCAGCACCGACAACAAGGCGGCCGACGACAAGTGATTATGCGTGCCGAGCCCGTCCACCGCAGCATCGTCGACCCACGTCCCGCAGCGCAGCACCGCGCACCGTACCCGCTCCAGCCATGGACCACACGGTATAATATAATCTGTATTATTACGTCATTACACCCGAAGCACCCCACACTTCAGGTGTACGCAGTCTGAGCCAAAGCAACACATAGCAATATGGTACAAAATAAAAATTACGTTAACCATGAAAACAACGAGTTTCATTCTTCGATTGCAAACTAATGTTTACCAAAAAAAATGAATTTACTTTAGCATTAGCAACAGATGAGTTTCATTCTGTTTAGAATTCACAATCTAAACAGAACAAATATCTCAACAATATCCCAATAAAATGAGAACTGCTCACCAGATAAAGTATCAGAGTCCAAAGGTGTTCTTATTCGTAGACCTCACGATGACCAATTCACGCACGAAAGCTCAAGGCTTCAGTTGCCACTGCTATCGCTGCTGCAGCATCAGATGAAATCACGACGCGACGTCGTTTCATAGCTGGCCATTACTGAAATAATAATTTGCACGGTATCAGTTTCCTTGTTTACCGAAGTAAAAACTCAAAGGGAAACAAATTCACAAATAAACAACGACTGGCATTGTCTTAGATATGAGATTTAACAATTATTATTTTATGAACTTTCTCTGATATTAAAATAAAACTTGAAATGGACAAACAAGTGTGAGCACGTGTTTGTTTGTCTTTAAACCTTTACTAAATAAAACGGCTTATTTAAACTGCTTAACCATGGCACTAAATAAAATTTAATAATAAACAATTGGAACGAAACCTGTCCCCATATGCGTTTTTTCCCATTCTCCCTGTGCTGCAGTTTCTGCGATACTGGCGTGATGGCACACATTCCTAGATACCACACGTTGTGTAGACTTGACTGTAGCACACTGCAACATACAATTTCATATGCGTAGCTTCTGTTTTCACCTAAATAAACAATTCGAGATAGATCACGAATTAAGGGGTCGAGGTATTACTCTAATACTGGCAATAACTTGTCAAATTTGATAAACTACGGAACGTTACAGAATACGGATCTACGGAACGTTACAGAAACTAACAAAATCAGAATAAGAATCTTTGTTTTGAGAGCAAAAGACACTAAATAATTTTAACACAAACAATAATTACGCTTTTCGAAATTTTATAATCACTACGTTTCAAATGATTCTCGTCAAGTGTAGGTATTCTCAAACTTTCCACAAATGGGTTCCACAATTCACCAAATAACATTATGAAATGAACTCACCTGCATTCAAGGTTAGACACGTGACCTTACTACCACGTTTCTAGGTTAGGAATTAGCTCGCAATAAACAGCTCCTGGAACTGGTCCCACGTTACGGTAAACGACACAGTGTAAGGAAAACTCAGTAGTAAATCTCCGGCAGGGACGACGCGGTCGGCATTTTTCTGGATATCTAGGAATTCTGAAGAATATTATTTCCAGATTTTTAGAACTGTTCTCCATACCCCCATAAACACTTCAGTAACGAAATGTCCTCGGCACTGACGTCATTTTCACACACACGTTAACACAGCGCGCACACGCGACCGCAACTGTCCAACTCAATATTTCCCAGTTTTGCATGTAGGTACTCGCTGCGTGCGAGGGTAGTTTTTCGACGCACTGCGCGGCGTGAAGTTTGTAAGTAGAGTTATTACTGCTATACTGTGTAAACAATTTGCGAACGTAGACGCTGCTCCTTTAAACACGTTGACACATTTTTTAGCGGGTACTTCCTCTTTTTTTTTTTTCACGGTTATGAAAACGAGTATGACCGTTTTCATTCTTATCACTCATAAACAACATTTTCCTTGATCGCTTCATAGTCACTGCAACTTGCGGATGGCGACGACAAGCTGGTCGCCCTCCAATGGTGCGTTGACCATACACACGTCGGCGGTAGCACACCATATCATGGCGTTAGTTTCTTGTTTATCGGGTTCCAAGTCCGGAAAGGTCACCCGTGGATAGTAGGTCAAGGGCGCGCATTTGTTGATTTTGCGCTTCGAGAAATTGCCAATATGGCGGTACTTCCGTTCCGGTGCAATTGCGTCTCTTTGCCTCGATGTGATCCCACTTCTGATGTCGGGGACAGGTCAGGATTGGCACCATTTTCAGACATCGGGGCGTTGCTGGGTCATCGAGGATTGAGACGAAGACGATAGTAATCAACGATTTATTTTACACACTTTAAATTTTACAATAACTGATAGGTAAACAACTTGGTTTAGAACAATTATAGCGTGGACAGTTCCGAGGAGGCTCTAAGACTTCTTGTCTCTAGCGTGGTCCGCCAGAGAGTGTTGGGTCTCAGGTATCCCGGCTCCGTCCTAGCGCACGAAGTGGGGACAACAACTGGTTGGGTGGACAACTGGTTGGTTGTGACGTCAGCTGTCCAGCTGCAACTCTTCGCGCGCTGCGCTATAATTGACTGTCCGTGCCAATATCCGGTCTGTCTCCGACATGTATATATCTGTACATCCAGTGCCACTCAACTGTAAATACCTCTGGCCCTCTCGGCCATCCTGCTCTGCTAGAATGCCCTCATTCGATGGACATTTCGTAGCCTATAGCGTATTATACCTGCGCTATAGCAGTATAACGACCTTCTTTTGCTGAGCTGCACTGAATCCGCAGACATATCTTATAAACTTATTTGGGACATATTAGGTAAATTTATTCTAAAACGAGAAAGAACACTCAGTATTCCATCTAATTTAGCAGATCATTGATACACGACTATTTCACTTTTTCTCTCTTGCTAGATAGAGTTGGAACTACATTAAATAACATACATTGAAACAATGGAACAACATTAAATTGAATGTGAAATCATTTTGACGATACACAATTTCTTGCTAAATGAATCTCATAGTTTCTTACGCCCGCCATGGTAACAGCTAACTTATTTTAAATTTCTTATAGTCTACATCTTGTTTTACAACCACAGATATTTATATTGCATATATAACATCAGATTTACATATCCAAATCTTTAAGTAGGTTATTGCATAATATTAAATTAATCACTCATTGGAATTCCTCATTGTGCATATAATATAAACCTATTATAACTTTAAAATAAATTCTAGTCGCAACTGCTCATTTCCAGACGTTATATTCCTATATAATTTTGTGCCAAAAACAATGTTTCTTCTATAATTATTACTAAAACTAAATAGACTCAATTTACAAAGAACACTCAACAAAATATATAATAATCATAATAAGCAAACGAATTATATTGCACGGACCATTACTTTGACAGCTAAAATGCTACTTTAAAACTCGTTAACGTCCCGGCAACGGCTACTATTCCCATCCATCCCCGGCCACTTCTGGTGTGCCACGGGAACCCAATCTAGAACCTCATCTGTTTTCATTTTTGTATCGTCGTATTAATTATAGAAGATCTCTTTACTAACGATTTCTAGCGTGTCCTAAACCATGTCGTAACCTTTTAGTTCCTAGGTTCCTGCTACTTCGAGTGTGTTTTACAGCCTAGCTAACTCGCATAAGTATTTACTTTTTTTCACAATAAGTTTTGTAATGATGTGGACACTCTTATTTAAGTTGTAATAAATTTAGAAGCCGTGCATTTAAATCTATCACATACTCATTTAAGTATGTGATCTCATTTTAGTTTCATTATAGCCTATTTAATATAATTTCTAATTAATCTTGCGCTTCGCAGTTAAAGAAATGTGCATTTAGTCTCATAAATGTACTACAATATCGTGAAATATGCACCCAATTTACATTTTGCTGTCACCTCGACTACAAAAAAAAATACAATAAGAGAAGTAGTCTAACGGATAGGCGTCTGTCTACAGTTTTGAATAAATATGATGATAAAGTACGATCGCTGTACGTCAAATGTGCCGCGATGCCGATGGGGATTACCGCTCCATAAATGGTTTTCACATGTGCAATAAGCATATTAAAATCGGTATCTTTCTTGACGTCTTCCAACGTGCTAAAGTATTATTTATACAGAACAAGCTGTGTGTATTTACATCCATAGTGAATAATTACAGACATGGGTCGTTAATATCTGCCATAGCTCAAGTATCATAGCCTGTCTTCATTCCGATTCAGTGATCCTAGTAGGATGTAAAATTGTGTAGATTAGCAGATATTATTATTGAAAATTAGAATATTACAACATACGGAATCAGTCTATAAGATGTTGTTCCTAATTTTAATGACTATAATGGGAATGAAGTCTTTACGCTTTACCTATAACTAAAACAGATTCCACTTGTTTCAACGAGGTTGTCACGAGTTAGAACCGTACCTAGTACAGCCATTCGTAGCATAAACACAACATAGATTGACCTTAAGACCCGTTTGTTCATTAGAATCTACGTAGCTTGTACACTTTTTTCTTTAATAAATAGTAAGTTTTATCAAACGCTATGCAAGTGTGGAGAAAGAGTACTAGTGTAAACAAAATCATAATTGTAAGTAAATAAATACATTTTAATTCTATAACAGGCTACAGCTCATCTGAATCAACTGCTAAATTTTGATTAGTTTCAGGTAATAAATAATACAACAACTAAAATATTGCACCGTCCACCAGGTAATATCTACGATTCTGGGAACCTCAGAGTATTCTCAAACAGTTTAGCCCTTTATACAAAATAGATTCTAGTTCAAGATCTTTATAGATGGGTGAATTAGGGACTTTTTTTTTTTGTGAAATATTATTGTAAAAATAAGAATAGTTTATTAATAGGAAATATTTTGAAAAACCATGATATCAATATCCTACGGCTCCACAATTGGCTAACCCTGTCACGTGGCAGCCAGAATCGTATCAATAATCAATATAAAATAGTAATTGTTTAAGATGTTATATATGACTCAAGTCACTTGTATTTTATGAATACACTATAAAGAAGCTAAAACTACATCAGTGCCATAAAATTACGTGCAGATACGCAAAATCATTGTAAATTATAATAACTATGGAGTTAATTAAAATGGTCATAGGTAATACTAGTATTAATTTAATATATTTATGTAAGGTTAATGCGGTAACACCAGTATGTCCCGTAGATGTGGTTCTTCAAGTGTGGTTCAAATTTTGCTTATGTGCCACTCTCAAGCAAAAGGTACCATATTATCGCTTAATCATAGGTAATTTGTATAAAAATACGAGCTGGCTGATACTAGAGCAGTTTTATGCTTACTTCTATGTGAATCACGCTGTGAATTGCAAAACGCTTTGAAGACCAACTTAAATAAAGCATCAACCTACAATCTACAATGCAATGCTAAAGAATTGTCGAAAGGCGAATCAATCAACGAGCCCAAAAAGCTCACATATACTTTTCTTCAATCACTTAATTACAAGGAGACAGAAGCTATTCTAAGTAATGGTTTTGTAATGTTCGTCAAGAATAAAGATAAAGTGAATAACAAATGTTCTGTAAATTGCAACCAAGATTCACATTTCCGATAGTATATAAATATAAATCTAACTCGCCTCGTTATAATGCGCGAAACTTTATTTCCGTTGTAGATTTTTTTTTTTTTTGCAATCGAATATCCTAAAGCTTTAACATTATAAGTCTTTGCATTTCGCATCTCATATAAAATATTATCATTTTAAATATCATTTAATAATCGTCACTACTTCATGACTACGTAAAAGTGTTTTATCTTCGTTCTTTAAATTTACTAGTAATACGAGGTTTTTAAAGGGAATCCCAAATACGAAAACCAGAATTTAAAATTAACCTAATAAAATATCAGACAAAAAAAAACAGCAAATTGAGTATCTCAATTTGACACAGAATTAAATTTACTTTAGGAGGTGTACCTCCAAATAACTCTGAAAGTAGTTTGTTTCATTTGCTAACTTACAGTGAAAAAAACCGGCCAAGAGCGTGTCGGGCCACGCTCAGTGTAGGGTTCCGTAGTTTTCCGTATTTTTCTCAAAAACTACTGAACCTATCAAGTTCAAAACAATTTTCCTAGAAAGTCTTTATAAAGTTCTACTTTCGTGATTTTTTTCATATTTTTTAAACATATGGTTCAAAAGTTAGAGGGGGGGGACGCACTTTTTTTTGCTTTAGGAGTGATTATTTCCGAAAATATTAATATTATCAAAAAACGATCTTAGTAAACCCTTATTCATTTTTAAATACCTATCCAACAATATATCACACGTTGGGGTTGGAATGAAAAAAAATATCAGCCCCCACTTTACATGTAGGGGGGTACCCTAATAAAACATTTTTTCCATTTTTTATTTTTGCACTTTGTCGGCGTAATTGATATACATATTGGTACCAAATTTCAGCTTTCTAGTGCTAACGGTTGCGGAGATTATCCACGGACGGACGGACGGACGGACGGACGGACGGACGGACGGACGGACGGACGGACGGACGGACGGATGGACAGACAGACATGGCGAAACTATAAGGGTTCCTAGTTGACTACGGAACCCTAAAAATGACCATACAATATGCAGCATTTGAATTATAAGGGAAAGACTTAGAATTACTAGAGCTGCAACTCAGTCGATATTTCTAAATATTGTATTATTAGTCGATATTTCAATGTCAATGTGTCAATTTAATCTTGTTATGGACGCGAAACTGAAATTGTAGATTATCATACATAAAATTGTACGAAAAGGTCCTGCGCTAAGCCAACATACAGTGTCAGCGTTTACGACCAAATGTTTTTTTTTTCACCCCCTACAGCCAGCAATTTATACAACTGAACGCTGAAAGCCCATCGTATCCGCTTGTTTAAAGAAATATCTTGTATCCTGTATGGGTAGTCTTGCGTGTCCATTTAAAGATCGAATAACAAATGTTGCAAAATAGAATTTCATACATACATTTAATCAATTTAGTAATTATTCAATACATAATAAATAAAATAGTAACATATTCGTGGTATATAATGTCAAAATGTCCGAAAATCAAACAAGATGAATACCTAATTAAGCGAGAATATGTCACTTGATTCAGATCAAGTTCTAAAATAAATAAATATATTAATAAAAGAACCATCATCAAGTTATCCATAAAGATGTTAAGTTTTTCAACGATAGAATAAAATTCTGAAATTTCATTCTTGAATATAATACTGATTAGTCTGCTTACCGCTTACCCTCATCTCACATGCATAAACCTTTAGGTGCCGTTCAACGTAACGATAGAATGTCAGGCTACCACTTACACAACCGGTGCTGTGGCCTCAGTCCTGGGTTATGATGAAATGACTGGCTACCGTTTTGCGCATGCTTCGGCATCATCCAGTACAAGATAAATGATCTGGCTACCGCTTGCACACACCAGGTGCTTCGGCCTCGTCCAGTATAAGCTAAATAATATGGCTACCGCTTGCACACACCAGGTGCTTCGGCCTCGTCCAGTATAAGCTAAATAATCTGGCTACCGCTTGCACACACCAGGTGCATCGGCCTCGTCCAGTATAAACTAAATAATCTGGCTACCGCTTGCACACACCAGGTGCTTCGGCCTCGTCCAGTATAAGCTAAATAATCTGGCTACCGCTTGTACACACCAGGTGCTTCGGCCTCGTCCAGTTTTATGATGAAATGACTGGCTACCGTTTGCCACACAAGGGCTCCGGCCTCGTCCAGCGTTATGATGAAATGACTGGCTAGGGCTACCGCTTGCCACAAAAGGGCTTCGGCCTCGTCCAGTACAACTGTAGTGGTGTTATCTGAGATAAATTTCAACAATTATAAGTAGACACAAACATAACAACTTCACAGTTTCACAAAACTTAAGCAGTTCAATATTCAAAACAATATAACAATATAAAAAAAAAACAATCAATTTCCTCAAATTAAAACACATTGTGAACTATATGACGGTGTCGATATTTATGACGTTTATCATGAAAGTCACTACTACTCTCACTACTACTAGATAAATGCTTTCGAGAACTACTTCTCCTTCGACTATAGCGCTCAGACGAACTTGAACGATCTCTACTTGTTTTCACGTATTATTATGGCCCACCCTGTATACGTGCGATAAAAAGAATTGTATTCAGTATAACCATTTGCACTATGTAGGTCACCATGTATGAACGCATTATGGCCCACCCTGTATACGTGCGATAAAAAAAATATTCGTATCAGGTATAAACATGGCACTATGTGGGTCACCATGTGCAAACGCATCATGGCCCACCCTGTATTATATTATATTATATTATATTATATTATATTATTTGATACACTAGCAGCTGATAGCTGATGCGTGTATATCACTGCACTTGTTGTTCTATAGTTAATGTTTATATTTTAGTTTTAAATGTTTATCAAGTCTGTTTTTGAAACTGTTCACTGAGGGAGCACTTATCACTGTTTCTGGTAGTTTATTCCACTCGCGTACGACACGGTTTGATAGGAAGTGCTTTCTAGGATTGCTTGTGCTGGGAACGCGAGTAATTTTCAAGCTGTGGCCTCTAAGACGATGATTTTTACTCATAACAAACAGGTCCTTAAGTTCAGGTAAGTCATAATAGTCATAGTATATACGTGATTAAAGAAAAACCTTATTTATTATAGTCATGGGAACTATATGGGTCACCATGTATAAACGCATTATGACCCACCCTGTATATGTGTGATTAACAATTTGTATCAGATTGTTTGGTTGTACTAAAATATTATTTGACGGGTATAGATTTATTTTAAACTACTTGATGTTAAATCAATTTAACCCAACCACCCAATGCCACATGCAATAGTTCATTTATCATTATACATTTTTATATATATATATATTTTTTGTTAATGCAGTTTTGAGAATTTAATAACATGTAATACCAACAATATGGGTTGACCCGTGGACTGTATTAGAACATCCAATTTAATAAGGATGGACGAAGACATTATGTATAAGTGAAATTGTTCTGTCTTTGTTTTATTAGAATCTTAATGTCAGAATGTAAAATATATTATTTTTTGTTATTGCTTTGAGTTGACGAGGATGATAAAACCCAATAAGCACTAGTTATTGAATGTAGTTAGTAGAATAAGTACTTAATCAGTTTAATCCACTAAAATATTCTGATGAATAATTCGTAAGTATAACTAGTCATTTTTATTTTAGTTCTATATATACGTTAAATGTAAAAATTCCTATATATAGAAATAAATAAATAAATAAAAACTAAAAGTCCCTGTGGTAAGGTGTCGCAGGCGCTGGCTACATTACCTCACTGGACTGTCAAACTGATCTGTATATATTACATGATAATGTCATAAGCTATTGGCAGAATCACTTAATTGAAACTGTGTGAAGCCACCATTAACAAAACCAAATCAATAACCAACGAGTAAGACCACTTTCCCGCTATGCTACTGTTTGTAACGGATCGTCTTGCGTTGATAATTAAATTCTATTCCTTCATCTCAAATACTATTTAGGATTTGAAAAATTGTACACTAGCATCTTGAGGTAGCAATTGCAAGCAAAATTTCATTAGCCCACATTGGCCCGTTGAATAACCGGATTTCGTAATTTAGTTACTATGCTACGAGAATATCTTAACCCGTAAACAATAACACAAGTTACTTGATCCACCTTATGTTGAATCGAGGCTCGAGTTTGTCCGAGCTAGTAGTAGAACATAACTATTTTCTTGCAAATAACCTCAAATATTACGACATTTTCTGTTTGCTTTCAGGGCACAAAACATGTTATTTATGTTAATTGTTCAGTATATTAGTAACCCCCGATAACTACGATCGATAATTAAGTACGAAATCGTATGAGTAGCAAGCCGGCTCAGATTGAAAAGAAAAACTATTCTTACTTACCAAGTTGTCCTTGATCCTTTACTTACAAAACACAATTCTGTGGGTTTGAGAACTTATGTCACTTCTGAATTTTTACCAACATAGTAATTAAGATTCCAAAAAGGATCCTTCGTGCTATTTATTATTATTTTACGAATCGTCACAGAAAACAAAGTTCACTTCTTTACGCCGAAAAAACTAACTGACAGCTCGCCTTCGCGCGCGAACTGACTGACAACCCTCTTGGGGTTGCCAACATACAAAAATTATATCAATGTTTGGGTAAAATTATGAGATATTTAACATTGTCTTACAAATATTATATAAATAATTTGTGAAGTTACGAGATTCTTAACAGTAATATGGTTCAATATGGCTTAAATTTGTTTTTATTGGCTAGTAACATTTAATTGGAAAGTTTGAAATTTGACACAACTTTTTGTGGATTTGAATTTGACCAGGCGACATTTCTTAAAACCCTTACTGCAAAACCTTTATGACTTTGAAACAAGGTTCAAATTGAGTTATAAATAAGTATCTAAATATTTTGGTTCACTATAAATCACCAAGCTCTCCATCTAGTATTTTTAAAATATGTTCTACTTAAGATAAACAAAATTTTAAGTATCGTGAGACTGAAACAGAACTTAAATCAACTAAACAAAAAATATAATTATTATGCTTGCATTAGGGCTTGCATTCCGGAATTCCGGAATCTCGAAATTCCGGAATTTCGGACAATTTTTCCGATATTACAGTTCCGGAATTGAAACACATAATCTCGAAAATTCCGGAATTGAAAAAAGATATATTTTTGGACGAAAACGTGTAATATCAGCCTGGTTATTTTACAAAACTACCACCGCGTCTATAAAAGATATGTAAATTCATTAAGTTAGACACTCCTCGGATTCAGATAGTGCCTATTTTATGACCAAAGGGTTGCATCCAGGGCTAGTTAGAGCGAGATAGTGTAGTTTTAACCCGCTAATATTATACCATTGTCACTTTCTGGTTTTGCTCTCAATTGTTTTAGCTAATAAGTGAAATATATAATCATTTTAAAGTAAATATTTGTTGTAGAAAGTTTTGTTTTGTGATAATTTAAAATTACTAGACGGGAGTTGAGTGTTATGCTTGAATACTGAAGGACAATTAAACATAAATAAATAACATTAGGTATATTATTAATAGTATTATTTTATTGGCGTTATGTATGCGGGATGACCTGGAGCGAAGTAAAGCGCGAAGCTCAAAACCGCTCGGGATGGCGACGCACTGTGGCCTGTGGATGCCCTCTGCCCCATCTAGGGGACACAGGACATTAAGTCAAGTTATGTATGCTCAATTTATTAGTTCGAACTGAAATTTCTGTAATAATCTAAATTAATCGGTATTAAAGCGGCATAAACTCAAAATTTTACTTCTTTTCTCATAGCACTGAATATTTTAGGCATAAAGTCTTAAGTTCAGAAGCAAATCGTAGTATTTGGTATTACATTCATTCACAAGCATAACGTCGTAGTTACTTTATACACGTTTCACAAAGACGTGTGCATATTTTACTAAACTCTATCTAAGTCTATTACCACTTACCACAAAATCAAAAGATTTGAGAAGCAAAAGTATGGAAAATGATGTATATAAAAGAATGATTTATTTTTTTTACAAAAAATTAAGGTGTAGGTACATGTAGGTACCTAGGAATAAATCATAAAATCTGTCTTTTCGGGCTAGCTTGGATATCTTTTGTTCCTACTCGAGTCTGATAAAGGTAATTCAATATTTCTTTTATTACAGTTATGTGAGTTATGTGAACAAGACGTTATGCAGTTCTTGTAAATTATTACTTGTATATTATTTCGATGCTCAATGGATAAAAAAATAACTTTAGCGTTTACCACTATCAGAAAACTGGCACTAAAACCTCGTTTGTATCGTTAACTGTAGTTCGAAATACCTTGCAAGACCGATTTTGACGTAAAATGGGCTTTCCTGTAAAATTACTCAAATGAAAATTTCAGTGTTATATACCTTTCAGGTACGGAGTTATTGTCTTAAAAGTCGATTTATAACAAATTTTAGTTTAAAATTGTATTATTTCATCAAAAATCCACCAGAAAACCAAACCAAAAAAAATTTTTCAATTCCGGAACTAGTTCCGGAATTCCGGAATTGAAGTCTAATCTCGAAAACCAGTTCCGGAATTGAAAACCGTCCGATATTGCAAG
Organism: Leguminivora glycinivorella; assembly: GCF_023078275.1. Taxonomy (NCBI): domain Eukaryota; kingdom Metazoa; phylum Arthropoda; class Insecta; order Lepidoptera; family Tortricidae; genus Leguminivora; species Leguminivora glycinivorella. The sequence goes on along the minus strand of NC_062978.1, from coordinate 189,489 downwards.
CCCTAGCTTGCATATGATGAAACATGGAAGTAAGTTTCTGACATGTTACAATCGCCTCCCAAAATTTACTGTAGCTTAAATATATTAAGGACACGTTTCGCCATGTCTGTCTGTCCGTCCGTCCGTCCGTCCGTCCGTCCGTCCGTCCGTCCGTCCGTCCGTCCATCCGCGGATAATCTCAGTAACCGTTAGCACTAGAAAGTTGAAATTTGGTACCAATATGTATATCAATCACGCCAACAAAGTGCAAAAATAAAAAATGGAAAAAATGTTTTATTAGGGTACCCACCCTACATGTAAAGTGGGGGCTGATATTTTTTTTCATTCCAACCCCAACGTGTGATATATCGTTGGATAGGTATTTAAAAATGAATAAGGGTTTACTAAGATCGTTTTTTGATAATATTAATATTTTCGGAAATAATCGCTCCTAAAGGAAAAAAAAGTGCATCCCCCCCCTCTAACTTTTGAACCATAAGTTTAAAAAATATGAAAAAAATCACAAAAGTAGAACTTTATAAAGACTTTCTAGGAAAATTGTTTTGAACTTGATAGGTTCAGTAGTTTTTGAGAAAAATACGGAAAACTACGGAACCCTACACTGAGCGTGGCCCGACACGCTCTTGGCCGGTTTTTACTATTTATATTCGCTACTTATGTTCAGTAGGTAAATCGTCGCAGAGCAGTGTACGCCGAGTATATGGACTTGAAGACCGCCATGAGCGAGGTGTGTCCGAGGGTGGCCACGCCCCCCGCCGACAGCTGCAGCGGCCGCTGCGCGTTCTGCAGCAGCGCCAGCACGAGCCGCCGGTTGCCGGTGTGCATGCGCTCCCACCCGCACGCGTACGCCGCCTCCTCCAGCGCCTTGTTCGCGTCCATCAGGTTCTGCCCGGTGAGACAGTCCATGGACACTTGTGCCAACGAGAACGGGACCTGGATAAACGTGTTCTCTAAGCCCCCCAACAGCTCGGCTATGAGACCGCAGGTCAGCAGAGTAAATTCCATGGCTAAAGAGCTTCTGAATATGCTTTGAACTTGATTGATAAGGCTGATATTTGTCGCATGGCATTTAATAATGCTCACTAAGCGACTTGTCACGTACTCATTAACCGTACGCAATTTCTTTCTTTTGCCGGCTTGCGATTCTCTGGAAATATCGAGGAAACAACTCGGAGTTTGTGTGGAAGCAGGCCGGTTCTGTTTATAGTGTTGCTGGGCGTCGTCCCACAGGTGGAGAAGCTCCTGCGCAAGGGCCAGCATCTGCGCCTCCGAGTAGCCGACGACGACGATGAAGAAGCCGGAGATGTTAGCGGGCGCGTACACCGTCAGGAACACGCTGGCCCACAGCGCCACGTTGGCCAGCTCGAACCTCGGCGACGAGTACATCGGCTCCAGACCTGCGCGAGTGCATCACGCTGACGTTAGGTATCAGTATCACATCATGGTTGATACACATCGGGTTCAGGATATTATTATTTTCAGAAACAGATACAAAAAAAAACTATAGAAAATGGCAAAAACTGCTTGCGTGCAGATGGAAGGAGCAAGCTAGGCAATCCTAGTCCGGTAAATAGAATTATTTAGTCGTTTGAGGGGCAGCGGAAAATATCTTACCCAGAAGAATCTGACCATCCACAGTCAAATGCCTTCCAGGCTTGACGAGGGGCACCCCCACATACACGACCCCGTTGCCGATGATGATCAGCCAAAAGATGATGGCTCGCTTCTTCACGGTCCGCAGCGTCGCGTTCACGTTGGTGCGCATGCGGCTCCCGCGCGCCACGGCGGCGTCGCACGCCAGGTACCCGGACACCAGCTTCTTTACTTTGCCGCTGAAAGACATGAAGGTAGTTTGAAAGATGAACCTGTTGTCTTACACAACTTTAAATTCAACAGATTATGAGCTTGTGAAGGCCCTAAGCACGAACAATAGTAACAACAATAGCAATATTAAACAATAGCAATATTATGGTTGGTTCTATTTATGTGGTTAGGTTTTTTTAAAATGTCAGAGTGTCACCTATGAAGGTACATGTAAAGAAGCTTGACGACGCCGATGCAGCTGCTGATGGAGAGCGAGACCTGCAGGATGACGAAGAGCCGCTCGCCGCCACCGCCCCCGCCGCCGCCGCGCCAGATGAACCAGTACGTGGACACGTGGTACGTGTACACGTACAGCGCCATCACCGCCGCTGATGTCACGTAGAATATCACCGGGACCCCTGCCAAACGATGGCATGGTACATTTTCCTATTGTCTAACAAGATGCATTAGGTGCATAGGCAGAGATACAGATCGAAACAGTATTCCACCGACCGCCTTCTGCATTATAAGGCGCTGGTTCGCCCACACATGGAATACTGTTCTCGACTGTGGGCAGGGTCACCTCAGTACCAGGGTCTCCCACATGACCGCATCCAACAAAGTGCGAAAATTCGACTGCCAGTATATTTCTGGTGAGCTTGACCGCTTGGCGCATCATCACATTATTAGAGGAAAACGTTCCTGAGTGTTGTAGAGACCTTTATTTTGAACATGTTTGTACCTCAGATATAGTAAAGGCATTTAAATCAATTAATGTCAAAAAAACTAGTGACCTCTGGGGGGTCTCCGTCCATGCCGTAAAATCCTTAGTTGAGATTGTAGCGCCTGACTTAGCAGTTATATTCAACAACAGTGTTGACTGTGGCGAGTTTCCTGATCTAATGAAACATAGCAAAATAACTCCTTTATTTAAATCCGGCAGCCACTCTGACCCCACTAACTTTAGACCAATATCTGTGCTGCCAACTTTCAGTAAAATATTTGAAAAATTAGTTCTTTCGCAATTAGTACGACATTTTAACGTTAATAATTTGATGCATAATAAGCAATTTGGCTTCACACGGGGTCGCTCGACAACCGATGCTGGTGTTGAGCTAATTAAGCATATTTTCGATGCCTGGGAGGAGTCACAAGATGCTTTAGGTATCTTTTGTGATTTATCTAAGGCCTTCGACTGTGTTTGTCATGAAACATTGATCAGGAAACTACATTATTATGGAGTCAGAGGATCAGCACTAAATTTACTCAAGTCCTACTTAAATGGTAGAATACAAAGGGTAGATGTCAATGGACAGAGATCAACTGGGTCATTGGTCTCTATGGGTGTACCACAGGGATCAATATTGGGGCCTTTCCTGTTCCTTATCTACATAAATGACTTGCCATTCCTTGTAAAGACCCACCATGATATAGTATTGTTTGCAGACGACACCTCACTTATTTTCAAACTCAAACGACAGCAACAAGCTCACAGTGATGTAAACAATGCTATCTCTAAAATAGTGAACTGGTTCAATGCTAATAATTTATTATTAAATGAAAAAAAGACTAAATGTATTAAGTTTGTCACTAATAGTAACGTAAGGAATGAGCAAACAAGTGTCGTTGTGAAGGATGAGGAATTGGAACTGGTAGATAGTACAGTTTTTCTTGGTATAACTTTAGATTCTAAACTTCAGTGGGGTCCCCATATTGTTAACCTCTCGAATAGACTTAGTTCTGCAGCTTTTGCAGTGAGCAAGATCCGTCAGTTAACAGACGTGAAAACAGCTCGATTAGTTTATTTTAGTTACTTTCACAGCATTATGTCATATGGTATTTTACTTTGGGGCAGTGCTTCAGAGATAAATACCATATTTATTCTGCAGAAGAGGGCTATTCGAGCAATATATAAAATGAACCATAGAGACTCACTTAGAGATAAATTTAAGGACATTAATATAATGACAGTGCATTGTCAATATATTTATGAGAATATTATGTACGTACATAAAAACATTTGTAATTTTAAGAAAAACTGTGATGTACATAATATAAATACTAGAAATAAACATAAACTCGCGGTGCCCTTCACACGGCTCTGTAAAATTAAAAAATCATTCATGGGTAATTGTGTTCGATTTTATAATAAACTTCCGAATCATATTACTGAATTGTCAATTAATAAATTTAAGAATCATGTAAAGCGTGTACTCATTTCCAAAGCTTATTATACAACACAAGACTACATGAATGATAAAACAACGTGGGATTAATTGTTATTCGAAATGGTTTCTTATTTTTACGTTTTTTATTATTATTATTGTTGATGAAATTAATATTGTATTTTTTTGGACATTGGATTTTTCCTAGAAATATTCTAGACATGTATTTTTATATATACATAATACCTAATTATATATTTTTTGTTTAACGATTATTTTTATATGAAATTGTATATTATAGACTCAATATTATTATGAACAATAATTTACAACAATAAATTGCTCTGATAATTAGGTTAGATTAAGATCATAATATATATGTAATGAACTATTCATAAGAGCTTGTAACTAGGCCTACATGAATAAAGATATTTTGAATTTGAATTTGAATTTGAATTTGGCGCTACGTAAAGATTGTCGCGATGGCCTACGAGACAAGATTTTCGTTACTTGGATGGCTGGCAGTCCTCAACTGTACTTTTCTCCAAAAACTTCCTGCCTCGCACAGCTTAACTATCACAGCGGTTTTTAAACGGTGACACTTAACTTACCTGTTTGTTTGGGTCAAAGGAGATCGTCGATTTTGTTCAGCTATTTGGCCGTTTTGCGTTTTCTAGCTTTAAGTTTCTTTTATAATGTTGACATGTAAATTGGCTCTACGAATATGATACATAAAGGCCAGTGGAGGATGGTCACGTCACACCAGTCAAGTGGGTGTAGGTAGGTACTGTAGGTAGGTAGAAGGACGTACGTCGGTTGTCGCCGGCGTGCAGATCGAGCGCGAGCACGCGCAGCAGCGCGGCCGCGTTGCGCAGCAGGGCCGGCAGCTCGTGGTGCCGCAGCCCGAACCTCTGCAGCGCCGTCCACATCGCACGGCGCACCTTCACACAAACACACCGTAAACCCTTTTCAAATACCTAAGGTCAGGGCGGGCAAGACCGGCATACTTTATTTGGAATAAAGTTTGAGTGGATAAAACTAGACAATTAAAGTAATCTGGAGTAATCTGCATGGTCCTATGGGCTAACCAATACAGCTACTAGCTCGAGTACCAGCAGATACACCGGCTAAACTGCTATTTAAAGAGTTAGGTATACTTACGTTACCTGCTGTTATAATTATGCAAATAGCAGTTTATGGTAAGTACATGGGCGAAATAGACGAAATGCAGGGAAGCTCATTGTTATCGGCCGCAGGCTCGCCAGGTCCTCAAAACTGACCCACGTCATGGGTCCCACGGTCTTTAGCCACCCACCAGATAACATCACTGAATTCCCAAGCATATCTAGCTTTAAGTATCGCCTAAAAAAGTGATGAAAGTATTGAAAGTGCAGAATTCAATGTTAATTTTTATTGTAATTTAATATTTTTATTTTTTTGTACTCATTCTTTGACTAAATTTTTATTTGATATGCTTACGATGTAAGGACTATGTCTTTCCCATCACGGAACAATGGTGTTCCGGACCTTTGGGAGGCGTGCGCGGGGCCGAAGCCAACGCGTAGAGGCCCTTTCGACACTTTAATGAAATGTAAGGGGTACACCGAGCGGATGTTGCCCTTGCCCGTATCATGGGACACACGCAGAGGCAGCACCCGCCAGGGTGTAAGGACTATTTGAGAGTTAATGGAATCTAAAATGAACTGGGCTATTTTGATGAAAATGATGGACTAAATACTGGGCTATGGATAAAAAACCGGCCAAGAGCGTGTCGGGCCACGCTCAGTGCAGGGTTCCGTAGTTTTCCGTATTTTTCTCAAAAACTACTGAACCTATCAAGTTCAAAACAATTTTCCTAGAAAGTCTTTATAAAGTTCTACTTTTGTGATTTTTTTCATATTTTTTAAACATATGGTTCAAAAGTTAGGGGGGGGGGACGCACTTTTTTTTTCCTTTAGGAGCGATTATTTCCAAAAATATTATATTATCAAAAAACGATCTTAGTAAACCCTTATTCATTTTTAAATACCTATCCAACAATATATCACACGTTGGGGTTGGAATGAAAAAAAATATCAGCCCCCACTTTACATGTAGGGGGGGTACCCTAATAAAACATTTTTTTCCATTTTTTATTTTTGCACTTTGTCGGCGTAATTGATATACATATTGGTACCAAATTTCAGCTTTCTAGTGCTAACGGTTGCGGAGATTATCCGCGGACGGACGGACGGACGGACGGACGGACGGACGGACGGACGGACGGACGGACGGACGGACGGACGGACGGACGGACGGACGGACGGACGGACAGACAGACATGGCGAAACTATAAGGGTTCCTAGTTGACTACGTGTTATTGTGAAGGTTAAATATGCAATCGACTCATGCTTGACCAAGTTCAAGTTTGGAATCTCAGTTGTCTATGTGCAGACTTTTGAGTTTTTCAAACGACACTCTTTTGACAGGACTCGACATGTAAACATGTTTTGTAAATCAATATAAATAAATTATAAATAAATAACGTTCGGATAAACCAAAGTGCCTTCCTATTGTTCCAAGGACCTCCTGTGGGAATTCGCACAGGTTATGGCCCATACGCAACGTTAAGGAACATTGTATTTAAAGCTAGGAAGTGTTTGTATTTTTTCAGCATTATTTAGTCAGCTTTCGTACGGCGAGAATAACGTTAGCAACCACAGTTGTTGACAACATAACCTTAGCAACGAGAGTAACATCATAGTTAAAGGAAAACCGTAAGTAAATTACATCATGGACAGTAAGGACAACATAAAGACTTTGAAATTAAATACGAATTATTCTAATTGGAGAAAACTAGCTAAATTATTTCTGGATGCAAAAGGAATTGGAGCCGATGATAAAGGTAAAGACGCAAAAGCTAAATACTATATTTTAAATTCAATAGATGAAAATATTTTACATTATGTGATTAATTGCTCAACCACAAAGGATATTTTTGAAAAATTAGATATTGTCTTCAATTACAAAGTGAAAAAAGACAGTCACCTCAGAGTTATAGAATTTTATAACTACAAATTTACTGGAGATATACTTCAAGATATTAGCAAATTGCAAAATATGTGTTTTGAACTAGAATCTACCGCAAATAAAATAAATGATGACATGCTTATACAAAAGATTTTGACCATTTTACCTTCAACATTAAATTACTTCAGGACTGTATGGGAGGTAACTCCGAAGTCTGACCAAACCATACATACTTTGATCGAACGAATTCAAAAAGAACTTAAGCTTGTTGAAAATAATTATTCAATAGTAGTCAATTCAGATATAAATCACCAAACAGAGGAAGCAATGAAAAGCAATGAAAGAATTTGTTTTAATTGTAACCAACGAGGGCATATTGCGAGATTCTGTAATAATAAAAAATGCACTATATGCAATAAAAGTGGCCACACTTCCAGTGAATGTTTTTCTACAAAGGTATGTAGGAAATGTAACAGGAAGGGACACATTGAAAAATTTTGTCGCACTTTTAGTCTGGTGAGTGAACAACTGAAGCATACAACTAGTATTAGAGCCATTATTGATTCGGGTGCATCATCTCACATGTTCTATAATAATGATGTCATTAACTCCACAGAAAATGTAAATGTAGAAATAAGATGTGCTAATGCAGAGAACCTCGTCGCACAAGCCATAGGTACAGTAAAAACAAATGGTTTTGAACTGGAAGATGTACTACATGTTCCTGCAATTTCTAGAAACCTGATTACAGATATCAGTATCAGTTCAATTATTGATCATGCAGCTTCTGTACTCTTCGTTGGAAACAAGGTAACTGTAAAGAAATATAATCGCATTATTCTTACGGGATATAAAACTAGAAACGGTCTTTATGAAACAGAATTTTCTGCTAACACTGTTCGCGAGGTTTTGCTTTCTGAGAACGCCGATATTTGGCATCGTCGGCTAGGTCACGTATCGGATGTGCCGCGTCTAGCTAAACTGGTGAACGGTATCAAAATTGGGGGGGAACATAAAGAAAACTTTTGTGAAATATGCATTAAAGCAAAAATGACTAGAAAACCTTTCAAAAATAATAGAATTAAAGCAAAATTTCCTTTAGAAATTAACCATACGGACATTTGCGGTCCGATAGAAATTCCCACTTGGGATAATAAAAAATATTTTATTACTTTTTTGGATGACTTTACACATTTTTGTGTTGTCTACTTAATTACTTTTAAAAGTGAAGCCTTTGATAAAATAAAACAGTTTGTGACTTTAGCGGAGAACCATTTCAATACAAAAGTTAAGAAAATCAGATGCGACAACGGAAAAGAATACTCGAACAATAACCTAATGTCTTGGTGCAGCTCTAAGGGCATAATTATGGATCTAACAATACCCTACACTCCTCAATTAAATGGAAAAGCAGAGCGATTGAATAGAACCTTGTTAGAACGAACGAGAGCATTAATATTCGATGGTCGAGTTCCAAATTATCTATGGGGTGAAGCTCTTATAACTGCAAGTTTCTTAATCAATAGAAGTCCTACCGAAGGCAAAGACAAAACTCCAGCAGAGATGTGGTTTGGCATCAAACCTGATGTATCACATGTAAGACGTTTTGGTTCAACAACTTTTTATAAAATAAACTCTGGTGTACGAAAGCTAGATGTCAGATGCAAAAGGGAATCCTGATTGGCTATATCAGGAATGGTTACAAAATATGGGTGGATGAAACAAAAACAATTGTAAGAGCGAGGGATGTAAGAATAAATGAAGATGAGCAAGGTATATATACAAATGAAGAAAATGATGAAACTATTAGAGGTCTTTGGACAATCAACGAAGAAACTGAAGAGACAGTTAGGGAAGGCACAACACAAAATGAAGATCAAATAAACAGGCAGGAAGAAAATCAGGTCAGAAGAGTCAACAGTAATGAAGGTCGAGAAGGAGATACATTAAGAAGAATTGAAACAAGTAGCAATGGAGAGGAGGGTCGAGAAGGAGGTACATCAAGAAGAGTTGGAGGAAGTAGTAATATAGAGAAGAGTCGAGAAGGTGATATGTTAAAAAGAAAAGTAAGAAGTAGAAATGCAGAGAATGTTCGAGAAGGTGTTATTCATTTAAGAAGATTAGGAAGCGAAACAAGTGAAGATGAAACAAAAGAAGATGAAACAAAAGAAGATGAAACAAAAGAAGATGAAACAAAAGAAGATGAAACAAAAGAAGATGAAACAAAAGAAGATGAAACAAAAGAAGATGAAACAAAAGAAGATGAAACAAAAGAAGTTGAAACAAAAGAAGGTGAAACAAAAGAAGGTGAAACAAAAGAAGATGAAACAAATGAAAGCGAAACAAATGAAGGCGAAATAAATGATGGCGAAACAAATGAAGGTGAAATAAATGAAGGCGAAACAAATGAAGATAAAACAAAAGACAATAATGAAACAAATGAAATAGAAACAATTGAAGAAGAAGAAAATAATGAAGTATTTTATGATGGGAATGAAGAATTTTTTGATAATGAAGAAGTTGAAAATCGAGTTGGAAGTATTGAAAATCAAAATATTGATAGTGATGTTAATCAAAATAGAAGAGTTCAACCTGCTAGAGACCGCAGATTACCTGATAGATATAAAGATTATTTAATGAATTATGATACTGAAGCTTCAATGTTAACTTACGAGGAGGCAATAGAATCAAAAGAAAAGGATAAATGGAAAAAGGCAATAAAAGAAGAAATTAAATCACTTGAAGAAAATAAGACGTGGTCATTTGTGGATGAACAGGAAGCAAAAGGAAGAAAGTTAGTTACTAGCAAGTGGATTTTTACAGTAAAGTCTGATGGCAGATATAAAGCCAGACTAGTTGCAAGAGGCTTTCAACAAAAGTACAAAATAGATTATGACGAGACGTACAGTCCGGTAGTTAATAGTACGTCTTTAAGAATCTTACTATCTATTGCAGCGGCAAAAGGGTTAAAAATAAAACAGTTTGATGTGAAGACAGCCTTTTTACATGGAGACTTGAAAGAATGTATATACATGAAGGTACCCAAAGGCTATAGCAACAAAGAAGGCAAAGTATGCAAACTAAACAAGAGCTTATACGGTCTGAAACAAGCTCCACTAATGTGGAATATTAAGTTTACAGAGTTCTTAATAAAGATGGGGTTCAAGCAGATGAAACTTGATCAATGCATTTTTGTTATGGAGGGTGAAAGAAAGATTATTCTTGCGGTATATGTCGATGATGGATTAGTTCTTGGAGAGAAAGAAGAAGATCTAGTGTACATAATAGAAAGAATTAGAAAGGCTTTTGAACTAAGAGTCTTAGATGAAGTAACCAATTACATTGGTTTGGACATTAAGCAAGATGAAAATGGCATTAAAATTTTTCAGAAAACATACAGTGAGAAAATCATTAAGAAATTTAACCTAAACAATGCCAAAGAATGTAAATGTCCAACAATTCTGATAGAACAGCATCCGTCAGTAAAGGTTGATACTAAGTCTCATGAGCTTTACCGAGAGATGATAGGGTCATTGTTATATCTTTCGAATAAAACGCGACCAGACATTAGTTTTCAAGTGGGTTATTGTTCGAGGCATAAAAATTCTCCAAATTTAAATGATTTGAATAATGCTAAGACAATTTTGCGATTCCTGAAAGGCTCAACAGAAAAAGGGATTCACTTTAATAAAGATGATAAAGTACTCAGGGGTTATTGTGATTCGGATTTCGCGGGAGATCCAGACACTAGGCGCAGCACTTCTGGTTTTGTGATTTGGCTGAATGGTGGACCAGTGGCATGGAGCTCAAGAAAACAATCAGTAGTCGCACTGAGCAGCACAGAAGCAGAATTCATAGCAGCAGCAGAATGTTGTAAAGAACTACTATTCATAAGGGATCTGATTTTTGAGATAACCAAGGAAAAACTAGAAGTTGAGATGAGAGTAGATAATCAATCTGCAATTTGGCTTATGAAAAAAGGAATCATGGGGAGAAGAAGCAAACACATAGACGTAAAATACTATTACCTAAAAGAGAAAATTGACGAAAATCAGATTACAGTTAAATACTGTCCGACGGGATCACAGCTGGCTGATATACTAACTAAAAGTTTACCGGCTGTAAAGTTTGAAAAATGTCAACGAAGATTAGTGTTTTAGTGATATTGTGGCTAAAATGAGTCATTGAGTGTAGTATAAGTGCGGGCTAAAGTGAACGTTAATTATTTTTCGGCTCATGTCGGGGTTTGTTTATAATTATCGTAGTATGTAAGTTTTTTATAGGGTGTGTAAAAATAATACAGGAATGTGTATTGAAAGAAAACTTAAGGATTCTGGAAACATGAAATAAAGTTAGAATTAAGGGGGTGCTTAATAATGATTCACTTAAGGGGGTGTGAGTGTACTAATGGTAAGTGAATCAATATAAAAGTAACCAACAAACCAACTTGAAGAAAGAGTAAAACCACACATTCATTTAATAATTATTATTTACACAGTGTTCTGAAGTTATCCTTAAGTATTTTTTCTAAATTTTATTTATTCCAAATATTATTATAATTTTTAGTATTTTAGTATTTGTTTAGAGAAGGGAAGGATACGTAAATTTTATAATCGATATATATATTTGGCAATTAGTAATGATGTATCGAGCGGTGGAGAATAAAGATAAGTATGAGTCGAGAGGTGGAATAAATAAGGGAGATAGATGTAGTTAATTTATATATTAGTAGCGATGTATCGAGTGGGAGAATAAAGATAAATATAAAGCGAGAAGTAGAATAATTAACTGTTTATTTATATATTTGTAGCGATGTATCGAGTGGGAGAATAAAGAATAATATGAGGCGAGAAGCTGAATAATTAACTACTTATTTATATATTAGTAGTGATGTGTCGATTAGTGGGAGTTTATATTATATGAGAGTACATGTAGATATGTACTAATTAATATTTGATGATAATGTTTTTTGAAACCTTTTGTTTTTTGGTAAACTAATGTGATGAAAGTTTTTGAAATATTGTTCTGGAAATGAGATTGTGGCCTTTTAAATAAAAGTTGTAAAGTATTAGATAAAAGTTGTAAAGTATGTACTAACGCTTCAAGCAGAGTCGATTGAGGGGGTGTGTTATTGTGAAGGTTAAATATGCAATCGACTCATGCTTGACCAAGTTCAAGTTTGGAATCTCAGTTGTCTATGTGCAGACTTTTGAGTTTTCAAACGACACTCTTTTGACAGGACTCGACATGTAAACATGTTTTGTAAATCAATATAAATAAACTAGCTTTTACCCGCTGCTTCGCCCGCGTACTAAAAGTATTTTTATCAAACGTATACAAAAATTAAGATTTTCATTTGGATCCGTAAGTTTCTCTGTAGGTACATTTGTCTGCGATTATTTCGATTACACATAATACTATTGTTTTTAAAGAAATGCTTGCAATGATTGTAGAAATGTTACCACATCGACCACAGCGTAGGTAGTAGGTATGAGTAGGTATGTATTCTATATACGCTGGGGAAACCTTTATAAACAACCCACATAGCCCGTATTTCGACACTAATGGTCGGTGGGTAAAAAGTACTTTCTTGCATTATCCCTTACAACAACGATCCCTTCCCACTGAGCCGCCTGCTTTTTGCACTGCGTTTTACACTGCCTGCATATCCCTCTAACGATACCCATATTATCCCTATCCCTGTCCCTGTCCCTATCCCTATCCTTATCCCTAACCTTACGCCTGTCCCGGCCCGTCCCGTCTCGTCCCGTAGCGACTACATTATATAAGGAACCTACGTGCCAAATTTGGAATCTCTAGGACCAGCGGTTTCGGCTGTGCGTTGATATGTGAGTCAGCCAGTCAGTCAGTCAGTTTCTTCTTTTATATTTATTTAGATTTAGAATGTTCGGGAAAGTTCTTATATTTTCTAGAATGTTCTAGAACGTTCCAAAACGTGTAAAACTTAATGTTGTTCATAAGAATGTTCTGGAATGTTCTAAAAATTTCTGAAATGATCTAGATAAGTCCAGAATGTGTGTAAATGTTTCAATCGATATGGAATGTTCTAGAAAGTTCTGAAAACTTATGGAATAATGTAGAAATTTCATAAATATGTAAAACTTAATTCAGTTTAACACATTTTGGAACGTTCTAGAACATTCTAGAAAATATTAGAACTTTCCAGAGCATTCTATATCAACTGTATTCAGTTTTGCACATTTTGGAACGTTCTAGATCATTCTAGAATATATTAGAACTTTCCAGAATATTCTATATCAATTACATTCAGTTTTACACGTTTTGGAACGTTCTAGATCATTCTAGAAAATATCAGAACTTTCCAGAACATTCTATATCAACTACATTCAGTTTTGCAGATTTTGTAACGTTCTACATTATTCTAGAAAATATTAGAACTTTCCAGAAGTGTCTAGAACTTTCTAGAACATTCCAGATCGATTGAAACATTTACACAAATTCTGGACTTTTATAGATCATTCCAGAAATTTTTAGAACTTTCCAGAAGTACAGATATATAAGTACAGATGCACTTACCCACATTTTTTATATTGCGTGACACATTTAAAATTATATTGCGTGATACAGAAGTAGATGTACAGTACAGAAGAAGGACAGATATATATTTTTTTAACATTTTCGCCACCCACTTCCATCCACCGCGACCAAAGTCCCTTACTTTCATCTAGAGACCAAGGGGTATTTACCACCCCAACGGGGGGTTGATTGGAATTGATAGTGATAGAGAAAACCCCGGACATACGTACATTAGCGTTAACATTTTATATATGTACTAGCTTTTACCCGCTGCTTCGCCCGCGTACTAAAAGTATTTTTATTCAAACGTATACAAAAATTAAGATTTTCATTTGGATCCGTAGGTTTCTCTGTAGGTACATTTGTCTGCGATTATTTCGATTACACATATATAATACTATTGTTTTTAAAGAAATGCTTGCAATGATTGTAGAAATGTTACCACATCGACCACAGCGTAGGTAGTAGGTATGAGTAGGTATGTATTCTATATACGCTGGGGAAACCTTTATAAACAACCCACATAGCCCGTATTTCGACACTAATGGTCGGTGGGTAAAAAGTACTTTCTTGCATTATCCCTTACAACAACGATCCCTTCCCACTGAGCCGCCTGCTTTTTGCACTGCGTTTTACACTGCCTGCATATCCCTCTAACGATACCCATATTATCCCTATCCCTGTCCCTGTCCCTGTCCCTGTCGCTGTCCCTGTCCTTATCCCTATCCCTATCCTTATCCCTAACCTTATTCCTGTCCCGGCCCGTCCCGTCTCGTCCCGTAGCGACTACATTATATAAGGAACCTACGTGCCAAATTTGGAATCTCTAGGACCAGCGGTTTCGGCTGTGCGTTGATATGTTAGTCAGCCAGTCAGTCAGTCAGTCAGTTTCTTCTTTTATATATTTAGATTTAGAATGTTCGGGAAAGTTCTTATATTTTCTAGAATGTTCTAGAACGTTCCAAAACGTGTAAAACTTAATGTTGTTCATAAGAATGTTCTGGAATGTTCTAAAAATTTCTGAAATGATCTAGAAAAGTCCAGAATGTGTGTAAATGTTTCAATCGATATGGAATGTTCTAGAAAGTTCTGAAAACTTATGGAATAATGTAGAAATTTCATAAATATGTAAAACTTAATTCAGTTTAACACAGTTGCAAGTTTAACATTGTTGCAAGTTTTGGAACGTTCTAGAACATTATATAAAATATTAGAATTTTCCAGAGCATTCTATATCAACTGTATTCAGTTTTGCACATTTTGGAACGTTCTAGATCATTCTAGATCATTCTAGAAAATATCAGAACTTTCCAGAATATTCTATATCAATTACATTCAGTTTTGCACGTTTTGGAACGTTCTAGATCATTCTAGAAAATATTAGAACTTTGCAGAACATTCTATATCAACTACATTCAGTTTTACACATTTTGGAACGTTTTAGAACATTCTAGAAAATATTAGAACTTTCCAGAACATTATATATCAACTACATTCAGTTTAACACATTTTGGAACGTTCTAGAACATTCTAGAAAATATTAGAATTTTCCAGAGCATTCTATATCAAATACATTCAGTTTTACACATTTTACGTTTTAGATCATTCTAGAAAATATCAGAACTTTCCAGAACATTCTATATCAACTACATTCAGTTTTGCAGATTTTGGAACGTTCTAGATTATTCTAGAAAATATTAGAACTTTCCAGAAGTATCTAGAACTTTCTAGAACATTCCATATCGATTGAAACATTTACACACATTCTGGACTTTTCTAGATCATTTCAGAAATTTTTAGAACTTTCCAGAAGTACAGATATTTAAGTACAGATGCACTTACCCACATTTTTTATATTGTGTGACACATTTAAAATTATATTGCGTGATACAGAAGTAGAGATGTACCAGTACAGAAGAAGGACAGATATATATTTTTTTAACATTTTCGCCACCCACAGCCACCCACTTCCACCCACCGCGACCAAACTCCCTTACTTTCATCTAGAGACCAAGGCGTATTTACCACCCCAACAGGGGGTTGATTGGAATTGATAGTGATAGAGAAAACCCCGGACATACGTACATTAGCGTTAGCATTTTATATATGTATATAGATATAGATTATAAATAAATAACGTTCGGATAAACCAAAGTGCCTTCCTATTGTTCCAAGGACCTCCTGTGGGAATTCCCACACTACGGAACCCTAAAAACCGGACGCCTGCCTAATAAAACGGTATTAAGGACTATTATTATTATTAATGTTTTCTTTTTATTGTATCATTGACTGACATGTAAATTAGCTTTACGAATAAATTGATTATGATTATTAAAACAAATAACGCTGATATTTTCAACTAAATAGAAAAATGCTGATATTAAAGCAAGACCATATGTCCCGTAGATGAGGCTGATAACCTTTTTTTTCAGGTCCAGATAAAAGCAAAGAATAGAATAGAATAGAATAGAATTTTATTGTATAACTGTGTACATGGTCTGTCTATAAATGCCCTAAACTTTATGTCTTCTTACCTTAGCAATAGAACACAAACAGTAGTTGTTAACAAAACTCGCTCTAGCGGGACTGTAGTCCAATTAGGAGTGCCACAAGGCTCAATTTTAGGTCCATTCCTGTTTTTGGTTTATATAAATGATTTGCCATGTATAGTGAAAAACTTTTGTGAAATAGTACTTTTTGCTGATGATACATCACTGCTTTTTAATGTTGACCGAAAATCTACGGATTACAATGTAATTAATAGCACGTTAGCTGATGTAGGTACTGCAGTGGTTTACTGTCAACAATTTACTTCTTAATTCTAAGAAAACCAAATGTATTCGATTTTCTCTGCCGAATGTTAAACCAATCGATACAAAAATACTTTTGAATGATGAATGCTTAGAGATGGTAGATACAACACTGTTTCTTGGTTTAACATTGGACAAAAATCTACAATGGAGTCCTCATATAAAGAAACTAGCAAGCAAATTAAGTTCAGCCGCATACGCCGTTAGGAGAATCAGGCAACTGACTAATGTTGAGACAGCTCGCCTAGTGTATCATAGTTATTTTCACAGTGTAATGTCATACGGTATTCTGGTTTGGGGCAAAGCAGCTGACATACAGACTATCTTTGTATTACAAAAGAGAGCCATTCGTTCTATTTACAACTTAGGAACACGTGAATCAGTAAGAGAACTCTTCAAAGAAATTAATATCTTAACTGTAGCTTCCCAATACATTTATGATAGTATAATTTATGTTGTTAAGAATTTAGACTGTTTCACTAAGAATTCTGATATCCATAATTATAACACTAGAAACAAAAATAAGCTTGCCATAAAGAAGTTTCGTGTCCGTAAAGTACAGAAGTCA
Organism: Leguminivora glycinivorella; assembly: GCF_023078275.1. Taxonomy (NCBI): domain Eukaryota; kingdom Metazoa; phylum Arthropoda; class Insecta; order Lepidoptera; family Tortricidae; genus Leguminivora; species Leguminivora glycinivorella. Next base: position 172,576 of record NC_062978.1, on the reverse strand, counting down.
TTTGTTGGGCAATGCATTCATTTTTATAATAAGTTACCTGACACTGCTTTGAGATTACCCCTCCCAGCTCTTAAGAACTACTTAAAAAAATCATTGATGTTAAAGGCTTATTACAGAGTCGAGGACTATTTGACAGACAAACATGCATGGCCCGAACCAGAAACTACAAAAAACGAATAGCAATTAAAATAATTGTATTATGTATAGAGGACACAGTTCAGATAAGAAAGCACATCAAATATTTTATATTTTATGTTGTGTAGGTAAATTACATATTTAATGATATTGAGATTCATATTATCTTTTTCTTCTATGACAATTTGATATGTTTTCTCTGAAGAAGAACGACGTATTATTAAGCAATAATATAATTTATTGAAATTGATTTCCATAGAGTACCTAGTCTGTTCATATTCTTTGATGAATACTTTTGCATGTTAAACTGTATGTTGTTATTTAATGCATGTTAATTATAAGATGTAATGTTTTGAAAAGAAGTTGCCCGCCGAGTTTCTTGCCGGTCCCATAGTGGATACCCCCCTCCCAACTGAGGGGGGACTGAAATCTTCTCGAGGCTGAGGCGTAGGGTTAGAGCCGGCGTAGCTTTATTTGACGTTCATATGCGCATTGTAATATGCCTACTTGAAAAATAAATATTTCATTTTCATTTTCATTTTTCATGCATAGGTGTTTTTAGGGTTCCGTACCAAAAAGGTACAACAGGAACCCTTATGGTGCGACTCTGTCCGTCTGTCTGTCCGTCTGTCACATTGTTAAATATCTCGAGAACTACTTATGCTATCGATATGAAATTTGGAATAGTTATAAACATTGTGAACCTCTACAAGTTGAAAGTATTTTTTTTAATTAATTATTATAAATGATAGAAAATGGCCAGAATGAAAGGGGGCAAACTGAAAATTTCAAGTGGGGTATCGTTAGAAAGAGCTCAAATTGTACATATCAAAACTATTTTTTATAATTTTTTGGTTGTGGGAAAAAATGTTTTTTGAAGGAAAATGGAAAAATAAATACCGTTCCCCCCCTTATCTCCGAGGTTTACCAACATAAATTTATGAAATTTTCACCAAACATGGCTATTATAATGAATATTACAGGAAAAATAAAATCGTATACGTATCTTTAAAACTTTTTACAGGAAAAATAAAATCGTATACGTATCTTTAAAACTTTTTAAAAAACTTTATTTATAAAAAACTTTTCAGATTTACATTTTCAATTTCAAGACCCTTGCGGGTGTTTATTGTACCTGTATTTTTTAACAAAATAATAATGAAATTACCTGCTTTCAAATAGAGGCAAAATGGTTAAAATCGGTTCACGCAATAAACAATTATTCCATAAAAATCATCTTCCATACTAGCTCGCGCGCATTAGTTTACTCAATTTGCCGATAGATATCACTGTACGTTGAACGCTCATTTCCTACATCGCGTTTTTCCTGATATAATGAGGTCGGTTCAGGAGCGTCCTTGCGACATGTCGTATTAGGGATCATCCATAAATTACGTCATACTAAAAATCGTGATTTTTGACCCCTCCCCCCCTCCTTGTCACAGCTGGTTACATTTGTTAGACTCCCCCCTCCCTAGTGTGACGTCACATATTTTGCAAATTTACACGTAGACATTATTGAATGAAATCAGCGGGTAGAAATCAATCTTATTTCCATTTATGTACTTAAATTATTCTTCACTCCACCAACGGGTAAAGGCTCTCTTGATACTTCAAAAATGAATGACAAAGTTTCATTTTATCTACAAGAGTGCAAAGTAATTTCATAGAAATTTTAACTTGATGTCCACAACTAGCTGTGGCTGGTAGAATAAACGTTTAAATGATGATTTTGACTCTTAAATGTTAAAAAAAAAATTAATCAAACTACATTGTTTGATGTTTTGCAGTTAATATTTTCCACGTGTTGGTGTGTGAGACTCACACTCACACTGTGAGTGACAAATTTATTTAACCTACGTGCCTTGAAACCCCCGCAACGCTCAAGATTCCACATTCTGAATCGGTCAAAACAATTGTTATCTTATATTTATAACCAGATGCAAAGTCGAGAATAGGTGATATTCCCTAGAATGTATGGCCTACCATTTACAACATTTTTAGCTATACATGACTTAGACAAATCTTAGTTTTTTTTTCGACCTAAGTGTCGCGACGTTTCGCGAGTTACCTGGCAACACTACCAACTGAACGAAACAACCTCCATTCAAACCAGTAAAAACCTGTTTGTCACTTTATGGCGTGTTGAATTTAATTATGTAAATTAATATTCGAATCAGTGCTCATCAAGGGGAGCCGAGTCACCAAAGAAAGCTAAGTGGTGTTTTATATCTCTATGATAAAAGAGGAGTTATTTTCCCAAAACGTTCTCGTACATTTAACCTAAAACTAACTTTTCATGATTGAATATTATTGCTATGCATTATTACAAAGTTTACGATGATGGTGTTTCTGTTGTGGATAATATATTGAAATGAGTGTGGCAGGGAGTTGTTACACGTTTATGCATATAAAGATCATGTAGTTAACATGATTGCATCACAAAATGGCGCATGTTGAATGCGGGAAAGAGCCAACGTGGCTGTAAGTCAGCGCGGCCCCAACGAGTTTGGGACCAGGCATCGGGTAGCCCTGATGCTGGTATGACCGCCACCGGGGGCTGGGGGTGCGGTCCAGCCTTAGTAATTGTGTTATCTATTTAATATGAGGAAAGTTATGAGTTTGGCTGGGGTTGGAGTCGCGCCCCAGGCCTTGGTAAACGCCAGTGAGTTTGTGAGACCTGGCCGCTGACACCTGAAGGCCATGGGTTCACGCATCCTCTGGGAGGACCCCCCAAGATGGTGATCACTGTAAGGGCCCTCGGGCATGTGTACAGACTAGCGCTACTCTGAGAGGGTTGACGAACCTTCATACACATTTTGGGTCTAATAATGATATTTGTCAGGCGTTGGCCACTAGTGTGGAGCGTTGTGACATACCATGTAAATGTATAGCTTTAAGTTTGTATATTGTGTCTAAGAAAATGTATGATTTGATAAAGATGGATTTGGTAATGTGCCAGATGAAAGAACTACCTGATTTCCCTATGGGTTTTTCATGTGTTGGTTAAATTTATGTTTATGAAAGTAATTACTGATATGATAATGTGGTTTATGAAACATCTATGATTTACCTAAAAGTGGCTTTGATAATGTGTGTACTACAGAGGTGTTCTGTGGTTTATGAAATATCTCTAATAATCTGTAATGTGTTGATCTATGTGTAATGTTAATGTGCTTGCCATAGTTGTGTTTATGAGTGGTGTTAAGATACTTGCAATGATGATGTTATACTCATCTGATCTGATGTTGTATCCGTGATATACCATCTGCATTTATTCTCTATATTTGAGAAGTGTACTTCGTGAGAGAATGGTTACAAAGCTTTCATATTGAGTTTGACTATCATATGTGGAATTTTGTATCCTGAATATGCTGAATTGAGTTGATATATCTCAATACATTAGTTGAGATAATAGCAACTATAATGAAAGACAAATGTTGTTAGAAATTGACTTTGTTTACTGATTTACTGCATTATTTGTGTAGTACTTTGGTATGAATATTGATGCACCATAATGGTGGCTGGAAAGTATCTTTGAGATACTTTACATATGTATTTAAGTACTACATTTATGTAGTTCAAAGGGAACTAACATGATGATGGTCATGATAATGATGATGATGATAAATAGTTGGAACTGTAATAACTTCAATAAGCATCTTGGAATTAATGATTTCAGTGAGATTTGAGAACCTATAATGGAAAGAATATAACATGAAATTAACCTTGTAATAATACTTGCATAGAACTAAATGTGTGATATTATATAGAGATAATTTAGTGACTTTGTAAGTCATAGTTACCCCTTTTTAATACAGATCTTGAGATGCCAGTCATGCTGACCAGTGTGGAAGCAACGAGGACAGCGGTTAGAGAAAGGCTCTAACAGTCATTCCATACATGCAGTGTAGCCACTGCTAACCAAAGGTATGAATCATTCCTTTGCTTGACTGACGTTTGTACAGATTGAGTTATAATGATAGCAGTTATAGTTGATAAACCTTTGGAGATGAATTCAGGCATTGTTTTAATTCTTTTTGTTCCAAACTTATTCCCCAGAGTTTGGAACAAAATTGGTTGAGTTAGTCTGGGATATTTGGTAGTGGCTGGGAGACGCTGCCAAAATCACAGAAAGAATAAAGTTAAAAGTACATTTCATTTGTTAAAATTCTATTATGGTATCTGAGAAATTGCATAAAGACGTCAGTTCATGGGATGTGTGATTCATATCATTTAAAATTATTTATTTGTGTTCTACATTCATCAATTTAACGAAAAATAGGTTTAACAGGTACTAGAAGAAGCTGATTTGAAATTATTAATGTCATCTAGCGTCGAGTAGAAGTGATAGCCACGAGATGGACACAGAAATTGGCAGCATAGCATTTACGTTATGTGTGTTATAATAAAGATATATTGCTCTTTTATTTAAGCATGAATGTACGAATTGTATACTTATTTTATTGTGATTTCCCTTCATACCAATTATGTGTAGAAATATTGATAAAGAATGTTTGTTTGTTGTTCGACAAAGTGAGGTTGACAATTGGTGCAAGTTTACGAAGTTTGATAAGTACAAGTTTACGAAGTTTGTAGAGCTCAAGTTTACGAGGTTTGTTAGTACTTACAACATTTTATTTTCAAATGCTTATTATAAATTAATAAATATGTTAAACATTAACAAAATTAATACACAAATAAAAGGACAAATAATTGCTTTCTGTAATTATTGGTTCTTAAAACATAAATGAAAAATCGATGTGATCGATAAACACGCATAAAAAACAGTCGATTTCCGAACGTCTGTCTTTGACATATGACATTAAAGGATTGTAAATGTAAATATTGTGACCGGCAAAATATGTGTTTATATAAACAAAGGTAGTGAAATTACTTGCTGATTACCTGAAAATATGACGGGGAGTCCGTTTCTACACAGGGAGGTAGTACCAGGATAAATCTACGCTAATTCTAGCCACTGTGGTCCCAATGCAGACATTCGGTTTTATGGCTCATTGGGAAGCAGGCACAGCAAAGAGGTTTGGGGTTTAATCCCTAGCAAGGACGCCCTTGTGGCGATATGAACGCCCTTGGGGCAAAATGTTGAAAGACTCGGTGAGTGTTGTAAAAGCTTTTAACTACTTTAAAGTCAGGGGATATGAATAATAAAGGCGTTTTGTACATGTTCAGTTTTGCATCTTTTGGCAAATGATAAATGAAATTCCACGCAAATTTGTATTGTACGAATGTGTTCATCTAAAAATATCTTTACGCATTGAGTATAGGTACTCATCATTATAGTGTTATTATGAATCGCTCTGTTTGACATCACATAAAATTGAAATATTGATATGATTCATCATTTGCAATTTCATCACATAAAAATTCTCTTTATCGTTTCTTAGTAGAAACCCATACTCTGAAGATTAACTACGAAATAACCACATAATTGACGTCGTTAAAATACTTCTTATTGGAATCAACCATTTTATGCCAATTTTAACAAAACCTGCTTGCCCAAGTATCCACATTTGTTAGTAATATAGAGAAGTTGACCACTGACACCAAGTTATTATGTGCACAAATACCATGAGTTAAAAAACAAATCAGAACAAAGCGTCATCATTTCATCAAAATTACACACTATAAAAAACCGGTTAAATACTGAACTTTATCAGTATTTTAAAATTGTAAACAAACAAGTACCAATGAAATTTCTAAAGTGACTACCTACCTCACAGCTCGGAGGTGAAGAAGTACTAGCTGAATTTGAAAATGCCTTAATTCTACAATTTAATATAAAGGTGTCTAACATACAATTAAGTAAACTACGGGTTAATAAGCGAAGCAAATTATCTGAGTTTATACTCCACAAGTTTAAGGGAAATTAATTGGACTGGTACCCCTTGATGGGACCAGTTTCATTCTTGTATAAGTCAGTGGGACTGATGTGATGTTGATAAATTAATATACCTAAAGGAGGTATGGAGGACCTCAGTACTAAATTGAACTTCTTCAGTTTTGTTAATTTTCATGTGACCTCGAAACGAGAGAGAGAGGATTCTCTTGCCATTATAACAATATCAAGTTGTTTTCTAAGTTCTTAAGTAGATTTAAACTTACTTAGTTTCACTTCATATATTATATATTCTGGAAACTTTTCTATGAGTATGAACCTCAAGTGATGATGATCAATATTTTCCCCTAATGAATGTTAAGAATATGAGATGTTATTGGATCTCATTTATGGTCTTGTGCCAATCTTCAAACCTTTCACTCTGTATAGAGTGGCATAATGGATATTAACCACTTGCTTGGGTTTTCATACCTATTTTTGAGCATATCGACAGCAATCTGATAACTAAGGTTATCTATACTTCATCACCTATTAAAATTTAGGCTCTCCTTTTTCTTTTAAAGAGGCCTTATGACACCAAAAGTGAAAATATAAAATATCAACTTAAATGGAAAGCTAGAAAATTGTGAAAACAATTATTACAGCCTGCCTGTGTGGTGACGGGTTAAGAATTTCACCACCCCCTTTCTTCCCGTGGGTGTCGTAGAAGGCGACTATGGGATATGGGTTAAATTGTGGCGTAGGCGAGAGGTTGGCAACCTGTCACTGCAATGCCACAGTTTCGTTTTCTTTAAACCCCTTATTGCCAAGAGTGGCCCTGAAGCTTTAGTAGTTTCATGTGCTCTGCCTACCCCTTTATGGGATACAGGCGTGATTGTATGTATGTATGTATTATTACAGCGATTTTGCCTTATCTATGAGGTCATGAAAAACTGTATAAGAAATTAACAAACAGCTGCTATATTTGTTTTAAAGGAAGACATAAAGAAAAGAACTAGTTTTTTAAAGGTGCGCGGGGCCCGAGGGCCCCGCGGTGTTCTTTTGTGCTTTGCTTTTTGTGCTTTGCTTATGCTTTTGCTTTTTGTTTTTGAGCTATGCTTATGCTTTTTGTTTTTGAGCTATGCTTTTTTGTTTTTTTGCTTTGCTTGTTTGATTAATTGCTTGGGAGCACTCTCTGCCCGCAGCTCGGCCTGCGGCCTCGCGTGCTTGGGAGCCTATCAGACACGCTCCGGGCCTTCGGCCCTCCGCGTAGTTACTGTGGGGTTGTAGGGAAGTTGGAGCTTAAACACGATCCAATAGTTAAAGTGTCTTGAGAAGCTCACGACGGGCCTGCGGCCTGCGGCCTCCGGCCCATCGTTTTGCTTCTCTAAGACACTTTTACTATTGGGTCGTGTTTAAGCTCCAACTTCCCGGACCGCCGGCGAGTCGATCAGGGACGCTCCGGGCCTTCGGCCCTACGCGGAGCTCGGCCTTCGGCCTTCGCTGGGTTTCGAAGCTCCGCGTCGGGCCTTCGGCCCGCCGCTACGCTTATTATGACACTTTTAATTATTGTTCTGCTTGGGAGCACAGTCTGTACGCAGCTCGGCCTACGGCCTTCGCGTGCTTGGGAGCACTCTGCCCGCAGCTCGGCCTGCGGCCTTCGCGTGCTTGGGAGCCTCTCAGACACGCTCCGGGCCTTCGGCCCTCCGCGTAGTTACTATGGGGGTTGTGGGGAAGTTGGAGCTTAAACACGACCCAATAGTAAAAGTGTCTTGAGAAGCTCACGACGGGCCTACGGCCTGCGGCCTCCGGCCCATCGTTTCGCTTCTCTAAGACACTTTTACTATTGGGTCGTGTTTAAGCTCCAACTTCCCGGACCGCCGGCGAGCCGATCAGGGACGCTCCGGGCCTTCGGCCCTACGCGGAGCTCGGCCTTCGGCCTTCGCTGGGTTTCGAAGCTCCGCGTCGGGCCTTCGGCCCGCCGCTACGCTTATTATGACTCTTTTAATTATTGTTCTGCTTGGGAGCACAGTCTGTACGCAGCTCGGCCTGCGGCCTTCGCGTGCTTGGGAGCACTCTGCCCGCAGCTCGGCCTGCGGCCTTCGCGTGCTTGGGAGTCTCTCAGACACGCTCCGGGCCTTCGGCCCTCCGCGTGGTTACTGGGGGTTGTAGGGAAGTTGGCATCCCTCCCAGGGACGCTCCGGGCCTTCGGCCCTACGCGGAGCTCGGCCTTCGGCCTTCGCTTGGTTTCGAAGCTCCGCGCCGGGCCTCCGGCCCGCCGCGTCGCTTTTTAGACACTTTCATTATTGTTCTGCTTGGGAGCATTTTCTGCCCGCAGCTCGGCCTGCGGCCTTCGCGTGCTTGATGGGAGCCTCTCAGACACGCTCCGGGCCTTCAGCCCTCCGCATAGTTACTGTGGGGGTTGTAGGGAAGTTGGCGCCCCTTCAGGGACGCTCCGGGCCTTCGGCCCTACGCGGAGCTCGGCCTTCGGCCTTCGCTTGGTTTCGAAGCTTCGCGTCGGGCCTCCGCGGCACTTTACTTAGATAGATAGATAGATAGATAGATAAATTCTTTATTCAACCACAAACTTACATGCTTTGCAACACAAAACAAAATAAAGAAAGAAAGACGAAATACTAAAAAGTACAATAATTAGGACACTTATTAATTTAACTGAAGTATTGGTCGTGGAATGTCAGTTGTGGTATAGAATAGGCGCTGACTCAGCATACATGCTACGGAAGCCGCAGCGCTGATCTTCCGTCAGAACCTTATAAACTTAAAAAATAAAGAAAGAAAGACGAAATACTAAAAAGTACAATAATTAGGACACTTATTAATTTAACTGAAGTATTGGTCGTGGAATGTCAGTTGTGGTATAGAATAGGCGCTGACTCAGCATACATGCTACGGAAGCCGCAGCGCTGATCTTCCGTCAGAACCTTATAAACTTAATACTAAGGGAACGACCTAGTGCAGCGCAAGTCTTAGTAAGTACTTATATTTTTAGACACTTTTACTTATATTTTTTTGCTTGGGAGCACTGTCTGTACGCAGCTCGGACCTCGGACCGGAGCAATGACCGTTGGCCTGTGGAACGCTCCCTCAGGCTGGTAGGGAAATTTGACTTTGTCCCCTCTCGCTGCCGTTTTTGACTTTTCCAAAAAAATTTTTTTCTCATTTCTATTTCTGGCCCCCGTTCTTACCACGTGCCAAATTTGAACGCGCTCGGATCGAAAAAAAAAAAAATTTCAAAGTCGGCCATTTTGAAATTTTGTAAATGCCATTCGATGGATCTCAGATAACTGTACAACATTAGTTCAAGCACTTTTAACCTTTTCCATACCGTTACGGAGCTATGGGGATTTAAAAAAAAAACCTCCATACAAACTGGTAGGGAAATTTGACTTTGTCCCCTCTCGCCACCGTCTTTGACTTTTCCAAATTTTTTTTTTCTCATTTCTATTTTTGGCCCCCGTTCTTACCACGTGCCAAATTTGAACGCGCTCGGACCGAAAATAAAAAAAAAAATTTCAAAGTCGGCCATTTTGAAATTTTGTAAATGCCATTCGATGGGTCTCAGATAACTGTACAACATTAGTTCAAGCACTTTTAACCTTTTCCCTACCGTTACGGAGCTATGGGGATTTAAAAAAAAAACCTCCATACAAACTGGTAGGGAAATTTGACTTTGTCCCCTCTCGCCACCGTCTTTGACTTTTCCAAATTTTTTTTTTCTCATTTCTATTTTTGGCCCCCGTTCTTACCACGTGCCAAATTTGAACGCGCTCGGACCGAAATTAAAAAAAAAAAAATTCAAAGTCGGCCATTTTGAAATTTTGTAAATGCCATTCGATGGATCTCAGATAACTGTACAACATTAGTTCAAGCACTTTTAACCTTTTCCCTACCGTTACGGAGCTATGGGAATTAAAAAAAAAGACCTCCATACAAATTTCAATTGGCCTTCAAAGGGCGCCATTCTGAATTTTTCAAAATTTTCTTTTTGTATACTAATCTTAGGGTGGCTGTCCACCCGTGTGCAAAATTTCAGCGCGCTCGGACCATTTTGAAATTTTTCAAAAAAAAAAGTCGGCCATTTTGATTTTTTTTTAATGCCATTCGATGGACCTCGGGTGACTGTATAACATTTGTTTGAGCACTTTTCACTTCTTTGTACCGTTACGGAGCTATGGTAATTAAAAGAAAAACCTCCATTCAAATTTCAATTGGCCCTCAAAGGCCGCCATTTTGAATTTTTCAAAATTTTCTTTTTGAATACTAATCTTGGCGCGACCGTCCACCCGTGTGCCAAATCTCAGCGCGCTAGGACCATTTTGAAAATTTTCAAAAAAAAAGTCGGCCATTTTGATTTTTTTTTAATGCAACTTTTTTCTACTCGGATACCTGTATGACATTTGGTCGAGCACCCCCCGGCTATCTCTTACGGTTTAAAAGTTGCCATACAAAATAAAAGTGGCCAGTTTTCCCACATTTGTAGCACTTTTCAATTTTTTTTTATTTCATTCGAATCGAGGCCGCTTGGAGATTCTATGACCAACATTTGAGCTCTCTACGACAAACTTGAAAAATCGTCAAAAAAAAAAAGTCGGCCATTTTGAAAAAAAAATGGCGGCGTCAAAAACTGCCCAGGGTCCTCTATGACATTTGGTCGAACACTCCCCGGCTAACTCCAGCCGTTTGGCCAGGCCGTCCAACATTTTTTTACCCGGAACCGGTAGACCGACGGTCTGATCTATCCGGGGTCGCAGGACCAAACTCTATACGACCACACCAAACACTGCCACCTTCAAATCCCCCTTCTGCCTATTTTTTGAAAAATGTCAGTCGGGTTGTAGCTTTATATTATATAGATATGTAAAAAGATATCTCCCAATAAAAGGGGACTAAGTAAACATTTATTAGAGTATAACAGTCAGATTGTTATAGGTGGCAGTCAAACAAGTTACTTGTACTATTTGTAACAAAGGGGATAGAAGAAATGTAAAAGAACAGAAACTTGGATCTGCGTTAATATACCCTCCAAATTGAATCCGGCTGATGTGGCAAAAGGACCGTTAAGTGACATAGAAAAGTTACATTTTGGCTACTTAAATGGTTCTGAAGTTTTGTTATATAGCCCATCTAAATGTTTTAACAATCAGATGATTGACAATTCTTTTTCTGGCGCGGGAGGGTCTCTCGAATTGTGAGAGGTTAAGAATAAACAAGTGAGAGTTCAAGTTAAGGTGGCACCACGTGTTGTGTTGGTGACATAGTATGTACAAATTAAGAAAAAATCAACAGAACAGAGAGACTCAGAAAGTTGATCGTATATCAAAATTAATTACAGAAATAAATGGGCAATGTAGAGTGGCCAAAGCAAATTAGGTAATACTATATTTATAGGATATATAGCACATTTGTGTCCTTGAGATAGGAGAATCAATGGTGTCTGTGGATCCTGCAAAGGATATATTAAATGATAAACATTCTATGAGGAAGAAGTGATGGATCTTGATATAGAAGTAGTTATACCGGTTCAAAGAGAAGATGTGAAACATAATGGAAAATAGATCAAAGGAAGAGATAGTGGATAATAACATACTAAGTACACAGAGATAAAATAAAGTGGATATAGGCTTAAGTAGAAGGCATCAATGAAACAGAAATCATGTATACCTCTGAAAATATGTCAGAGTGATTTGCACAAGATGGCATAGAGTCAGTGACGCCTAGAGATGAGAGACAAAAGAGAGCAACAGCGGTCCAAGCAATTGGAGAAGATCAAAGAGTGGTCCCGCCACTTGTTGCTTACACTAACTCCTTTTCATTAAACTTTCGTCGTCGGGTGTGTCGCGACGTTTCGCGAGTTACCTGGCAACACTACCAACTGAACGAAACAACCTCCATTCAAACCAGTAAAAACCTGTTTGTCACTTTATGGCGTGTTGAATTTAATTATGTAAATTAATATTCGAATCAGTGCTCATCAAGGGGAGCCGAGTCACCAAAGAAAGCTAAGTGGTGTTTTATATCTCTATGATAAAAGAGGAGTTATTTTCCCAAAACGTTCTCGTACATTTAACCTAAAACTAACTTTTCATGATTGAATATTATTGCTATGCATTATTACAAAGTTTACGATGATGGTGTTTCTGTTGTGGATAATATATTGAAATGAGTGTGGCAGGGAGTTGTTACACGTTTATGCATATAAAGATCATGTAGTTAACATGATTGCATCACAAAATGGCGCATGTTGAATGCGGGAAAGAGCCAACGTGGCTGTAAGTCAGCGCGGCCCCAACGAGTTTGGGACCAGGCATCGGGTAGCCCTGATGCTGGTATGACCGCCACCGGGGGCTGGGGTGCGGTCCAGCCTTAGTAATTGTGTTATCTATTTAATATGAGGAAAGTTATGAGTTTGGCTGGGGTTGGAGTCGCGCCCCAGGCCTTGGTAAACGCCAGTGAGTTTGTGAGACCTGGCCGCTGACACCTGAAGGCCATGGGTTCACGCATCCTCTGGGAGGACCCCCAAGATGGTGATCACTGTAAGGGCCCTCGGGCATGTGTACAGACTAGCGCTACTCTGAGAGGGTTGACGAACCTTCATACACATTTTGGGTCTAATAATGATATTTGTCAGGCGTTGGCCACTAGTGTGGAGCGTTGTGACATACCATGTAAATGTATAGCTTTAAGTTTGTATATTGTGTCTAAGAAAATGTATGATTTGATAAAGATGGATTTGGTAATGTGCCAGATGAAAGAACTACCTGATTTCCCTATGGGTTTTTCATGTGTTGGTTAAATTTATGTTTATGAAAGTAATTACTGATATGATAATGTGGTTTATGAAACATCTATGATTTACCTAAAAGTGGCTTTGATAATGTGTGTACTACAGAGGTGTTCTGTGGTTTATGAAATATCTCTAATAATCTGTAATGTGTTGATCTATGTGTAATGTTAATGTGCTTGCCATAGTTGTGTTTATGAGTGGTGTTAAGATACTTGCAATGATGATGTTATACTCATCTGATCTGATGTTGTATCCGTGATATACCATCTGCATTTATTCTCTATATTTGAGAAGTGTACTTCGTGAGAGAATGGTTACAAAGCTTTCATATTGAGTTTGACTATCATATGTGGAATTTTGTATCCTGAATATGCTGAATTGAGTTGATATATCTCAATACATTAGTTGAGATAATAGCAACTATAATGAAAGACAAATGTTGTTAGAAATTGACTTTGTTTACTGATTTACTGCATTATTTGTGTAGTACTTTGGTATGAATATTGATGCACCATAATGGTGGCTGGAAAGTATCTTTGAGATACTTTACATATGTATTTAAGTACTACATTTATGTAGTTCAAAGGGAACTAACATGATGATGGTCATGATAATGATGATGATGATAAATAGTTGGAACTGTAATAACTTCAATAAGCATCTTGGAATTAATGATTTCAGTGAGATTTGAGAACCTATAATGGAAAGAATATAACATGAAATTAACCTTGTAATAATACTTGCATAGAACTAAATGTGTGATATTATATAGAGATAATTTAGTGACTTTGTAAGTCATAGTTACCCCTTTTTAATACAGATCTTGAGATGCCAGTCATGCTGACCAGTGTGGAAGCAACGAGGACAGCGGTTAGAGAAAGGCTCTAACAGTCATTCCATACATGCAGTGTAGCCACTGCTAACCAAAGGTATGAATCATTCCTTTGCTTGACTGACGTTTGTACAGATTGAGTTATAATGATAGCAGTTATAGTTGATAAACCTTTGGAGATGAATTCAGGCATTGTTTTAATTCTTTTTGTTCCAAACTTATTCCCCAGAGTTTGGAACACTAAGTAATCGCTCAAATAATGTTTTTATGTTATTCAATTTTCAAATTGCTGTAGCTATGTAGTTTAATTTTCTTTAGACACAGATATGTCTAATTTCTTTTATGGTATACGATAGACATTTTACAATACGAAATAAAACCAAAACAACTATCTACAGTAACAAGAGTACGCTTATCGATTTAGTCTGAAATTTTGGAGTTTTCACCGAGAAGTTTAAAAAAAAACCCTAAAAACGACGAATCAAATTTTGTCCAAGACATAAGAATATTCTAAAGGGCCTAGACTATCGCCTACTTTTGGCTTTTCATCCGGTTACCGAACATTCTGTATTTGTATATATATATGTCGGAGAATGACCAAAATGTGGTTTAAGATACGTAGTTATGACGCTATATTTGACAAATAGAGCAAACAAGGGTTTTACAACTTTGTACAACCTGGCTGGTATTCGACTGAGTTCTGCCAAAAAGTCAGAGAGGATGCTACTGTCTAAAGGAACGGAATCGAAAAACAGATGATGAACAGATGATTGGAGGCTGTCAATCGATCTGCAGGGGAATGGTTGAGGAGTGCTGGCGTTGTTGGGGATTCTTCGGTCTAATCCGGCGGTTTGCTCGAAATAATAGGCGGGATGTATTATTTGATGTGATTAAATGTGTAATCGGTTTTGTGCAGTAAATTCTGTGATATGGACATGGTATTTTATTGAAAAGCCCTCATAAACAACTACGGCAGGGCCTGACAACGGTTCTGGTATGATACGCCCGCGATCCGACACACATATATATATATATATATATATACATACAGGTTTGAACTGTATTGCACCGAATGTTGTTTTCCTGACCCGCGACTCTCTTAATCTTCTGGGAGCTCCAATTTACGATGATGCTATTCCACCGACAGTATATTCTAAATTAAATAATTTTAAGAATAATTCGGCCCTTCTTTTCAATATTATAGTTCCCACATGGCTATTTACATATTAAGATTGTGTCTATTTACACCGAAATTTATGTACATACTACGATGCAGCCCAGTATGGAAATTTCCCGATCTGACTTCAGCCATTGATAAAGTGATTAATGAGTCTTTGTGCGCAATTTTGAATGTCTCGGTGGATTCTCAAAGTTGGTCCCAAGTTACACTGCCGATAAAATATGGAGGGCTCGGCATACTGTGATAAACAATGTAATAAGTTTCTATATTGTGTTTGTGCATGTGAGATAGGTATTCTTGCTATCTCACTCTATCTCTCTGGGTGTCATGGCGATGCGATGCGCCACGTATTGTGTGTCCTAATAAGACAATAAATTTATTTATACACTTTTACCTATATTTTTATTCAACCTTTATCTGGTTATGGGCCCAGGCACCTAACTAAATAAAGAAAAGAAAATATAGGTTAAAAGGGGGAAAACTGTAGCGCCAAAACATTTTCAAAAATACCGGTTTGCGGGGCGGCGACCATCTTGAATTTTCGCACCGGGAAGGGAATACTTGGTCGAAGTATTCGACCAAGGAAGGAGGGCCTACAGGATGGAAGAAGAGAAGATCTCTTCACAGAGTGCAGGAGCAGTAGGTACTGCAATTAAACTGGAAGGTTCCAAAAATTGGAATGTGTGGAAATTCCAAACTTCGGTGTCACTGAAAGGGCAGGGTCTGTTTAAAGTAGTAGACGGGACGACCGTGAAGCCAGAAGATGAAAAGCTACGAGCACGTTGGGAGTCGCAAGATGCGAAAGCTCAGGCGCTCATGGTGACAAGAATGACGGAAGAAGTCATGTTACACATATTGGCTTGTGAAACGTCAGCAGAAATGTGGAAAAAACTGCAGAGTGTGTATGAACAGAAGTCTGAAACTTCTATACACATAATTCAACAGCGCTTCTTCCAGTACAAATTTGAAGAGGGTGTGCAAATGGCCGTCTTTTTATCAAAAATACAGGAGATGAAGAACCAGCTGAAACAGCTTGGCGAAACCATATCTGATAAATTCGTAATAACGAAGATACTCATGTCGTTGCCTGAAGCCTATAATCATTTTGTTTCGGCATGGGAGTCTGCTCCCGAGGAGAAGCAGACGTATGATAACTTAGCGGCCAGACTTCAGATTGAAGAAGAGAGAATAAAAGAAAAAGATAAGAATTTGCCGTCGACGTCAGCTTTCGTGGCAAAGAAAGTGGAAAATAAGTCAATTAAGTGCTTCTCTTGCAACCGCGTCGGACATTACCAAAGTGAATGCAGGTACAATAAGACTGAGAATATGCATCACAAGGATAATCGACAAGTTTTGAAATGTTACTTTTGTAATAAGCCGGGACATTTAAAAAGCCAGTGTCGTTATAGAAAAAGCAAAGAAAGAAATGCTTTTGTGGTCGATAGTATGGACAGTGAAGATTACCAAACCACCAAATTTCTCGTCGACCAAGGTGCGAGCGAGCATATGTGTCGTGACATTTTACTGTTTTCGTCGTATACGCCCGTAAACGATAAATTCGTAGTTGTAGGAAACAATGCGAAAGTTAGTGTGCACGGTATAGGACAGATGGCAGTGCAAGTGTGGAACGGAACGGACTGGATCGAGACTGCCATAGAGAACGTACTTCACGTTCCGGAATTGAAAACTGTTATTGTGAAGCAAGCCCCCCTAATAAAAATTCGTGTAAAATGCATATACTCATCCTTGACTTCCTTATGACTTAGATAATGTATTGAAAAAGGATGGATATATGCTAGTTATTTCTCTTTTTGGTAGGTGGTCCCTGGTTTTGTGATAGCTAGGGATATTACTTTGTCGATTCAATTGACAACATTTCATATTTTCGACTACTACTTTTTATTGTTTGGTTTGAAAGAACTCAATATTTAAAGATACACGTATTTTTTTATTTTTCCCAAAAACTGCTATTTTAATGCGAAAATCCCTTTTTATTACTACTCCGAACAGAAAGAGCGTAAGTTACAAACGTCAAGACGCAGCTTTTTGACGTCACATGTGTTGTTTCATACACCTAAGAAAACGACAAAATCATTCCTAAAAAAAAAGTTTTAACATTTGTGTGCTGAAACTTAGCTTGTAAGAGTGGCAACACTCAGGCTTTATGATAAATAAAGTTATTCTCTATGATCAACATACATGGTGACATGGTGGATATTTTTTTTCCCGATGTGAAAAAGAATTATGGAAGAGCTAAAGCAGCAAATGGAAGCGCAAATGGCGCTGATACAGCAGTTACAAACCCAACTCGCGGCACAAACTTCTGCATCATCAGCATCAAGCCAAACAATAAGTTTCCTGCCCGGCATGACCACGCCGCCGCCACAACCTTTCACCTTTAAAGCTACCGACTGGGAAAATTGGATCATCCGTTTTGAACAATATCGTGAAACAACTCGTTTGAAGATGCTACCAAGCGAGACACAGGTAAACTCATTACTATACATCATGGGTGCTCAAGCCAATAACGTCATCACTTCGATGAAACTGAGCGAAAGCGACATGAAATCTTACGATATCGTCAAAGCCAAATTTGAATCCTACTACTCAGCCCGAAAAACTAAAATGTATAGTATAGCAAGATTCAACCAACGCATTCAAAATGAAAACGAATGTATAGACGACTTCATAACAGACTTACATAATATAGCAAAAAAATGTGAGTTTGGAACACTCGAAGAGGAACTTATACGCGATCGTATCGTCGCCGGCATGAGGGACACGGAGCTCTCGAAGGCTCTTCAAAACCTTGAAGAAGAACCAAAGCTGGAAACTGTAATCAACAGAGTCAGACATGCGGAGATCGTAGAAGCCAATAGAGCTACACTTAACCCAACAACACAGACCCCAGAAGTAAATTTCATTAATAAAAGGGTGAGTGCTAAAAAGCCCATAAAACAAACGGGAACCTCCGAATCCTGCAGAAAATGTGGACGAACACCAAAGCACAAATTTGCAGACTGCGAAGCTACTAATTCGACCTGCAAAGGCTGTGGACTAAAGGGACACTGGCTGGTTGTATGCAAAAAGAAAAAAGAAGGCAAGAAGGAATATAAAACTGTCAACGAAGTAACAGAAGAAGATTTTTTCTTTGGAAGTATAGAAACCTCAGAAAAGATTATCGACTCAGTAAATTCTGCGCCACGAGCAGCCCGCTCCAAACCCAAATATGCCACTATATTTGTAAATAGCCAAAAAGTGAAATTTAAAGTTGATACAGGAGCATCAGAGACCGTCATAAGTCCTGAACTGCGCATTAAGCTACAACTGCCTCAGCCAATTGTAATAGAGGAAAAATTGTTAGGCCCTTGCAAAATAACACTCCCCTCAAGAGGTGTATGCCGCAACATTAAATTGACATGGCAGGGCAAAAGTATGCTCACAGATGTGTATGTGCTTGCCGACCAACACACACCATTACTAGGTCTTACAGAGTGTGACAATTTTGGCATTGTGAAATGGCATTCTAAAATCGAAATTATGCAAATATCCAACCAGATACTACCTGAAGAGGAATTCCAAGAACTCTTTACTGGACTAGGTGTCATGAAAGGCCAATACTGCATAAAATTGAAAGAAAACGCCAAACCATATGCTGTTACTACTCCACGGCATATCTCCATACCAATAAGACCAAAAGTAGAAAAAGCACTGCAAAACCTTCAAGACATAGGAGTAATCGAACCTATAACTCATCCAACAGAATGGTGCGCTCCAATGGTACCTGTCCCGGACAAAAATGACGACACCAGTGTACGTGTTACAGTCGACTATACAGAACTGAATAAAAGCGTCATGAGGGAATACCATCCTTTGCCAACCGTGGAAGAGTGTCTTGCACAACTTGCTGGATCCAAATACTTTTCAAAAATAGATGCTGTAAAAAGTTATTTCCAAGTTGAACTTACTGAAGATTCTAAAGATCTAACTACTTTCATCACCCCCTTTGGAAGATATAGATTCAATAGAATGCCAATGGGCATGAATTCATCAAGTGAGATTTTTCAACGAAAAATGGCAACAATACTAGCAGGAATCAAAGGTTGTATAAATCATGTAGATGACACCTTAATACATGGAAAAACTGTACAAGAACATGATGAAAACCTCAAGCAAGTCCTTAAAGCCTTACAGAGAGGAGGAGTAACCTTAAACAAAAAAAAATGTATATTCAGAACTAACGAATGCACATTCCTGGGTTATAAAGTAACAAATAACGGAATACAACCCCTACAGGATAAAGTAAAAGCAATAAATAAACTTCCAATACCTGAAGACTTAACAGCATTAAGAAGCTTCATGGGAGCCATAAATCAACATCTCAGATTCCTACCAAACATAGCAGATGTGACAAAACCTCTTCGTGACCTGCTAAAAAAGGATTCCTCGAGAGAATGGAATGCAGAACACACTAAGGCATTTCAAGAAATCAAAAAGTTGTTAACTACAGCCCCTCAGTTAGCACACTATGACCCAAATTTAGAAACCAGAGTCTCGGCAGATGCATCACAATATGGAATGGGTGCAGTGATTGAACAAAAACATGGAGATGTTTGGAAACCAGTTCACTTTTGGTCATCTGCATTCACACCTACTCAGCAGAGGTATGCAATGATTGAAAAGGAGGCATGTGCAACAACTATGGCATGCGAACGCTTCAAACTCTACCTACAAGGTTTACCAACATTCACTCTGAGATCTGACCACAAACCCCTACTTGCCATATTAGGATCAAAACCTATAGCAGACCTGCCTACAAGACTTCAAAGGTTCAGAATGAGAATGACTCCATTCAACTATAAAATAGAACATGTCCCAGGAAAATACATGTACACAGCTGATATGCTATCTAGAGCCCCACTTCCAACTGAAGAAGAAGACAAAGACATTCTTGAGAGAAGTGATAAGCTTGACGAGACAACATTCCTGAGCATTCACAAAGAATTGCCTTTCTCTGATGACCGTCTTAAAAAAATAAAAGAAGCTCAACAAGAAGATGAAATATGCAAGAAACTATATACATATATAATGCATGGATGGCCTAATTATAAAAATATTGAAGAAGAAATAAAGCCATTTTGGAAACATAAAGAAGACCTTGTTCTGACCAATAAATTAATTACATGTGGATTAAAAATATACATACCTACAACACTAAGACAAACTATAATTGAAAAGCTCCACACTGGACACGTCACTGCTATCAAGAGCCAAATGCGAGCCAAACAAGCAGTATGGTGGCCTACATGGGAACATGACATCACCCTATGGTCAAACAAATGTGAGTTCTGTGCTAAAATGACCACACAAAGGCCCGAACCTCTCATACCAGGAGATGTACCTAAATACCCATTTGAAATAATAGCAGCTGATTTATGTACTTACAAAGGAAAAGAATACCTTGTCGTAAGGGATGTACTGTCAAACTACCCTGAAATAGTATCACTAACATCTACTACTTCTATGGCAATAATCAACCACCTAAAGTGCATTATGGCCAGACATGGTATACCCGCATCTTAAGATCTGACAATGGCCCTCAATTTGCTTCAAAACAATTCAAGCAATTTGCAAGAGACTGGGAATTTACACATACCACCTCTAGCCCTCATTTTCCCCAGAGCAACGGAGCCGCGGAAATAGGAATAAAGATTTTTAAGACTATATTTGATAAAAATCCAGAAGATCCTCTACTTGGACTACTTCACTACAGGACAACACCCAATAAACTAGGAGTTGCTCCATCACAAATTGCTATGTCTAGACTTCTGAATACAAACATACCAACAACATCTTCAGCACTGAAACCAAAAACACAAGATATAGAGCACATAAGAGAACAATTACTGAAAAGAAGAGAAAAAGCTAAAGAAAACTATGACAGAAGGCATAGAGCCAAAGAACTACCTGAATTAGAAACTGGGAAAAGAGTATTCCTACCAAGTGAACAAATATATGGAACAGTCACTGGAAAAAGAGAAGAACCTCGAAGCTACAACATATTGACAGAAAAAGGAAGTGAAATGAGGAAAAATAGGAAAGCAATCATTGAACTACCTGATCAGACTAATGGTTTAAAGAAACAGAGCTCTATCCCTGCTCTCACACCATCTCTGCCATACTTGTCTTTATCACCAAGTCAAGAGCCCGTCATATGTATCATTCCAGAAGACTGCAATCAACCAAATACAACTACAGACCAAACAGAGACTATGAACCACTCGCCACCGACAGAAGAACAACGTCGAACATCATCACCTGTAATGAGACCAAAAACACCATCAGCGGAGATCTCAGTAAGCAGTCCCATACAAGAGCCCAACTCTGAAACTGTTTATGGATCACCACAATCAACTCCTGTCAATACCCCAGAGTCATCATCATATTTGTCACTCACAAGTTCAGAGACCTCACCAGAAAAGGAAATCATTACCACCAGATCGGGACGGCATGTAAAACCCACAAAAAAGTGTTTGTGTAAAGACTGTTAAGAAGTGATTTCCCTATTTAAGTTTTAATATTTCATTTAAAATTAAGAACATTGATAGTGTTGTGTACTCAGTGAATTTGTACTTAAATTAGTATACATCGTAAATAAGGAGAAGTGATTATTAGTGCAAAGTCAAACAGATAATTATTTCAAGACCTTTATTGTTATAAAATACAGAAATATCAATTTTGTTGATTAGCCTATTGTAAACTCTCGCCGCACTAAACTGCTCCTAGACTGAAATTGTTTGTAGATCATTTCTTATAGCATCACGTAACAGATTAATTAATGTCCTAATGTTTACGTGCTATGATTGTTAATTAGTAAAAAAATAAGTTGTTTACTACTTAATTTTAGGTTAGAATCTATTGATATGTCAGTGTCACTCATGATATGTAATGTCAACTAGTGGTGTAACAGTCGTCTTCAATAACCGGTAACTAGTGATGTCCAAATTACTTTTGTTTAAGAAAAAGGAAGATGTGTGCTGAAACTTAGCTTGTAAGAGTGGCAACACTCAGGCTTTATGATAAATAAAGTTATTCTCTATGATCAACATACAACATTCAGCTTAAACAGTCCGAGATGACTAACTGTCAAGTGTCACTATCAACAGTGTCAACACTATCAACAAACAAAATTTAATAACTATCGCATACCGCTGAATTTGTGCTTGTGTATATGTATAAAAACAATATAAAATGCCTCGAATAAAGTCTTGTTTCATGAAAAGTTGCAAAAACAACACTAGTTTAACGTCGGGCAAGCAGTTTTTTACCGTCCCGAGCCAAACTAAACCAGAGTGGTGTGCAGCAGCCGGTTTGGAAGGAGTACCGACGAGGGATTGTTTATCTGCGAAGATCACTTGAATGCGAGTGCTTTCCGTATACATTTTAGTGCAGAATCGGCAAAAGTTATTTTATGATAATTATATTCAATACATTAAAAACGGATCACTCAAGTATTCATTCTTGAGGAGCCATGGTGCGCGCTTGAGCGTGGTGGCAGGCAAGCATGGTCGCGCGATAAACGATAAAACATCAGGCCGTCCCTATCGCACTTACAAATAGTGCGCTATCCGTGCTGATTTTAATATGTCTGAACCGGAACCTGACGGTACTTTCATATTTATTGTATGGTGTTAATATTTAATTGTTTTATTACAGTTGTAAGAAAACTTGGAAATTTTTTTATATTGGAAAACAACGAAAGTTCTAAGAGACTAATAGAAATATTGATATTGTAATCAAAATGAATTTTATCTAAGCAATGTATTTATAACTAGGTCATACAAAAATGTTAGTTTTAAGGTACTCAATTGATTCAAAGAACCTGTCTTTTCGAGATATGATTAAATAAGTTTATACAAAACTGCAATTTTATTTTTCTATGTCATAAGTGAGTGTGTTTAGTAAGACGTCCCACTTTGTCAGTTACCATTAAGGCGAGATTTACTTGTACATATCGTCACTACTTTAAAAAAAACTTGTATCTTTGTCTGTCAATGAAAAGAAAATTGTAGTAAGTATGTATGGAATGCATATAGACTTACTGCGTTTTAAGTTTGAGGAGCAGCGTGAGATACGAGATTTTTCCAAAGTAGTGACGATATATGTATTTGCTTTGTATTTGTATATTAATAAACTGACGAAGCGGCTTTATTTATAGCAATCGACAAAGTGGGACGTTGTCCCATGCACACTCACATATATTTTATTTTAACATAACTTCTCAATAAAATGCATACTACACATTTCAAAATAAATTTACCTATGATTCAAAATTGTGTCGCTTAACTCAAAACACTATATTTCTATGATAGTGTAATATCGGCCTAAATAGTTTGTAAAAAATAGAAGATGGGAGATACGAGTATAAAACAAATAAATACATTCTTCTCTTCTCCTTACGCAAAAACCTAAGTAATTTAATTCGTGTAGCATCCCTCTATTAATTTCTAGTCCACCACTCAAGAATCTACTTATACTTACCTCAATAATATTTTCTCTATCAAATAGAAAATAAAACAAAACGGCAGTGTAGGTACCAAAATTTATTATTTTAATAGTTTCACCTATTTTTAGTTTCTTTTTAATAATGTTTGAGAATTTCTGGAAAACTAAAAAATACTATAAGTTTAATTCACTAGAAATGTTACATTACCATTTACCCAGTCTGTGATACCTGATCATCATTAATCATTTTTATGTCCTTTTCAATGCAAGAATGTCAATAGAGTTAATGTCGGGACGTCGATAAAAATGACACATCACTAGTACAAAAACATAACCTAAAAACAGTTTGGAGAAACTTCAGAACAGAATTTAACATGGTAGTAGTTATTATATAAACTATGAAAAGATCGTATTTTATGCTTTGTTTAGATCCTACAAATAATAGTATCAATAACTGACCGAAATTCATTAATGAAACACAGCAGGTTCTTGGGAGTTTTCTTTTCTCCATGTACGTGAATTACAGTCCTTAATCACACAAGCCATAATCACACAAGGAACTTGAACACATCACAAATAAGAATTTTGCAGGATCATCAACTATCTATCAGGAATAAACACAATTAAATTAAAAATCGGCCAGACGACCGCTGAGATATTTGATCTAATATAATACGATTATGTACAATTGTCAAAGGTAGACACCTGGGGAGACATCTCAGGGCCTGCTCCATTTCAGCTTCTTGGCCTTCTTTTTGGTGGAGTCTTGGGATCGCACCTTGAACTTCGTGTTTCCGGTCTTCTTCTTCGGAAATCTAAGAAATATATAAAGTTGAATTTGTAAAATAGCTAAATAACAAGAGAATCATAACAAAGAACAGTAATCATTGATGGCGTTTTTAAGGTATGAATATTGATAGGTTATTATTGCAAGGTCGATAAAACACATCACATCACTATGCTAAAAAACATAACCTTTCGGAGTTTGAGAAAACTTCCAAAAAATATGCAAAAATCTATTCAGAATTGAATAAGATTTGAATTGTATAAACTACTAATATGTACATTTATATTTCTGCCAGGTCGTTTCAATAAATATTATCAAAAACTCAAGAAACTTACCGATGAAATGATATAACCTCTTGCGTGTTTTCTTTTCTTCCTGAATGTGATTTGCAACACTTGATCACACAAGCCATAGTCAGAAATGAAACTTGGAACTATCACAAATATACACTGAGCTATTTTTTCCACGATCTATCAGAAATCCTCACAAAATAAATAAATATCGTCAAGACGACCATTGAAGTCGCGGTAAAAACTCGAACCAGTATAATACGACTATGTACAGTTGTCAAAGATGGAGACCGAGTGTGAAATGACAAACGTATATTTAATTTTGCCGTATAATAAATGGACCCCAGGTCCGTTTTGACATCAGCATTTAGGGACAACCTTCGAGAAAACGAAAGAAGTTGTGGAATATTGTCTCATTCGCTCATATAAAAAAGGTAATAGTGTGGTGTGAATAAGATACATGTCACCGAGCTCTTATTTTAGCATGGCTTCCATGCTTTAGTTATACTTCCGTGTTGTGAAGGTTGAATATGCAATCGACTCATGCTTGACCAACTTTAAGTTTGGAATCTCAGTTGTCTATGTGCAGACTTTTGAGTTTTCAAACGACACTCTTTTGACAGGACTCATGATGTAAACATGTTTGTGTAAATATATATTAATAAATTATAAATAAATAACGTTCGGATAATCCAAAGTGCCTTCCTATTGTTCCAAGGACCTCCTGTGGGAATTACCACAGGTTATGGCCCATACGCAACGTTAAGGAACATTGTATTTAAAGCTAGGAAGTGTTTGTATTTTTTCAGCATTATTTAGTCAGCTTTCGTACGGCGAGAATAACGTTAGCAACCACAGTTGTTGACAACATAACCTTAGCAACGAGAGTAACATCATAGTTAAAGAAAAACCGTAAGTAAACTACATCATGGACAGCAAGGACAACATAAAGACTTTGAAATTAAATACGAATTATTCTAATTGGAGAAAACTAGCTAAATTATTTCTGGATGCAAAAGGAATTGGAGCCGATGATAAAGGTAAAGACGCAAAAGCTAAATACTATATTTTAAATTCAATAGATGAAAATATTTTACATTATGTGATTAATTGCTCAACCACAAAGGATATTTGTGAAAAATTAGATATTGTATTCAATTACAAAGTGGAAAAAGACAGTCACCTCAGAGTTATAGAATTTTATAACTACAAATTTACTGGAGATATACTTCAAGATATTAGCAAATTGCAAAATATGTGTTTTGAACTAGAATCTACCGCAAATAAAATAAATGATGACATGCTTATACAAAAGATTTTGACCATTTTACCTTCAAAATTAAATTACTTCAGGACTGTATGGGAGGTAACTCCGAAGTCTGACCAAACCATACATACTTTGATCGAACGAATTCAAAAAGAACTTAAGCTTGTTGATAATAATTATTCAATTGTAGTCAATTCAGATATAAATCACCAAACAGAGGAAGCAATGAAAAGCAATGAAAGAATTTGTTTTAATTGTAACCAACGAGGGCATATTGCGAGATTCTGTAATAATAAAAAATGCACAATATGCAATAAAAGTGGCCACACTTCCAGTGAATGTTTTTCTACAAAGGTATGTAGGAAATGTAACAGGAAGGGACACATTGAAAAATTTTGTCGCACTTTTAGTCTGGTGAGTGAACAACTGAAGCATACAACTAGTATTAGAGCCATTATTGATTCGGGTGCATCCTCTCACATGTTCTATAATAATGATGTCATTAACCCCACAGAAAATGTAAATGTAGAAATAAGATGTGCTAATGCAGAGAACCTCGTCGCACAAGCCATAGGTACAGTAAAAACAAATGGTTTTGAACTGGAAGATGTACTACATGTTCCTGCAATTTCTAGAAACCTGATTACAGATATCAGTATCAGTTCAATTATTGATCATGCAGCTTCTGTACTCTTCGTTGGAAACAAGGTAACTGTAAAGAAATATAATCGCATTATTCTTACGGGATATAAAACTAGAAACGGTCTTTATGAAACAGAATTTTCTGCTAACACTGTTCGCGAGGTTTTGCTTTCTGAGAACGCCGATATTTGGCATCGTCGGCTAGGTCACGTATCGGATGTGCCGCGTCTAGCTAAACTGGTGAACGGTATCAAAATTGGGGGGAACATAAAGAAAACTTTTGTGAAATATGCATTAAAGCAAAAATGACTAGAAAACCTTTCAAAAATAATAGAATTAAAGCAAAATTTCCTTTAGAAATTATCCATACGGACATTTGCGGTCCGATAGAAATTCCCACTTGGGATAATAAAAAATATTTTATTACTTTTTTGGATGACTTTACACATTTTTGTGTTGTCTACTTAATTACTTTTAAAAGTGAAGCCTTTGATAAAATAAAACAGTTTGTGACTTTAGCGGAGAACCATTTCAATACAAAAGTTAGGAAAATCAGATGCGACAACGGAAAAGAATACTCGAACAATAACCTAATGTCTTGGTGCAGCTCTAAGGGCATAATTATGGATCTAACAATACCCTACACTCCTCAATTAAATGGAAAAGCAGAGCGATTGAATAGAACCTTGTTAGAACGAACGAGAGCATTAATATTCGATGGTCGAGTTCCAAATTATCTATGGGGTGAAGCTCTTATAACTGCAAGTTTCTTAATCAATAGAAGTCCTACCGAAGGCAAAGACAAAACTCCAGCAGAGATGTGGTTTGGCATCAAACCTGATGTATCACATGTAAGACGTTTTGGTTCAACAACTTATTATAAAATAAACTCTGGTGTACGAAAGCTAGATGTCAGATGCAAAAGGGAATCCTGATTGGCTATATCAGGAATGGTTACAAAATATGGGTGGATGAAACAAAAACAATTGTAAGAGCGAGGGATGTAAGAATAAATGAAGATGAGCAAGGTATATATACAAATGAAGAAAATGATGAAAGTATTAGAGGTCTTTGGACAATCGACGAAGAAACTGAAGAGACAGTTAGAGAAGGCACAACACAAAATGAAGATCAAATAAACAGGCAGGAAGAAAATCAGGTCAGAAGAGTCAATATAAATGAAGGTCGAGAAGGAGATACATTAAGAAGAATTGAAACATCAAGAAGAGTTGGAGGAAGTAGTAATATAGAGAAGAGTCGAGAAGGTGATATGTTAAAAATAAAAGTAAGAAGTAGAAATGCAGAGAATGTTCGAGAAGGTGTTATTCATTTAAGAAGATTAGGAAGCGAAACAAGTGAAGATGAAACAAAAGAAGATGAAACAAAAGAAGATGAAACAAAAGAAGATGAAACAAAAGAAGATGAAACAAAAGAAGGTGAAACAAAAGAAGATGAAACAAATGAAAGCGAAACAAATGAAGGCGAAATAAATGATGGCGAAACAAATGAAGGTGAAATAAATGAAGGCGAAACAAATGAAGATAAAACAAAAGACAATGAAACAAATGAAATAGAAACAATTGAAGAAGAAGAAAATAATGAAGTATTTTATGATGGGAACGAAGAATTTTTTGATAATGAAGAAGTTGAAAATCGAGTTGGAAGTATTGAAAATCAAAATATTGATAGCGATGTTAATCAAAATAGAAGAGTTCAACCTGCTAGAGACCGCAGATTACCTGATAGATATAAAGATTATTTAATGAATTATGATACTGAAGCTTCAATGTTAACTTACGAGGAGGCAATAGAATCAAAAGAAAAGGATAAATGGAAAAAGGCAATAAAAGAAGAAATTAAATCACTTGAAGAAAATAAGACGTGGTCATTTGTGGATGAACAGGAAGCAAAAGGAAGAAAATTAGTTACTAGCAAGTGGATTTTTACAGTAAAGTCTGATGGCAGATATAAAGCCAGACTAGTTGCAAGAGGCTTTCAACAAAAGTACAAAATAGATTATGACGAGACGTACAGTCCGGTAGTTAATAGTACGTCTTTAAGAATCTTACTATCTATTGCAGCGGCAAAAGGGTTAAAATTAAAACAGTTTGATGTGAAGACAGCCTTTTTACATGGAGACTTGAAAGAATGTATATACATGAAGGTACCCAAAGGCTATAGCAACAAAGAAGGCAAAGTATGCAAACTAAACAAGAGCTTATACGGTCTGAAACAAGCTCCACTAATGTGGAATATTAAGTTTACAGAGTTCTTAATAAAGATGGGGTTCAAGCAGATGAAACTTGATCAATGCATTTTTGTTATGGAGGGTGAAAGAAATATTATTCTTGCGGTATATGTCGATGATGGATTAGTTCTTGGAGAGAAAGAAGAAGATCTAGTGTACATAATAGAAAGAATTAGAAAGGCTTTTGAACTAAGAGTCTTAGATGAAGTCACCAATTACATTGGTTTGGACATTAAGCAAGATGAAAATGGGATTAAAATTTTTCAGAAAACATACAGTGAGAAAATCATTAAGAAATGCCTAAACAATGCCAAAGAATGTAAATGTCCAACAATTCTGATAGAACAGCATCCGTCAGTAAAGGTTGATACTAAGTCTCATGAGCTTTACCGAGAGATGATAGGGTCATTGTTATATCTTTCGAATAAAACGCGACCAGACATTAGTTTTCAAGTGGGTTATTGTTCGAGGCATCAAAATTCTCCAAATTTAAATGATTTGAATAATGCTAAGACAATTTTGCGATTCCTGAAAGGCTCAACAGAAAAAGGGATTCACTTTAATAAAGATGATAAAGTACTCAGGGGTTATTGTGATTCGGATTTCGCGGGAGGTCCAGACACTAGGCGCAGCACTTCTGGTTTTGTGATTTGGCTGAATGGTGGACCAGTGGCATGGAGCTCAAGAAAACAATCAGTAGTCGCACTGAGCAGCACAGAAGCAGAATTCATAGCAGCAGCAGAATGTTGTAAAGAACTACTATTTATAAGGGATCTGATTTTTGAGATAACCAAGGAAAAACTAGAAGTTGAGATGAGAGTAGATAATCAATCCGCAATTTGGCTTATGAAAAAAGGAATCATGGGGAGAAGAAGCAAACACATAGACGTAAAATACTATTACCTAAAAGAGAAAATTGACGAAAATCAGATTACAGTTAAATACTGTCCGACGGGATCACAGCTGGCTGATATACTAACTAAAAGTTTACCGGCTGTAAAGTTTGAAAAATGTCAACGAAGATTAGTGTTTTAGTGATATTGTGGCTAAAATGAGTCATTGAGTGTAGTATAAGTGCGGGCTAAAGTGAACGTTAATTATTTTTTCGGCTCATGTCGGGGTTTGTTTATAATTATCGTAGTATGTAAGTTTTTTATAGGGTGTGTAAAAATAATACAGGAATGTGTATTGAAAGAAAAATTAAGGATTCTGGAAGCATGAAATAAAGTTAGAATTAAGGGGGTGCTTAATAATGATTCACTTAAGGGGGTGTAAGTGTACTAATGGTAAGTGAATCAATATAAAAGCAACCATCAAACGAACTTGAAAAAAGAGTAAAACCACACATTCATTTAATAATTATTATTTACACTGTGTTCTGAAGTTATCCTTAAGTATTTTTTCAAAATTTTATTTATTCCAAATATTATTATAATTTTTAGTATTTTAGTATTTGTTTAGAGAAGGGGAGATGTATCGAGCGGTGGAGAATAAAGATAAGTATGAGTCGAGAGGTGGAACAAATAAGGGAGATAAATGTAGTTAATTTATATATTAGTAGTGATGTATCGAGTGGGAGAATAAAGATAAATATGAAGCGAGAAGTAGAATAATTAACTGTTTATTTATATATTTGTAGCGATGTATCGAGTGGGAGAATAAAGAATAATATGAGGCGAGAAGCTGAATAATTAACTACTTATTTATATATTAGTAGTGATGTGTCGATTAGTGGGAGTTTATATTATATGAGAGTACATGTAGATATGTACTAATTAATATTTGATGATAACGTTTTTTGAAACCTTTTGTTTTTTGGTAATGTGATGAAAGTTTTGATATATTGTTCTGGAAATGAGATTGTGGCCTTTTTTAAATAAAAGTTGTAAAGTATTAGATAAAAGTTGTAAAGTATGTACTAACGCTTCAAGCAGAGTCGATTGAGGGGGTGTGTTATTGTGAAGGTTGAATATGCAATCGACTCATGCTTGACCAACTTTAAGTTTGGAATCTCAGTTGTCTATGTGCAGACTTTTGAGTTTTCAAACGACACTCTTTTGACAGGACTCATGATGTAAACATGTTTGTGTAAATATATATTAATAAATTATAAATAAATAACGTTCGGATAATCCAAAGTGCCTTCCTATTGTTCCAAGGACCTCCTGTGGGAATTACCACAAAAACCAACCTGTTTTCTGTGCTACGTCAAAAGGTTATGTTGTTGTTACCGGCGAAAATGAAAGCAAGTTTTATAAAGATAATAAATTGATGGCTATTGCCGAAAGAAGTGGACGCATGTATTATTTTAATTTTCGGTTTTTACATACATGCACAGCCAATGTAGCTGGTACTAAATATGCTGATTTACACGAGTGGCACGAAAAGTTAGCTCACCAAAATATGACGTATGTGAAAGATGTGCTCAAGAAATACAATATCGAAGTAAATAAAACCCAAATCGATACTTGTGAGGGCTGCTTAAAGGGCAAAATTCACCGCTTGCCCTACCCAGCAAGCGAAAATGTGAGCACAAGAACATGCGAGATCATTCACGCGGACACTTGTGAGCCAATGGAAGAACCGTCAATTGGAGGATCCAGATATTACGTAGTATTTAAAGATGACTACTCCAAGTACAGGAAAGTGTATTTCATAAAAGGCAAGGATGAGATAAAGGCGTGCGTCAAAAACTTCATTAATCAAGCAGAAACTGAGACTGGTAACAGGGTGAAGATTTTCAGAAGTGACTGTGGAACAGAATTTCTAAATAGAGATGTGAAAGAGTTCCTTTCTGCAAAGGGAATAATACACCAGACTTCGATACCATATACAGCGGAACAGAATGGCAAAATTGAAATTGAAAATCGCATTCTAGTGGAAGCTGGCAGGACAATGTTGCTATCGAAAGACTTACCAAATAGTCTGTGGGCGGAAGCTGTTAACACAGCTGCCTACGTGCTAAATAGAACCGGGAAAAGCTCAGTTCAAGGAAAGTCTCCATACGAGCTATGGACAGGCAAAAGTTTTGACATAAATCTCCTTAAGGTGTTTGGAACACCAGTGTACGCCCATATTCCGAAGGTCAAGAGACACAAGTGGGATGCTAAGGGAGAAAAAGGCTTTTTAGTTGGGTATGGAGAAACCACTAAAGGGTATAGGATTTATTTTCCCGAGAAGAATAATGTTGAAACAAAAAGAGATATTGTTTTTGTGACTGAAGGCAATGTAAAGAAAAGTTCACTTATCCCAAATAGTTCAATGATACCATGTGAAGTGCTTAGCCAAGATGATGAAGATTGAAGAGACTCAACTGCAGGGTCAAGATGGGACAAATGACTCCAGCTGTCAGGTACAAAATGCTGATGATACTCAAGATAGCTCAAAAAACCATTCAGACTCTATCTATGATGAGGCTGAGGATTGTTCTGTCCAGGTTGACAACTGTGATGACCACGTCCAGACAAGAGAAGTTGAGGAACCTTTAGGTCGGGGAAAGCGAGTCAAGAAGCCTTCTGTCTTGTGTAATTGTAATAATGTGGTGAGTGATAGTGATGAACCTAAAACTTATAGTGAGGCAATTAATAGTGCAAATGTGTCAGAGTGGAAAAGTGCAATGCAAAGGGAGCTGCAAACCCTGAAAGACAATAACACTTGGACAGTCTGTGATCAAAACGTTAGAGACAAAGTGATTAGTAGTAAGTGGGTTTTTAAAATAAAAACAAATAATGGATCATGTCAATATAAAGCTAGATTAGTAGCTCGCGGCTTCGAACAGAATGATGATATTGATTTGAATGACATTTATGCACCAGTTGCCAAGCTTGCAACTTTCAGACTGTTCGTGGCAGCAGCCACTAAACTAGGTCTGCCGGTCCATCAAATGGATGTGACAGGGGCATTTTTGTATGGGGAAATTGAGGAAGATGTTTATATTAGATTGCCAGAGGGTGCATTTATGAAGATAATAAAAATATTGTGAAATTAAACAAGTCATTGTATGGCTTAAAGAAATCACCCAAATATTGGAATAACAAATTCAATTCTGTCATGATTAAGGAAGGGTTTAAGAGATCTCAGGCTGATTGCTGTCTTTATTCCAAATGTGAAGGTCAGAAACAAATGTATTTACTGATATATGTTGATGATATTTTGATTTTTGGCTCTGATGAGGAACAGGTCATGGGGTTAAAAACAGTTTTGAAAAAGGAGTTTGAAATGAAAGATTTGGACTGTGTCAGATATTTGGGAATAAATGTCAACCAAAATTTAGAGACTGGAGTTACTGAACTATGTCAAAAGAAATATCTTGAAAAAGTTTTAAAAAGGTTTAATATGTATGATTGCAAACCTGTTAGTACCCCCATGGACTATAATTTCAACACTCAAGTGCTTGAAGGTGAAAAATGTAACAGTAGTACTGTAAATATTTGCAGACAAATCATTGGGTGCTTGATGTATGCGGCTTTAGGTACTAGGCCTGATATTTGTGCTGCTATGTCTATACTAAGCAGGTACCAAGACTCGGCTAGTGAAATGTTGCTAACAGCTTTAAAAAGAGTATTGCGATACATCAAACACACATTGGATTATAAATTGGTGTTTAAATGCAATGATGAAATGCTTGTAGGGTTTTGCGATTCAGATTGGGGAGGAGATCTTTGAGATAGAAAGTCGACAACTGCGTTTTGCTTTAGCTTTTGTAATTGTTTAATATCTTGGTGCTCGAAAAAGCAAAGCACAGTAAGCATTTCATCTACGGAGAGTGAGTATGTATCACTGACGATGGCTGGTACTGAAGCCTGCTGGCTGATTAATATCTGTCATGATCTAAATTTCAGAAATGTGTCTCCAGTTGTGATTTATTGTGACAACCAGTCTTCGATTAAAGTGGCTCATACAAACAGTGTAAAAAGATTGAAACACATTGATATTAAACACCATTTTATTAGGGAAATAATAGAAAATAATAAGGTTGTTAAATATGTAAAAACGGAGGATCAGGTTGCAGACATGTTCACGAAGTGCCTGAAAAATAACATGTTGTCAAAATTTGTGAAGATGTGTGGCCTGAATAACTAATTTTGTTTTTTGTGCTCTTTATTTTGAGAATGTGTCCAGTTGGTAATTGCTTTAAGTTAAAGGTATAATGGTATTGTTTTTTGTTAGTTAGTAAACATTATTACATTGAAAGGGGGTGTGATAAACAATGTAATAAGTTTCTATATTGTGTTTGTCTATGCATGTGAGATAGGTATTCTTGCTATCTCACTCTATCTCTCTGGGTGTCATGGCGCACACTGGAACCCGCCCATACATTGCTGTGCTCAAAACTACAAAAAGTAAAATTAAGCAAAAAAAATACCATTCTGCATTCGTAATGTCAAGTAGTGCTTATAATAATTATTATTTACATTATATTTGTATAAAAAAAAATATATTCCTATGATTTTTTATTTTTTTTATTTTATCTTTATTGGGAAACAAACAGCTTACAATTTTACATAATATAGGTTACATGACTAACACATGAGCCAAAACAGTTTCCACTAATGGAATAAAGCAGAATTGCTCAAAGGGTACTTAATTTTAATCATTACTATTACTAAGTATATTAACAATTAGTGTGGGGAAAAGAATGAAGAAACAAAAACACGAGCATCGAAGTAAAGCAAAGCAACACATAGATTTGATGTACTCGTATTAATCTACAGATCAAACACTTAAAAATTGATAATTTAAAGAAATTAGATACTAGTATTGGATTTTACCATAGAAACAAATTTACCAAGTTTTGTACTAAATAAATCAAAAGTTGAGTATTTGTTGTTATAAGTTGAACATGCTCTAACAAGATAGGAGTTCTTTACATACCTAGTACGACAGAATGGTATTGCGAATAGAGCATTGGTTCTAGTTCGGGTGCTGGTGCACCTGTACGAAATGTTATTGATAAGATATTGCGACTCAGTCAAATTATTTAATAATTTAAATAAAAATATCACATCTTTGTGTTCTCTACGCAGCTTGAGACTTACTATACTATCACTAACAAATGATTCGAACTTGTAGTGCATCCATTTAATGAATTTATTTTGAATTCTCTCAATATGATCAATATGTACCGAATATTGAGGATTCCAAATAACGGAAGCGAACTCCAAATGTGATCTAACGAAAGCGTTATACAATAAAATAAGTGTATCTGGATCCCTGAAGTCTTTGCTCTGACGAAAAATAAAACCCAACATTTTGTATGCTTTCGACGTGATTTTATCAATGTGAGACGTGAGCTGGATCTCATTATCAATCTGAACACCTAGATCTCTAACTTCACTTACTTTATTCAGATTTGTGTTTTTGAGCTGGTAATCATAAGTGAGAGGGGAACGTTTACGAGAGAATGAGATCGTGCAGCACTTCTCGATATTAAGGTCAAGACAATTTGTAGTGCAGTAATGATCCAACCTATTTAAGTCATCTTGGAGATACACACAATCGTCTAGAGACTTCACTAAAGTAAAAATTTTCATGTCGTCGGCGAAAAGTAATACCTTGGAGTGGTGAAAGCAATCCACAACGTCATTTATAAAGATGTTGAAAAGCAAAGGCCCTAAATGCGAGCCCTGGGGGACACCTGACAGAACGGGGATGAAAGAGGATGTATGCCCTTTGACAGACACTGCCTGAGACCGATCTCGGAGGTACGACGTTAACCACCTCAACAAATCACCATGTATACCAAACGTCTTCAACTTGTGAATTAGGATATTGTGTGAGATTTTATCGAAGGCCTTAGAGTAATCCGTGTAAATAGCGTCAACCTGAAACCCTTTGTCTATTGCCTTTAATGAGAAATCTAAAAATTCTACAAGATTGGTTTCCACCGAACGTTTATTTATAAAGCCGTGTTGATTAGGAGTAAGTATGGGTCTCACCGCATTGAACAATTGGTCATAAATTATTTTCTCAAATAATTTTGGGATTGAGGACAGTTTCGATATACCGCGATAATTTTGAATATTATGCTTATTACCGCTTTTATGGATAGGTACTACAAGAGAGCGCTTCCAAATTGTTGGCATAATTCCCGATTTCATAGACAGCGAAAAAATCACCGAAATGGGAAAAGCTAATGTTTTACTACACCTTTTAAGGAATACAGGGTGGATACCGTCAGGTCCACCGCCTTTTGATTCAGCTAATGTTTTAAGGTATCGTTCTACTAAATCTGTCTGAAATGTTATATTACTGATCACATTTAAACTAGTATTAGAATCATATTCAAGGGAAGACGGGGAAACATTTGGTAACGAATTGTGTTCAAACACCGATTGAAAAAATGAGTTGAAAAGATTGGCTATAGCACAACCATCATTAGCTACATTGTCATTGAGGAAGACAGAATCGGGAATATTGTTGTTACATTTTTTAGATTTGATAAATGACCAAAAGGCTTTAGAGTTTTTTTTTATATTGTTCTCACTCCTTTCAATAAATAAAGTGTAACATGCTGCCTCTAACGATTTGACTGTAGAACGAAGCTCAGAAAAGCTATTATAATCGGACAGTCTGCCATATATTTTCCATTTTTTATGAACCTTATGTTTTTTTTTAATTAATTTTATTAAATGACGCGAGTACCACACTGGATATTTATTATTATTTTTAAATAATTTGGAAGGAACGAATTCTTTAATTATAGCATTAATTTTTGAATAAAAATAATCAACTGCCTCATTAACACAAGGCGTGTTTAAAAGTGGGTCCCAGTTAATTTGGATTAGTTTAGAATTAATCAGGTCATAATCCGCAGCGAAATAACGGTAAACCGTACGCGGCGCTTCCTTTAACGGCCGTTCCCTCCAGTTGACATCAACGGTAACACAAAATACGGGGTGGTGAGTGTCTATAGGAACGAGCGGGTTAGTAGGGTATAGATCGCAATGGCAGTTAGACAGAGCTAAGTCGAGCTGCCGTCCGTTTTTGTTTGGTAGGTGGTTAAATTGTGACCAATTCGTTAAGTGCATAAAGTGAGATAGTTGAGTTATAAGGTTGTTGTGATTGGGGTTGGAGATTTTATACGTTTTAGCGTCACATTCACACGGGGCCCATATGGCTTCACCGGTTGTCTATTGTTTGCCCGACAGTCATTTAACATAATATTCATTTGCCCGAATCTAACTTGCCTGAATTTCATTTGCCCGAATGATTTGTTTACCATAAAAATCATATGACATACTCGTTGTTTATCCGAATATTACCTTCCATAATCATACAATGCCATACTATTTGTTAGCCATATTATTAAGTGCAATAATATGGTTTCATAGAATATTCAAACGCCATAAGCAATTATTGCCATATTAATTGTTGCTCATATTATTACCTAACCTAACCTACTTTCTGATAGCAGTTTCATTTTCCAGGGGTCATAGTTCTAACCTAACCTAACCTACTTTTCCAGCAGTTTCATTCTCCAGGGGGCCACAGTTCTAACCTAACCTAACCTACTTTCTGATAGCAGTTTCATTTTCCAGGGGGTCGCAGTTCTAACCTAACCTAACCTACTGTCTGATAGTATTTTCATTTTCCGGGGGGTCACAGTTCTAACCTAACCTAACCTACTTTTCAAGCAGTTTCCTTTTCCAGAGGTTCACAGTTCTAACCTAACCTAACCTACTTTCTGATAGCAGTTTCATTTTCCAGGGGGTTACAGTTCTAACCTAACCTAACCTAACCTACTTTCTGATAGCAGTTTCATTCTCTAGTCCTTCTAGTATCTATTATAGTAGTTTTCGATTCTGCTAAAGCACATTATGGAAATTGACTTTTCTGGACGCTAATTTGTATGACAAATGATGGTATGGAATGTGGTAATTACGGATTTCGATGATTCTGACAAATGACATTATGGAAACTGACTTTATGGGAAACAAAGTTTTTGGCACTAG
This sequence comes from Leguminivora glycinivorella, assembly GCF_023078275.1. NCBI lineage: Eukaryota > Metazoa > Arthropoda > Insecta > Lepidoptera > Tortricidae > Leguminivora > Leguminivora glycinivorella. Next base: position 135,092 of record NC_062978.1, on the reverse strand, counting down.
ATTAATATAGTAAACAATGATTATGGCATAAGATGTTATGAGAAACAATATTATGATTGTTGAATAGGATGGCAAATAAAATTATGGCAAATGAAATTCTGGCAAATGGGGGTATCCCGGCTTCACCTAAATTAAAGTCACCCAATATTAAAAATAAATCGTCTGGACAATCATTGTATAGCTGTGAAATAAAATCAAAAAATAAAGACTGTGATTCTAATTGATGCTTACTTTGTGGGAAATAACATGTAAACAATTTAAGTTTGATTGTTAATGGACCTTGGGGAAAACATATATCTACACCGGTGACGTCAGCATCAAGTAGCTGAGGGAGCGAGCGCATACCGCGCGGGTCTACCCTCAGATCGCGGCGCACGGCCACCAACGTGCCGCCGCCTCGGCTTACCCCCATACTCGCACAATCTCTGTCCGTTCGGTACACATTGTATCGCGGGTCGAATAACTCGGCGTCGAAAATACTTGGAATTAACCATGTTTCTGAAATACATATAATGTCGTAATTAGAATGAATGACACTACGAAGGAAATCGCTACACTTAGTACGGAGCCCTCGGGCGTTTTGATAGTAAACACTAATTGACATAAAAAAAAGTTTGTTTAGTGATAACGGTCATGTGCTGCAAATTAAAAGTGTACAAATTAAATATAAATGGACTGTGTCGCAACAACTTGAACTGGCTTAAACGTAAAGTGTTACCTATAACTATACATAACCACAACATAATGTAGTAATAACTTAAAACATGGCTAATAGATAAGTGACAAGTGCATCGCAAAAAAGTGTTTACAATAGTGTGATTCTGATCAGCTGGTAAATGAAGGTACATATTCATCGATAAACATATCGACAGCTTCCGGGTGAAATATTTTTGTATTCATAATTGGCAGAGGTCGTATGCTGGTGATGAGGGGATCAGAGGAAACCAAGAGCCTATTAAAAACATCCGTCATGTTGTCGATTCTGGAAGTTTTACGACTAAATCTCTCTCGATAGTTTTTAAAATCCTTATTCCTCGCTTCCTGGGCCTCTTCACTTAAATTGCCTATTGGAATCAGGTGCTTAGATATTATTGCGTCTCCATGAATAAGGATTTTATGAACAGTAAGTGTCATACGACACCACGGGTACAGGTCTACATATAACTTTGCTGTCTCTAGACAGTATGTCTTGAATTTACACGTATCGATTTTGTAGCCACTGGAAATCGTATTTTGTATTTACTTTTAAATATCTTGTTGCACAATTCTCGTCGTTGAAGTAAAATTGAATCGCTTTTCTCATCTGAAACCGTCGAAATGAATAGAAATAACCTTAGGGTAAAATATTACGCACTAAATCATTGTTTTAGTGCGAAAAAGTTACATTTTCGCTACAGTAAAAACGCCTGATCAAATAGTCAGAGCAAAAAATTTTGTCCGTTTTCGAAAAACGGACATCTTTTGCTTTCGAATAAAGAATAATAATAAAGACCAATTTTTTAGCTATCGTGCCTAAAAAGTATCAAAAGATGTTAACCATTATCGGAATTATGACCATTTTTATTAAATTACAATATAAGTTACTATTGTCCAAATATCACAAACACAATAGTGTTTTTAGAATATAAAATACGTAAAACGTAATCAACATACCTTGTTGCCCAAGATAAGACATTGCGGATTTTGAGTTATTATTACTGCTATAACTTGAAACAAGTCTATTTAATAATCGATGCTAATTATAGGTAATTCCACGGAGGTTGAAGTGAATGATAACACACACACGTAAATGTAGATTAGTACTGATTGCAAAAAAATTAATGAATGAAATGAGTGAGTGAATGTAAAAAAAAACGATTAATATATTTTTGAAAAAAAATATTATTTATTGATATACTTATCATTAATGGTATTAAAAGCAGTAAAACATAATGAACAAATCCTTTTATAAACCACCGTCACTTGGCATATCTTCATCTGATTCGTTAGGATTGATTATAAGGTTTTGGTTTTCGGTTAAATCATCTACAATACAATACAATACAATACAAATACTCTTTATTGCACACCTCAATACACGAAACAACATATCATAGGTTCTCTTTCCCTATATTTCTTCGTTTTCTTGGGTTTTTCTGAAAATACTGTGAAACGTTTCTTTATCAAGTGCTGCTTTTCTTCGTTTAATTTTCTCATGACGCTATTAAATGTGAACTCAGTATTACTAGCTGGAAGTCGCGGTGGCACGAATAAAATTTTGCTACGGACAAACGATATTATTTTATTAATAGTTATTTGTTATACAAGGGGGCAAAGTTGTATTGTATTTTAACGCTGAGTGTGGAATTGAAAAACGAGCAAGTGAAAGGATTCTATAGTTGAACCACGAGCGAAGCGAGTGGTTCGACAATAGAATCCTGAACTTGCGAGTTTTTTAACACACGAGAAGTAAAATACATTTGCACCCGAGTGTAACACAAAACTTTTCCCCTCACTATAGCAAGGAAACTACAACGCAAAAAAATGCGTTTATCACTGCTTCCAGTAGTTCCACAGGTGGTAAATCATCTTTTCTCAAACATGGTATGAAATATTGATGTTATGTGCCTTATAATTGGCAGCGAAGTATGACGTTGCAGGTGCGGCTAGGACGATTGATAGATAATGGAATTTCATACAAACCTTCCAGGCCAAGGCCGGCAAAGTCTTCTTTTTAACCGACTTCAAAAAAGGAGGAGGTTCTCAATTCGACTGAATGTTTTTTTTTTTTTGTATGTATGTTACTCGATATCTCCGAGAATTGTGGACCGATTTTCAAAATTTTTTTTGGATCGAACGGGTATAACCCCGAGATGGTCCCATTGGCACCAAGTCGGGGTCTGACGATGGGATCTTGGAGAAATCGAGGGAACTCTTCAAATGTTATAGGCACATGTAATGTTTTTAATGTATTTTTCAAAGGTACACCAGTATTTACGCCTGATGGTAATAATTTTATGTGGCTGAGCTGATGATGGAAGGTCAACTCCTCAATGGTTAGGAGTTAAAGGATAATTCTTTCACTACTGTACATATATTCGGATTGATACATATAATATCAATAGGAACCACTAAAAATCAACAAATAAATAAACTTTTTAACAAAAAATAAAACCGCCTTCAAAAAAAAGCGCGTTACAAAACATGTAGAAACTAAAGAGCAAAAAATAATAAACCTTTGAATTCAGATTTCTTATCGTATTGCAATAATCTAAACATCCAAATTATAAACAAATCAATTATTTTTGGAGTCGGGGCCAGCCTGAGTATGGTTGGGTGGGGTCAAACAGGCAATATAGCAAGGCGACGAACAGGTCTGGCACCGACTACAAAAATATTTGTTTTGTTTATAATTTGGATGTTTAGATTATTGCAATACGATAAGAAATCTGAATTCAAAGGTTTATTATTTTTTGCTTTTTAGTTTCTACATGTTTTGTAACGCGCTTTTTTTTGAAGGCGGTTTTATTTTTTGTTATTTAATTTCCAAACACAGATAATTGTGACATAACATCCAGGTATTTAGCCAATTAAAAAAAAAAACTATAAGCTTTATAGACGTGCCAACTGCAACTGGTACGGGCCCTAGACAATATTTGATTTTGGGTGCGTTTTCATACAAAAAAAAATTTTTTCGTTTTTTTTTTAATTTTTTTTAACTTTTTGTTTTTTTATAAGCGTATACGGGGCATCAAAGGGGAACGAAAATTCGATTATTTTTGCGCTACGACGCACCGTTTAGGAGATACAGCCATCCAAAGGTACTATTTTCAGTAGACTTTATTTATTTCATACCATGTTTGAGAAAAGCACTATACATACCTCGGCGGGAAATGGGGTTGCCCGCCTCAGACCTATCCGGCCTCGCTTCGCTCGGCCGTCTATATGTCTTCGGCCGGCAACCCCCTTTGTCCCGGCCTCTGTAGTAATGTACTATTATTACTAGATTCACCTACTTTTATGAATTTTAAACCAGTTAATTTGACTTTATTCAAGGTCAAATTACTTTACCCACTAGTGAATAAAATGCGTTTTTACCCGCTGGTATTAAAGGACAAAAATCACGTGTTTCCGAGCTAGTGAGGGGAAAATTAAATTATCTGGTGAACTTTATAGCTCATATGAAATTTCACTTCCAAATAAGTATTCAGCTATCGATATATTTTATATCGGAAGGATGTCCCTATGTTAATTGACGTTATTGCTACTGCGACTTCTATGTCTGCTAATAAGTAATGAAAAAATAGGTAAACACCATTTTAACAGCTACGATGATAAAATAAGGCAATTTATTACATATTATCTTTGATTTCTACGATTTATATTACAATCATAATCTGACAATTAATTAATCACATACGAGATATTTTATTTTTTGTTTTGTCTGAAAATTGTTCTATAGACGTAATTCTTAACAAAATAGTAAATAGAAACTTTTTGGTCTTTCTTACAATTCACTGTTGAATCTGCAGTCGGTACATAAGAACACTAATTTCAAAATCTCGTTGTCATTACGTGACAGTGTTATAGTGTGCGTGGCCTCAACTGAGTTGAAACTACCTATACCACTGATCGTGACATATGAAATCTTACACCTTTGACATAATGCAACTACGTAATGACAACTGATAATGAAGGTATTTTGCAGCAATGAGGTACAATACTTCCCTGGTCATACATATATTTCAATTTCAGTACAAAATACCCACAATTGCTAAGTTGAGTTTTGAACACAGCAATGTATGGGCGGGTTCCAGTGTGTGGCGATGCGATGCGCCACGTATTGTGTGTCCTAATAAGACAATAAATTTATTTATACACTTTTACCTATATTTTTATTCAACCTTTATCTCATACGCTCTACAGGCGACCTGGCTCTTCCTGCTTACCTCGCGTCTATCCACAGCACTGCGCTCCTCGTTGGCGGTATCCTTAATGTTACTAATCCCGCTGATGTAGCAGTGTCAGGCTTGGCGGATGCGGAGTCTGCATGGAGAGCCGGTGAAGTGTTTGGCGTTGGTGGCGTTACGGGAGAGTAGTGAAAGGCGTGACTGTCCAGTATAGAATCCTTTATTGAAGGAAAATGGTTTCCCTTATATACTATGTTAGTTCTTTGTTCATGTGCAGCCACGTGTAAGATTAGCCTTGACATCGTTTAATAGAAAATAGATTATAATTAAATGCATATAATATCAAGTTACAGGTATATCGGATTACAGATGCAGGTGCATTACAAGGTTATTGGAAATGTACAATGTAGGCCAGAATAGCTGATGCAACCTACATACCTATCCTTCGTGGGTGGTCTATGTACGTATGTGTGTGTGTACCTACACCTCACGTTTCCTCTTTTTTTTTTGAGACAAAAATAGTACAAATTTAAAACTATTTTTGGCTACACATGAACTTCTTATATCTATGGTTATACATGGTTATACATGTTAAAATGTAATAAGTATTTTAATAAAAATATAAATCTTAATTATGTAAACAGAAATGGTTATAAAATTACAATATTAAAATTACATTATATTTTTTTTTGACAAAGTTAACATAGTGGTTACAAAATTGCAGTATCTATTTGTTTTACTTATTCTATGTTTACATTAGATGGTCCTTATATGGTATAGGATATATTGTTCTTATTCCTAAATGACAGAGATGCGATTTATTTGAAATAATTCTATTTAAAATGCAAATACAAAATGCAAAATACCTATTTTGTATTTTGCATTTAAATGCCTTTTAGTAAAAAACATTTTGTATTTTATTTGAAATACTTTTTGAGATGTATTTTGCATTTTGAATATGCATTTCAAAATGCAAAATACTTTATGATTAAATTAAGTTTAGCCAACATTACCAGTGAAACAAAATGTGAACAAATGACGCTTGTATTGTATTGCCGAATTTGACCGATAGAAGCGCCTGCTAGCCATGCGCGCCTGACTGACTAGTGTCAATTTGACACTGTCAATGTCAAACGAAAACGAATATTATCTATGGAAAGCGACGCCACTGACGCCGACGATTTAACGGATTTATTGTTTGCTGGACTGCTGGTGCTGAGTGCTAATGACTGATTTTGATTTAATTACCTACCTACTTTTAAGTGTTGAGTTATTATTCCTATTGTAAAAATCCTAAGCTGTAGAATGAAAATAAATAAAGAGCATTTAGGTGATATAGGTATGAAATATAAGAACTGGATGCACAATCAACAAAATGGGGCTCCATGGCTATGGCGCTCTTTTCGTTAGTCTAGTTTTTAGGGTTCCGTACCTCAAAAGGAAAAAACGGAACCCTTATAGGATCACTTTGTTGTCCGTCTGTCCGTCCGTCCGTCCGTCTGTCAAGATCCTTTTTCTCAGGAACGCGTGGGGGTATGAAGCTGAAATTTATATCAATTACTCAGGTCTACTGTCCCTTGAAGCTGTAAAAAAATCAAACGTCTAAGCCAACGCAATCAAAAGATACAGCCGTTTATGCCGCAAATTTTCGACACTTGCAAGGGAATCAAAACCTACAGGGTGCTTCCCGTGAACTCAGAATCTTGAAATTTGGTACGAAGCAACGTCTTATAGCATAGATAAAGGAAAAATTACGAAAACCATAAATTTTTAGTTACATCACATAATATATTTTTTTTTTAATAATTTTAACCTTACTACCCATTTCCTCATAAACGCGTAGAGGTATTAAATTGAAATTCATACGAAATTTGTACGGAACCCTCGGTGCGCGAGTCCGACTCGCACTTGGCCGGCTTTTTTACATTATTTAAGTGAGTAGGTATAATAGGTATAATAATACCTAAAAAAAAACCGGCCAAGTGCGAGTCGGGCTCGCGCACAAAGGGTTCCGTAGCAGCAAATATAATAAACTTATTATGTCAATTTATACACCTGCCAAAATTACAGTTAAATCAACCTATCTCAAAAACTATAAGAGATACTTTGATCAAACCAAAAATCGTTGAAAGAGTTAATTAGCATGCATCACCTCTATTTTTTTTAGAATTTTATACCCCGTAGTTATAAAAATAGAGGGGGGGGACATACTTTTTACGACTTTGAGAGCTGATATCTCAAAAACCGTTCACTTTAAGAAAAATGTTTTTTAGAAAACTTTATATCATTTTAAAAGACCTTTCCATTGATACCCCACACGGGTATGTACATCGAAAAAAAAATTTTCATCCCTCAGTTACATGTATGGGGGCCCCACCCCCAATTCTTTTTTTTACTATTTAGTGTCATAATTTTGTAGCGGTTCATACAACACATATTCCCATCAAATTTCATCACTGTAGTACTTATAGTTTCCGAGTAAATCGGCTGTGACAGACGGACAGACGGACAGACGGACAGACGGACAGACGGACATGACGAAACTATAAGGGTTCCGTTTTTGCCATTTTGGCTACGGAACCCTAAATAGTAGGCGATCAAAAAATTCTGTTATGTTATTAATAAATAAAATAACATAACATAATTTATTGATTGCCTACTGATAAATATGACCAAAATGTCATTCATTACTTTCATTAGGTGCCATGTTATTAGACGTTTTTGTTCGACATTGTGACTCTATTTCTCATGATTATTAATACCGAAAATAAATAAAAATATCTGAGATTTGGTCAAAAGGTATTTTATTTTCAAAAAGTATTTTGAAAATACCTATTTTGCATTTAGCATTTGAAATACAAAACTCAAAACTATTTGGTATTTTGCATTTGAAATAGTAAATCTGAAAAGTATTTTGCATTTTGTATTTAAATGCTTTTTTAAAACCATTTTGTACATCTCTGCTAAATGATGACATTATTTTATGCTTACGAGCCTATTTATTGTATAGCATTTGATTCAAAAGTTGCTTAGTAATTACACTAATTACATTGTTACACGAGTGCTGTTTGCTTTTTTAGAGATGTGTAATATGATATTTAACTCAACAAATCAATTTTTTTTTTGTTGATAATTTATATGATATTTAATTTTACCGAGTTAGCGATGTCTTATGTGGATGGTGTCATCTGCTGATATGTTTTAATTACTAGTAACATTATTCAGAAATGCTTTATAAATCTCAGTTAGATAATAATATTTTGTTTTTATCTATCAATCAATTTTTTTTCAATTATGTATTTGTGCTAAGGGGATAAAATACAATCGGTAAGTGTGCTGCAGTCCAAGTGCATCACTAACGATAAGGGTACAAAACGCATTAATGGCTGTTCCTCTGCTTAATACCTTGGTCTGGATACCAAGATATAATATTTATTTGTCGCTCAAGCTGGCAATTACAACTTATTATAGTATATTTCATTTATTGTGGCAACACTTTTAAAGCATTACACAATTTCACTAATAATTTCGTGTTTGTTTCGCGTTATGCTTTAGGTATTTTTTTAAAGTATTTTCTATTCATATATATCGTCTCGGGGGAGCCTTCACCCCTAGAGACCGCGTCCCCAGGCGGCGGATAGGGGGTGCTCGTCCAGCGGGGCACATGTGCCGCTGGAAGGGCTGGAGGGAAATAAAATACCTCCCGCGGACCAAACAGGCCGGAGAGTACACTTCGTAAACAAAACTCCGTCGGTTGGCTTCTCCGACATACTTGGAGCAGAGGCAGCAGATGGACTGAGCGCTTAGGCTGGAGCACTCAGAAGAGGCGGCAGCGGAAGAACCCTGAGCGGGTCAACGGTGGCGTTCACGGTCCTTCAGAAGGATCACAGTCTTGGCGTCAGGTGGCAACCGGCCGTAAAACCCCCACAGCCACAAAACTTCTCCTAGTCCTAATCATGAAAATACAACAAAAGAAAAGAGATATAAATACTAGGGCGTCCCCCTCAAGCGACGGTCAGAGGTATCCAGCAGCAAGGAATGTTAGGGCGTTCCCCAAAAGCGACGAAAACAGACGTGGCGCTACCAGAATGCGCATAGCAACTTGGAACCTTGGTTCTCTAACCGGACGCAGTCAAGAATTAGCGGAGGTATTATACAGACGCAATATAAACATATGCTGCCTACAGGAGCTCAAATGGAAAGGGTCCAAATCCAGGGACGTCGGGCGGGGCTACCAGCTTCTCTACCACGGCACTACAAACACTCGAAATGGCGTAGGTATTGTCTTAGACGACCAACTAAAACAACGCGTCGTATCCGTCGAGCGATACAGTGACAGAGTAATGTTAGTAAAACTGGCGCTGGACAAGCAACCTTGTCTAAATATCATATCAACATATGCTCCCCAGACAGGCTGCACAAACGAAGAGAAGAGTTGTTTTTGGCAAGAGCTGCAGGACATCCTTCAGAGTATACCTACCACTGAAAACACGATTATGGCGGGGGATTTAAACGGCCATGTAGGCAGCCAGGCCCCGTCAGGGTGCAAAATCCATGGAAACTACGGATACGGCATTCCGAATGCACAAGGGCAGGATATTCTGGAAATGGCAACTATTTTCAATATGCCAATAATAAACACATACTTTAAGAAAAAAGATGAGCATTTGATCACCTATAAGAGTGGCGCAAATGCTTCCCAAATCGACTACGTCCTATGTAATAACACCATTCAGAAGTACTTCAAAGATTGTAAGATTATACCAGGTGAGCCCCTCACTACACAACATCGACTATTAGTAGCGTGTCTGAATATGCCGCCATGGAACACCAACTACAGAAAGAAAGCTACACCAAGAATAAAGTGGTATAATCTTCAGAAACCTCAAGGAAGAACCCTGGCATCAAACATAGCAGACTTCCTAGATACTCATGTCACAGCAGGAAAAGATGTCAACACTGCATGGAACGACTTCCAAAGTCACATAACAAACGCAGCCAAAGAGGTACTTGGTACTAGTACGGGTAAACTGAAGCCAAATAAAGATCCCAACTGGTGGAACGAGGATGTAAAGTCGTTCTTACAGGAGAAAAAGTTGTGTTTTAAGAAATGGCAAGCTTCAAAAGACGAGTCTGACCACCAAAGATATATTGAAGCTAAGAAACTTGCCAAAAGGATGGTCGCATGCTCACAAGCTGCAGCTAAAGAGAACGAGTACATCAAATTGGAAAAAGCAGGTTCAGATAAAGAAATATTTCAAATTGCTAAATTTAGGAACAAACAAAGTAAAGATATTAAACATAACAAATATATAAAAGACTCTACAGGAGCACTGCTGACCTCCGATAATGATATAAACGACCGATGGCACGAATACTACAACAACTTATTGAACGAAGAGTTCCCACAAGAACCTATGCCAAGCTTGCCTTTAGTACATGGCCCAATAGACTCAATAACACAAGAAGAAGTCAAAGCTGCTCTTACTAAAATGAAAAATGGAAAAGCAACGGGCCCTGACGAAATACCATCAGACCTCCTAAAAATGACTGGAAGCGCAGGTTTGTCATGGTTAACTAATCTTTTCAATCTTGTGCTTACTCACGGAAGAATGCCTGATGGCTGGAGACAAAGTAATCTGGTTCCGTTCTATAAGGGTAAGGGGGATGTGGCTGAATGTGGAAATTATCGTGCTATTAAACTAACCTCACATGTGTTAAAAATCTGGGAGAGCGTAATTGCTAGACGATTATTAAAACTGACTACAGTTACACCAAATCAATGCGGCTTCACCAGCGGAGTAGGCACGATAGACGCTATCCATACTGTTCGAATTCTTCTTGAAAAATACAAGGGGCTAAAAAAGGACCTCCATCTAGTCTTTATAGATCTCGAAAAGGCGTTCGATCGTGTCCCAAGGGAGCTAATATGGCAAGCATTACGAGCACAACTAGTTCCTGAAAACTACATCAGAATTCTCAAGGACATGTACTACAGTATCAGGACCAGAATTCTCTGCCCTGCTGGAACTGGCACGGAATTTGAAGTGAATGTCGGGGTCCATCAAGGTTCTACTCTTAGCCCGCTCCTCTTTAACATAGTCATGAACTATGTCACTGAGGACCTCCAAAAACCTGCTCCCTGGTCTCTTTTATATGCTGATGACATAGTTCTGATAGCGGAAACATTGCCAGAAATTCAAACTGACTTAACAGCATGGTGCACAGCACTGGAGCGCAGAGGGCTACGAGTAAGCCGAAGCAAAACTGAATATATGTACTGCAACTTTTCGGGAAAAGTAAAACCTACCAACGCGATGCAGCAACCACACCTTGACCACACTCCACTAAAGCAAGTTGATCACTTTAAGTATCTAGGATCTGTCCTAACATCTACAGCCTCTATTGACAAAGATATAGAAAACCGCAAAACGACTGCTTGGTTAAAGTGGAGATCTTTAACAGGAGTTCTCTGTGACGTGAAGATGCCTATAGAAGTCAAAGGAAACATATATAAGAGAGCAGTAAGACCGGCTTTAATGTATGGATCCGAATGCTGGGCCACGCGAAAATCTGACGAACAAAAACTCCATGTCACAGAAATGAAGATGCTGAGGTGGTCTGGCGGGGTAACGCTCAAAGATAGAGTCAGGAACGAATACATAAGGGGAACATTTAAAGTAGCATGTATCACTGACAAACTCCAGGAGAATCGCCTACGGTGGTACGGTCATGTCATGAGGCGAAACAAAGAGCACATGACAAGGGTCGTCATGGAAATCGAAGAACCAAAAAGAGGGCCAGGTCGCCGACCGACGACCTGGATGGGCACCATTTCCAAGGACATGAAGACGACGGACTTGAAACCCGAAACTGCACAAAAACGCCCAGAATGGCGTCTTAGGACTAGGAGGGCCGACCCCAAGAGACATGGGAAATAGGCTCAGGAAAAGAAGAAAGAAGAAGAAGAAGATTTTCTATTCATATATTTTTTTTTCTCGTCTAGCTGCGTTGTGTTTGTGATTTTAGTTTTACTACTATACGCTATAAAAGAAAGGATGTATTTGCGTACAATTACACTTTTGGTTTTGGGTATTTATATTGTGGTGAAGGTAGTTCGACCTTTTTTTTTTAATTTTGAATTTTTGATACCGATTAATTTGAAATTTATTGTTGGATGCTTTTTACCTGTATTAAGTTGGTTGTTTTTTTTTTTGTTAACGTGTTTGTACGTGAGTTGTATTCGAGTTATGTATATTTTTGTCATTTAATTTTAGTAAGGTCTGATTATTTGTGGTATTTTTATAGATTATTTAAACTATTTTGTATAGCGTAATCACGCTATAGTATTGTTTTTTTTTTAACAAGAAAATGCCAAGAGATGTTAATTTATTTGGTAGTTCAGTTTTTTTTTTGTCTCGAGATAAAATATAATAAATTAGTTAGTTTATTTGAACTTTCTAATTTTGAGGTTATAATACTTATAATATATATTATATGATATTTGTATTCTAATTACTTTTGTGAGTTGTGTATGCAGCAATTCTGACTTGTGATTTGAGTTAAAAAAAAAATTGTTGTACATATAGCGATTGACGTAGTGAGTATTGTGGTTATTTTTATTTTTCATTTTCTTATCCCCTCTTTTTTAAGGTGTTTTTTTTTTTAGATTTGTATTCCTATTTTAATAAATTTTTATACCTATGTCGTTTTGTGATATCAATTTTGTTTGGGGTAAAAGTATTTGTTTTTAGTCTCTTTTTCACAGATAAAACCTGCTTACTAAACTTGTTAGAGGTGTGTTTTTTTTTTTTTTTACTACTGGCGATTACAATTATACTTTTAGTATTGTTCATACATTCAGACATTGATTTTAAGCATCACACTATTTTGTGTGTCAAGAGTCTCCACGATTGATTCTCGATCGAATCATGGTCAGCCGTCAAGGATTTCATACCTGCTTGTATTATATAGAAATCAATTCCCATGAGCCATAGTACCTTAATGTCTGCATTGGGAAATAATGTAAGCTTCTTCGTGATACATGAAGTTCACTTTTCTTTTAAAGAGTACACTGCGCATTTTAGCGCATCCGGTCGGCCGACCCTACATTACAATACATATATATTAAGGATACAAAAAATATATTTATTATAGCGCGCTGATACATACTCAATAAATGTAGTATGTTTTTCCAGACATATGCTTTCACACATTAGAATGCAATAGCTTTGCGTGTGCCCAAGGACCTTCACAATTGAGAGCTCGCTCGAATTGGTTTTGGTTTCAAGGGGTCTATGTCTTTGTCTGGTTTGTATCCTGGTGTACTCTGCTTACATTATAATTCACTAGCTACCCAGTATTGTTAATAATGTCGGTTTGAAAACATAAAAGCATTTAAGAGTCACAATAACTTTTAGGTGATCAGGCTAATCGTTGGTTGCGACACTTAACTGATTTTGCTTTCCCGACAAGACGTTTATCTTATGTTTTTTTTTCTGTTACTTGTAAATATACTTATGTAATTATTTAATTTTTTTTTTATTTAAGTTTATACAATTTATATTATCCTCTTTTTACTGTCATTAAATAATATTAATTTTACATATCAGCAGTTTAAAATTCTTTTTTTTTTTTAATATATTGATATTGTCCTTGTCCTTAGTACCTTACAGCCTGAGATCTGTCCGGTCTCGCTACTACTGAGAGAGAGAAAATAAATTATATCTATACATCACTTTTTTATTTTACGAATATTAAGTGATTACTGGATTTAGGCTATGTCAGTTTTTTTAACTGCCTACCTGATTATTAAATACTTAATAATAAATACGTTTGGTACGGTGGTAAGTTGGGATCTTTCTAGTTTGCCTCTTGTCTGCGCTGTGGCCCTAATTTTCTAATCTGTTCTTGTAAAGTTTTTAATTGTTCGTATAAATTTTGAATATTGGTCATTATTTTCCACACATTTTTATATTAAGTTACACTTGTAATACACTTATAATAAAAATGTAGTCTGAGAAGTTTGTAGTACAGGGTATACGAATTATAAATTTACCTGTTTTAGTAATCAAAATTGTCCAAATTTTACAAATAAGATCGACTAACTCAGCTCTATACGTGTGTTTTTCTAAACGTGCATTAGAAAAAAAAATCATAATTAATTTAGTGACATGGTTTTCAAAAATCCAGTCTTATAAAAATCAAGATAATAAGATGCTCTAACTGAAATTTGAATTCAATAAATCTATTGGATAACGGAAAGTGTAGTATTTCACCGACTAAAACTATCAATTTTACATTATTTTGACGTTTTTTTTTTTTTTTTGAAAGCAGCCTTAATATAGCTATGCTAACATTGTACCTGTATATGGTGTTGTCGCCGCGCAGGGGGGTCCGGCTGGTGGTCATGGAGGTGGCTTCGCTGGCTGCGAAGGGCTCGTTCTGGTTCGGAGGGGTGTGGGCTGGGGCCGGGTACTCGTCGGAGGTGGCGGCGGGACTCGTGCTTGTAGGTGCTCTTTCTAAACGTTCTGCTGCCCTTTGCTGGCGTTGCGCATCACTGCGGAGACTGCTTGACGCTCGATTTTTCTTGTGAGATGCTTGTGTATTTTCTTTCAGAGCGCATAGGCGAAGATGACGGCGATTACCACGAGTACAGCTGTTGTCAAGTAGATTGTGATTCTACCGCTGTCCGTTTGGTTAGTATGGGCGCTGTTGGAGGCTCCGTTCTGCGCTGTTATGACTTCTTCTTTCTTTTCGTCCTTAGTGCATGCGCTGCCCATGTTGTGCGGTGGTGCTGGTTAAGATGTGGCTAACGCGGTTTAACGTGGCTTGGTGACTTGGCGGCGCTCGGCTTACGCATGGCAACGTGGTAGCTGGGTGATACAGTCTCAGAGCGTGCGCCGTGGAGGCTGATGTGGCGCGGTTGTAGTTCGGAGTGTGCGGGCGGGGTGGGCTGCCTCGAGCAGATGGCTAGTGCTCGAGCAGCCCGACTGGCAGGATCGCCATGAAGTGTTTGGCGTTGGTGGCGTCACGGGAGAGTAGTGAAAGGCGTGACTGTCCAGTATAGAATCCTTTATTGAAGGAAAATGGTTTCCCTTATATACTATGTTAGTTCTTTGTTCATGTGCAGCCACGTGTAAGATTAGCCTTGACATCGTTTAATAGAAAATAGAATTATAATTAAATGCATATAATATCAAGTTACAGGTATATCGGATTACAGATGCAGGTGCATTACAAGGTTATTGGAAATGTACAATGTAGGCCAGAATAGCTGATGCAACCTACATACCTATCCTTCGTGGGTGGTCTATGTACGTATGTGTGTGTGTACCTACACCTCACCGGAAACCCGGGCGAGAACCCACCAACGGAAAAGACCAGCCAAGCGGCTTGGGATTCTATAAAGGTTCAAGCTATTCATAAATCGCTTTTGGAGAGTTGTACTGATCCCAGTGAAAGAGCGCGGTGGTTGGCTATTTCTGAACCAGAGTCGAGTCATTGGCTTCACGCGTTGCCATCGCGGAACCTCGGGACCCTTTTGGATTCACCCACATTGCGTATAGCTGTAAGTCTCAGACTGGGGTTGAGGGTCTGTGAACCGCACCGCTGCAGCCGTTGTGAGGCGCTAGTGAATCCCTTAGGACGCCATGGGCTCTGTTGCCAAGCAAGTGCTGGCCGCGGATTTAGACATGCAGCGTTAAACGACCTTATAAATAGGGCCCTCGGTACCGCCGCTATACCGGCAACTCTAGAGCCAGTGGGACTGTCAGCGGCGGACGGTAAGCGACCTGATGGGTGCACGCTAGTGCCATGGTTTCTGGGGCGGCCGTTGGCATGGGACGTCACGTGTGTAGACACGCTGGCACCGTCCTACGTACAGCCACAGAATATATAATAGTACAAGTACAGCGTTTGTCCAAAAAGCCAGGTGCGGCCGCAGAAGATGCTCAAACCGCCAAATGTCGCAAATACGCGTTTTTGAAAAGCAACTATGAGTTTGTGGCATTAGCGGTTGAAACCTTTGGGCCTTGGTCGTCAGACACCAAAAAAATAGTAAAAGAGCTGTCCGTAAAACTTATTTGTTCGTCTGGCGACCTCCCGGCAGGAGCGTTCTTTGCCCAAAGGTTAAGTATAGCCCTGCAAAGAGGCAATGCGGCCAGTGTCCTGGGAACAATGCCTCGCGCAAAGTTACTAGGCCTATATGAGTAGACTGTAGGGTTTTTTTTTTGGTTTATGTAGTTTTGTGTTAGTTTGTAAGTGTGTAATCGGTGTATTTTTGTAATTATATATGTTTGTTAAGATTAAGTAATAAATATTATACATATTAAGAGGTTTTCATAAAGAAAGTTTATAGTTCGTGTTTTAACCCTTAGATTATGATAGATTTTGAAATGTGACGTCACGAAATTTAGGACCCCTCCCTCCCCCTTGTCACACATTGTCACACTTCGTCGACCCCCTCCCTCCCCCTTAACGTGTGACGTAATTTATGGATGATACCACAGAATATATAATAGTACAAGTACAGAAGGCCCACTGCTTTGATGTTCACGACATGCCGCCTTTTTAAATGCCTACAAAATTCTTACAAACAAACGAGCCGCACGTGCGCAGCGCCCGGTGATAGGGTTGCCTATGGATTGAGACGAATTAGGTAATACTCAGATAAAATGTTACACTATTCAAGTTTTGGTTACTTTTTAGGTTTATATATAGTATTTATATATTTTTGTTTAAGTTCCAACATCACAAGCCTTATTGAACTTTTCCGGGGGGCTTAATCAATAGTAGATCTGTGTAAAAATGTCTAATGGTATTTATTTTATTCATATAATAGTACATTTCGTTATAAGTGCGAGAAGAATGACATTCTCGCACGTGTGACGAACGACGTTTTTTAATACAGTTGCGAAAAAACACTACTAAGTACAACGAAATAAAACAATCCGAACTATCAATTTTCCCATGGACATTGACGGATTATTTGACAATTCAAAGGCGTATTTTTGAAGCTTTTAAACTTGTGTGCATATTTTCGAGTTTGCTATTCATCTAACATAATTTATTTCATGGGGTGACATAAAAATATAAACATTTACGATTTGGGACGATTCATTAATGTACAACCACATTTTAATTTAATCGATCCATTTATGCCCCGACAAGCAAGGATCCAGCTTCGTGCCCAGGGGGGGGGTCACGTGATAAAAGCCCAGGCCCCAGGGGGGGGATCACGTGGTCTATTTGTATGGCCAACCTAGGCTCCAGGGGGGGGTCATGACCCCCATGACCCCCCCCCCCCTGGATCCGCGCATGTGCCCCGACGTATTGCAAATAACGTAAAATAATTATGACAAATCGCGTAACATATTGAGGTTTTTGTACGTGCATTCAGTTAAAACATGGTAGACGCCTCTACTTTGACAGTAGAAGACGCGTTTCGTTACAATCATGTTATGTTTACACGACTCATTATGACCGAATTTTCAAAGTATAAACCATTTTATAAATTATGTTTAGCATGACTAAAAGTAAACAATTACATATGAAAATTAACGTTTTAAATATTAGGAACTTAATAGTATGTTTATAGTTTTATTCTGTCTTAGTAAACTAGACTAATATGAAAACAGCTCGGTAAGTAGTCGTAAAATGGAACGTATACTTCTTTTTACGCACTAGTTCGTAAAATACAACTTCTCGCACGCTAAACAGCCAAAAAACGGGCATTTTTTGAGCAACTGTATTAAAATATCTATTTAACTAAGCATTATTAGCCTACGAAGCATTATTAGAAAGTGCGAACGTGCGTTCCCCCTGATTAGGCCGCGAACTCGCGGCCGCCAGCATGTACTTGTAGCGCGGCGATAGAATCGCGGAGTGAGCCGCCCCTGATGATACCTATGTACCTATACTTAATTTTTTTTTGCGTAACCATGTTGAACTCGATGGTCGAGTTCGAAACACGAATCAAGTTTATTGTTAACTAGTGTTCGTCCTAGGGATATCTATTGAAGATCCATTGGTTAAGGACATAGCTGGGCATTAACTCGTTAATCCGTTAATCGTTAATTAACGAAGTTAACATTTCGATTAACGGATTAACTTTTAAGTTAACTTTAAAAAATGTTAACGGA
Source organism: Leguminivora glycinivorella (assembly GCF_023078275.1). Taxonomy (NCBI): domain Eukaryota; kingdom Metazoa; phylum Arthropoda; class Insecta; order Lepidoptera; family Tortricidae; genus Leguminivora; species Leguminivora glycinivorella. The sequence goes on along the minus strand of NC_062978.1, from coordinate 117,061 downwards.
TTCGTTAACTTCCGTTAAATTTCATAGAGTCCGTTAATCGTTAATCCAGCACCCCAAGCGGCTCGCTGCGCCGCGAAAACCACGTTCTTACTGCTACTGTAAAAACCCGTAGTACGGCAAAACCTAGGTTTTATCGGTAAAAGCAGATCCGTCGGTTATAAATAGTCTAAAGACCAATTGGCGACTTTGGATCACTTATTCGAGATCTTCTAAATCTTATTAGGCGTGATCGATCACTAACCTGGGAATAGAGTGCAATCATCAGGCATGACAGACAAATCGCGCAACCGACGCATCGAGTTAGAGTCCGGCGCGGGCCTTAGATTTGAGATTACTCTACCAAGTTATCGTGGCCCACAGCATCGAGTTGTCATCTCAAATCTCAATCTGAAGAACTGACGCACCACGATCGCGACCGCATGAATGACCCAATAATTACCAATCCGAAGTAAAACCTAGGATTTAGCCAACCAGCGGCGGTAAAAGCCCGAAAAGATCGTAATTATTACATTTCGGTTTTTTACCGATTGGCGTGACAGGTTTTAATGGTTTTTGGTGGATACTTAGTAAATAGAAATACGTAATACCTACAGTGGAGTCCCAATTTTATGAAGTGTTAACGGATTATCGATTAACTTTAACTTCCGTTAAATCTACCGAAATGTATCGCTTTAACGATTAACGAAGTTAACTTTTTAAGTAACGGATTAACGATTATCGAAGTTAACTATTTGATTAACGGTGCCCAGCTATGGTTAAGGATGAAAAACAAAAACTGGTATAAGTACCTTCAGAGGTGCAAGAAGTGGCAGACTAGATATATAAATACAAAAGTTATATTCAGTAGACGGTCTTTCCGGGTAGACGGTCTTAACGACACTGACCTTACCTACAATAATCACTACACCACCTTGTAAAAGGTTCTCTTTGATTCTTAAAAACCAACCAAAGTTGCATTTTATTCACAATAAACTGATTTATTTGATTTTATTGCATGATTTTTTTTCTTGTGTCGGTGTGGTGAACAATTTTGTGGTAGACTCGGGGCCAACATTTGTTTAGCCTTTGTGTCTTGAAACCCTCGCAACACTCAAGATTCAGTTTTTCTGGTATATAGGTATTAGCACGAGCAGTTAAACAACAACTTTGCCACCTTGTAAAATAAATAATAACTATAAGTATGACCCTTTTATAAGCGAATCGAATAAAATCTACATACTTAAGTACATACCTACCTACTATTACCACAGAAAATTAGTGAACCAAACAATGTACTCACCGCGGTTAGTGAAACAGTTACGCATGCTTACCTCCTGAACACGGACCACCCTTGCTGTAGCAAGGTATTTATTATGTTACGAGTAACGTTTAGCCCTAATCACTAATTAGTCTAATAAGCCCTTAGCCCTAATTATTGTTCAATAATACACCATTCATTTCTTCATAAAGCCAAAATGGGCCAATTAAATATGATTTTTTTCAACGAATTAATTCCAGCAAGCTGCGGGCGTAGCACACGTTACCACAGAATATATAATAGTACAAGTACGTTACTAGTGTGACAAACCTTATCGCGTCGGTGCGTCCCTGTCGCACATGCAATACGTACTTATGTTAGAATAGGTACAAAAATCGTTCATTCGTAACCTATATTACAAACTTTACGGCTATTATCCTCACATGTACCCTAGTTTATACTGGGCATGGTCAGCTGCACTACTCTTGAAGCCAGAAGAAATATAACACTAATAAAATACTTTTACCACCTAATCCGGGGTCAATCGCATAACCCTCAATTGCTAAAGCTTATTCCGTTTCGAGTGCCTGTGCTACACAACACCATTCAGCTGCGTCCTCGTCGCCGCGCGCTGTTTGCGCTCCCAGTGACTCGGACGCGTGCATTATCGCACTCTCCGCTGCACCGCGCACTCACACTCCTCAATGATATCTTGGACAGCGACAGCAATCTGGACATATTCCATAGTACCGAGACCTATTTTATGATAGTCAGTAGCAGATACCTGGAATCCATAACGACGCCGAGCTCAATTACAATAGGTTAACATTTTATGTTGTAATTAAGTAACTAACTTTGTAAACTGTCACTCCTTTAACATGTGTAGCTAGACTGTAAAGCTAGGAACACACTACGCGGACGTCCGTCGTAAGTCGACCGCGGACGGGAATCTGGACAATGAAATTACACATAAAGCTAGGAACATACTACGCGGACGTCCGTCGTAAAACGACCGCGACCGCGACCTATCAGTGTGCACGGAACAAAACAAGAGAGCCAGATTTCGATCGGACGTCCGTGCGCTCAAGGCCACGTCCGCGTCCGTCGACCGATAGTTTGCACGGTTATGTGTATTTCCATTGTCCAGGTTCCCGTCCGCGGTCGATTTACGACGGACGTCCGCGTAGTATGTTCCTAGCTTAACCATGCAAACTATCGGTCAACGGACGTGGACGTGACCTTGAGCGCATGGACGTCCGATCGAAATCTGGCTCGCTGGATGTTTTGTTCCGTGCACACTGATCGGTCGCGGTCGCGGTCGATTTACGACGGACGTCCGCGTAGTATGTTCCTAGCTTAAGTGTTAATATAAGGAATAAATAAATGAAATAAATGAAATGAAACATGCAAATAGCGCGAAAGGGATGGCCTGTCGATATTATCGTAAGCGTTTGAGCATTTGGCTACGCACCCCGATATCTCCTCGCGAGGTAACGTTCTATGTGGAAGCAGTCTGTAATGTTTAACCGCCGCCCCAAATCTCAAGAAAGGGGGTTCTCAATTCGTCTGTTTTTTTTAAATGTTTTTTCCACGATATCTCCGTCGTTACTGGACCGATTTAGAATTTTTTTAGGGTTCCGTAGTCAACTAGGAACCCTTATAGTTTCGCCATGTCTGTCTGTCCGTCCGTCCGTCCGTCCGTCCGTCCGCGGATAATCTCAGTAACCGTTAGCACTAGAAAGCTGAAATTTGGTACCAATATGAATATCAATCACGCCAACAAAGTGCAAAAATAAAAAATGGAAAAAAATGTTTTATTAGGGTACCCCCCCTAGATGTAAAGTGGGGGCTGATATTTTTTTTCATTCCAGCCCCAACGTGTGATATATTGTTGGATAGGTATTTAAAAATGAATAAGGGTTTACTAAGATCGTTTTTTGATAATATTAATATTTTCGGAAATAATCGCTCCTAAAGGAAAAAAAAGTGCGTCCCCCCCCTCTAACTTTTGATCCATATGTTTAAAAAATATGAAAAAAATCACAAAAGAAGAACTTTATAAAGACTTTGTAGGAAAATTGTTTTGAACTTGATAGGTTTAGTAGTTTTTGAGAAAAATAAGGAAAACTACGGAACCCTACACTGAGCGTGGCCCGACACGCTCTTGGCCGGTTTTTTTTTTATTGAATGTATACTATATGCATACACATTGGTCCCATTTTTATCAGAACCTAGTTTTTTTTTTATTGAATGTATACTATATGCATACACATTGGTCCCATTTTTATCAGAACCTAGTTTTGATGATGGGAACCTGGAGAAATCGAGGGAACTCCTCAAATCTGAAAAGCATAACATATGGTGATTTTTGTGTTTTTAACAGGAACAGCATGCACTTTCGTACGGAACAGTGACATTTGGTGCAGTGGAACTCATCAGCATGAAGATCAGAACGGAACTCCTCAAATCTGAACGGCACACTTATAGTGACTTTCGTATTTTTATAGGAACAGCATGCATTTAAGTTCAGAACAGTCACATTTATTTGTTAGGAGATTTGTTCTCTTTGTTATGCTTACATATTGAGTTTTCAAATTTCGTCAAGCTCGATTTCTTATAATCGGATATCGGATTCATTAGGAATTGAGGAAATGCTTCAAACCTTAATGGTATACATATATTCATTTGTGTTTCCATCAAATAATCAAAGATTTACACTAAACGCACTTTTTAAAAATACCTATTACCTACACATTTCTACATAATCTAACATTCGCAAGTACCTTTCACCAGAATCCCAAAAGCGGCGGTTTTTTTTTCTTAAAAATTATTATAGGAATGGATGGCCAAATTAGAAGTAGGTATACAATTTATTTATCAAATTTATTTTCTATAATATTAACAATATTACGCTTTACCTTAAAACAATATTATTTAGGGTTGGCAAATATAATAGAAAATAATGTCTGCCACACGGTCTCTAGCTGTATGGTAGATGTGAACTCTTCTCATCTTGTGTTCGTCACATGTATCATGTATGTATGTGTGTGTGTGTATGTGTATGTGTGTATGTGTCATGTATGTGTGTATGTGTGTGTGCATGTATCTTCGCACATATCCGGCATCTCTCTTGACTGTGGCTCAGATCTCTTGTCTTAACTGTTGTTGGTTTAAATATTACTGAATGCATGTTACTTTGAATTATATTGCAATTTATCGTGTATTAAAATAGCTTTTAAACCATACACATATTTGAAAATCAAGGGATCTCTTTCTCTATCTCAATTTTTTTTCAGTAAAATCTTTGTGAGAAATCTTATGGCCCAACTACATATATGTAGAGCCCCTAACCTATCGGTAGTTACAATGTATCTAAATCTAAAGGAAGTGAAGTTATCTCATATTGTCCACTACGTTGCACATGAGGCGGTCGAGCTCGTAACAGGGATCAGCCCCGGCGCCGTCACCAGAGCCTCCGGTTATCTGATCCAGGATTTCTACGGGCACTTTGAAGTTAGATTCCACTTCATGTTGGTTTGCAAGCCTTGCAGAGCGTTCTGCAGGATATCCTGGACCTTGTCCAAATGCTTCTGGAATCTGAAATCATAAAATAACCAAATTAATGGTTGTAGGTATAATTATTGTTTGTTACCTATATTTTAGATCAAATCTGCATTTTGGGGTTTGAACCCCAATCCTGGCGGCCAGACTAGTCATCAAACAGTAAACTATAAGCTTCACCTACAAATAACAAGCCAGTTGCGTGATATACCTGAGTGTAGTCTCCACTCTTTGTCGCTTTTGGAGCTCCATCATGACTCTCAAGGTCTCCCGAGCCTGGTGCGGCCGGAACTCGTTGAGCAGGTGATGGATGTGGATGAATAAGAGACTCAAGTCTTCCACCTTTTCTGCTCTCTTTGGTGAGTCAGGGCAGTGTACCAATAGGTCTAATAAGTCTAAGAAGTTCACTAGCAATGAATGGTTCAGTTTTTTCAGCTCCCTTCTTCTATCAAAATGCATCGGGTACAATCTTCTGAAGCCCTGATGGAGAGATAATTAAAAGTTAAATATGTATAAATAAATATTAGGAGCATCTTACACAGATCAACCTTTTAACTTCATGGTACTATGTTGTGGCAATCATAAATATATTTCTATTCTATTTAAACTCAGATTTGTTTGTACTATGGGTACAAAATGACAGTATACACATTACTGATAATAGTGATAATATGTTTATTACATGAAAACCTCCATGAATCAGGAACAAATATCCATGTTCAGCAGAAAAATAAATTCCTTTACTGGGACTCGAATTCAGGGCTTTATAGAAAATAAATCGTTTAGACTGACCTGGCTCTCCAAGGATCTAATAATTGCATCGTCGGCATTGAAGGGCTGCCCGAACATTGAGTACGAGTCATGTATCGGCCTCGGCGGTAGAGGAGCTCTATTTCGTCTCACATTGTCATCGGTGTAAAAATTAATGTATTGCATGGGGGGCAATGGCAAAGAGCTAACTTGAGCTGTTTCTGACGACATGATGAATTAATTTAATAGAATTACAGGATACTTTTTAACTTGTGCGACAACTTTACAATTAGAGTATAACAATATCTTGTAAATAAACCCAAACAAAACTATAAAAGCAAGAACGATTACCCACAATGTATGTATGCTTTCTACTGTATAAACTGTATTGTTAAATTTGGCAGTGACAATGACAATTGACAATGAGTGGCAATAGTTGACAGCGTACGCGAAAGGGCTCTATAGATTTGGCAACAGACAGATCCACACCACTCCACACGTTGCAACGGGTCCGACGTAGCACCGGGCGCAGGGAGAATAGCAGCGTTTTACCTTACAATAAAACGCATATTAAGCGAAGTACCTTATTTGAAGCCTATTTTATTATATTTGAGAGAGCAATCCTGTTAACAGATGACGTAGCGGTTCACATATTAGCTGACAGTAGTCGCCATTATCCCCACCACCAGTTTTATCCCCTCACCACCGGGCGGTGGCGCCTACGGGCGCCGTTTGCCTCATTGGTTCTCAAATTATAACCAAAACAAAGTTGCAATAAGTGTACAATTTACTAAAAAGGTTGCAATAATTATTTTAGTTATGTACATTTTAAATAAAAACAGGGACATATCAGTATACATTGGAGTGTATAGGTGTTGGATTTTGCAACCTGAATGGTGAAGGTGATAAAATACATTAGTGAGTTAAATCTACCCTCCATGGGTGTAATAAAAGTAAAGTGGTGTATTGCAACGGAGTACTTTAGCCACTGGCGGCCTAAAAACTATAGGCTTCAAATAAGGTACTTCGCTTAATATGCGTTTTATTGTAAGGTAAAACGCTGCTATTAAGCTTCCTACCGTTATTTGAAGCCTATTTTATTATATTTGAGACCTGTCTGTGACCGCCTGGTGGCCCGCATAACGCCAATGTGATTAATTCCTCATCATTAGTGAAACTGGTGGAAACAACTAGTGCACTTAATAATCTGCGTGTGTGGGTGAATCATTTCAATTCAACCAACTAAGTGGAATCTGCAGTGATACATGTTACTATTTTTGTGAATACTGTATTTTTAATAAATCAATGTGAATCAAGTTATAAGATTAAATCTTATTTCTAAAAGCGAGTTCATATTTTTATTTCATTTCACCCATCAAATCATAATTTTCGGTATTGTCTGTTTCTATTAATTTCAGGATCCTTTATCATTATGCATCGATCTACTTCGCAAAAAGAAAGTGAAATCTTGTTGAGGCATTACAAGCCACAATGCTATTTGTCTTTATCACAGCAAAGCATATATGTTAGATCTATAGATCTCAGTATAACTAAGGCATAATACTGTTTAGGTTACGTTACAGACACAAAATTATCTTCATGGCTTATTCCTTTGTATTAATATTTATTTGAAAGTTCTTATAGTCTTTATGAGGAATCAAGTGCACTTATACAACATTTTACAAAAACAACGGGATCTCCCTTGAAGATATATAAAATCGACTACAATATTTCCTTACTTTGTTGTTAGCATATAATGGCTAAACAATGTCAAGTGTGTACGTACAAATTTGAACAAAGGTGATCATTGCGTGATGTCACAGTATGTACATGCATTGTATTTCCAGGCCGATTTAAGTTGGCATATACGAACAAAAGACGAATTTCATGTGCCCACCTAAAGGTGGATAATAGTAGTATACAGAGCGCAGCTATTTAGGCAATAAATTATCTTTTAATTTATAAGATTTTCGTTTCAGTCCATTTTTAATATGTACCACCCTATAAGTGGTTTCATTTTGTTGTACATATAACGTATTTGCAATTAGTTGGGTTGATATGGTAAGCAGCACTACCTTTGCTAATAAGTTGTAGTATAGCTAGAAAAACACTGGTTTTCACTTATCATTGTAATATATAAGTACCAACTATATCTGCTGGATACCCATTATGGTAAGATAAATAAATAATTTGGACTGTAGGCCTAACTGAAGTTTTAGTTATATTTGAAACAAGACTAAAAATAGTTCCAAAATAGATTTTAGCATTGATTTGGCCCCATAAATTAGTTATGTCACAGGCGCATAGCTCTAATATTAGTACATTTTATGTATTTTAGACGAGTAGCCAAGCAAGACACTAAATAATTCATAACTTATTTTTGTTAAAAACAAGGGAAGAATGTAGGCAGACTCGGCGATCAGTTCTTGTTGAACATTGGTAATATTCTTGCAGCAATAACCTTCGCGGTTATTTGCCTGAATGAAGCTCCCAGAATAATTAGTGTTTGATACTAAAAATCTTAAAGAGCCGTCTTTTAGCGTTAGGAGCAGATTCAAGCTAATGAAGAGGTACATGTTGTATGTACATTCTTCTAACGTCACATTTAGGATTACGGTGCATCCCTTTTCTCGAAAAGAACTTTGGCCTCCTTCTTACCCAGAGAGCGGGTTTCTGTGGGATGTTAGACAAGTTGTCTAGGAAATCTAGAAGGTTCTTGATTTGGAATCGATATCAATCATTTGATTTAAAAACCTTGTATAGCATGGCTTATTGTCGTTCGGACAGGTACCGTACAGATAAATTTTATTCATCTCTGATCATATCATACCCTATGTGGGTCATAGGTATTTACATACGGTAAACATCCAAATTGTTCTTATATATATTATACGTGGAAGGTTAAAGAATTTCAACGTTATATTCACATACAGCGGGGTACAACCTTATATATTATTATGTCCACAGAAGGAAGTGAAGTGTCTAACTCATAGGAAATTAATAAAGGGTTAAAGATCTGAGTCTTTGATGACGTGAATTTGATAGTCAACACAAATTGTCAGGTTTTTTGCAAGCCAATTACTCAGTTCCAGTATAGATTACCACAATCTTAGATATAGGAACAATTTGGTTATTTACCACTTTTACCAGGCAAGCTGGATTACGAAGATTACACCCACTAATCTAACCTTTATTTAATAAGGAACTAGGCTCATCCCGTTCCACGTGACTTGTATTCAAAGTCATTGATTTGGTGCTGGCACAGAATATATAAAAGTACAAGTACAGAAGGCTCACTGTCAACAACCTGTCAATGGACTGCATACGACATTGAGTTCTATTGCGCAGCGACAAGGTCGTCAAACTTTATGAGCCGCGAACTCGCGGCCACCGGAATGTATGGAAGAAATGCGGAGTGAGCCGCCCCTGGTGCTGGTTTCAGCGCTAGCGCGAGCTTCACGCTGCTAGCGGAGCCGGCAATACATATGTGGTTGAAAGGAGCCATTGACCGGTAAGTTCGCTTAGCTAGTCGCTGGCGGCTGAATAGGTTAGGTTAGGTTAGATATTTCATGAATATGATGATTTGTATTTGAAATGTATATTTACTTAATAGCATGCGTTTTCGTGGTAGTAGCCCGATACGCAATAATACACAGTATATGACTTGTGGTTGCTTTGCGGAAGCATATATTTATGTTATTGTAATATGGCCAGACGCTTAATTAACCACTTTGCAGGTCTTCCCTATACGCAGGGGCTATGCTAATATTCTGTCATTCCAATTTAAGTATATGTACTGCCGAAGCAAATACTACTTGCATTATCAAAGCACTTGTTTAGCGATATGTAACAGGCTAATACATATGTTTTATCATATCTTGCTTACCTACTTAAACCCTGCAAAAAACAGTTTAAGAATGCTGTTTACATTAATTTAAGAATATCCGGTTCCTGATAGTTCTAGCAGAGAGCTGAGTTGTAAGTTTAACACGCCCTGCGGAGGCTATAGCCGTGACGGCCAAAATCTCTTCAGAGATTATGTTTCGTTGGCTGAATATTCACAATATATTCATAATATTCACACGCCTTACGCAGGCAAATTATGAATATTATGGAATGGCAGATAAAATTTTATAAAAAGGCAAGTTCTATGATCACGCTACATTGCGCAGGCCAGGACGGGCTTGCTATATTATTGGTAATTCATTACACTAGATAGATAGTCTCATAGGCTCCTTTCTTTTATTTCGTCTGCTAGTGTAGCAGTCAAATAACAAAAAATAACAAACAAAGGCCTTGCGCAGGCTTATTATTTGTTGGGTAAGTAGAAATACTTACACGTCTTGCGCAGACGGAAGTACGAGTAATTAAGATTAGATACATAGGCTTGGCGGAAACTTTCCTATTTACACGGATTTCCCGCTAACATTTGCCCAGCCTCGCAAATGGTCTCAATGGATATCCCAAGCAACAATGTTATTATAATGATGTCTCTTTACGCCTTGCGCAAGCGGAAATTATTAGAGTAGGTATTCGAATAAAAAACAAATTTCGGGTCTTTTATTTGTAACGCCAAATCTAGGATATGAGCTGATACAACTACTGCATAGTCAACACATCTGCTTGCGCAGCAGAATAATAATAAATTTATTGCACAACAACTTGTGTACTTAAATCAGCAGACAGCTACTTACTATTTATTTATAAATCCTATTTGGATAGAAGCAAAAGATCAATAGTGACTCTCCTGTATGTGGTAATTTACAACAGAGTAGGTACCTACTTTAAATAATAATGGTTATTCTGGTAAATCTCAGACCTCACACTATAGACATAGGGTGAAATAGCCATTTTTTAGACATAGAAAAGCATGTATATCACATTACAATTTTATATCACATACGGGGGTTTCACTCAAAATCTTTTACTTTAGCTAGAGTAGCAAACTTCCAGCAAGTCTATTATTATTATTAGTACCGGAATTTTATTCAACGCTTACACTTAGAACGATGCATCAATAGTAGGCACTCTTTAATTAAGAATGAAGAAAATAACATAATAGACCGGACCCCAATAGGGAATCCAATATGACACTAGAACCTTTACAAGTTGATACAACAAGGTTTTAAACGTGTCCTAGGTGCGAGACTATCAAAATTTTGAAAGCAATCACTGTTACACGCCATAGCCTGCATAGTAATAATACTGGGGATATGCACGGAAAATATCAGGTCATAAAAATTTAAGCGTCCCTCACAAAATAGTAATCAAGTATCCTAATAGGATGCACTTTATCCTTGCGTAGGCTTGTGCAAAAAGTTTAATTACTTAGCAACCGTTAAGAACGTAAACTTTGCATCAAACAGACGTTTCTGCAAAATATGCTCATTCAGGAATGAGACCGCGACCATTTAACAACTTATAAATTATGACGACAAAGATGCGCCTTTCTTTTTATAACTAACGAACAATTTATGAAATCCTGGTCTAATTTAAACTGTCTCAATTCTCAATGACCTGATCCGTGCTTATGGCGAACCGAATTCACTGTAAATAAAGTAAAACAAATGCTCGTCGCTTACTTACCGCGACGCCTTCGCTGCGCTCGAAATGTCAGCTTATCTAAAAATATTGCGACGGACAAGGAATGTCCGTCACGTTTTATTATTTATAATCGAACGGTAAAACCGTTAAAATATGAAATATTTTGTAAAATATTACATATTTTTTACTTACAAAAAATTCTAAGAATCTCAGAAATTCTAAGAATTTTTTGTAGTGAACCGTACGCTCCGAAGAACAGAACGCCAATGAGGCAAACGGCGCCCGTAGGCGCCACCGCCCGGTGGTGAGGGGATAAAACTGGTGGTGGGGATAATGGCGACTACTGTCAGCTAATATGTGAACCGCTACGTCATCTGTTAACAGGATTGCTCTCTCAAATATAATAAAATAGGCTTCAAATAACGGTAGGAAGCTTAATAGAGGTAAGGCCCCGCGCACACGGAGGCAACAGTTGCTCGGCGACTTTCGTATTTGTATCGTCGTTTGTTCGTTTGTAGCATCGTTTCGTATTTGTGTTTTCGTTTCGTATTTGAGAAACATCAGTCGAAGTAGAACAGTCTCAAAAATGACCGGCTGAGGCAGACCGGGAGGCTTGGTTAGAACTAAGGATTGACCACAGGCTACTAAGAAAAATACTACGCGATGACTACGTGCTACGTGATGATGTGAATTGTGAACTTCGAGTCAAAAAGTGACATGTAAACAAACATAATACATATATATTTTAACGATTTTTCGTTAATTTTAAATAAATCGAATAACAAGTGCTACTATTTCAAGTGTAATTTAGGTAGATAGAAGCATTACTCACGGTATAAACTTCCAACCCCAGACCACAGAAAAAGACCACAAAAAATGTTCTTCAAGATTCCTTATATGCCCTGCCAGTAAGTACCTAATGGAATTGGTGCTGGTGGGGCATATAAAAATCTTGAAGAACAATAATTGGATAATAATATTGGAGTAATGATAGACGTTCTTCGAGCGAGTGGTACTGGTATGATATTCGCTAAACCTCCGTCCTGTTAATGCCATATAAAACAAGTCTAAACGTAAACTTACCTACTAAGGCTCCGCAACTGTTTTGTCTCCGTCGCTCGGTCTATGGGCTAGTATGAAGGTGCGCACACGAGGCGACGCAACTTTTCATACAAATACGACGGAGACAAAACAGTTTTGTCTCCCGTCTGTGGGGGGCCTTAGTCATGTCCGCGGCTGCAGACATTTTAGACATGGGCCTATTCCCAGGAATCCCAGGCCAGGCCTGAACCTTTGAGCATACCTAATCTTTTACGGTAGGAATAATACTAACAGCGCAAGAACAATATTAGGTAAACAACGCTTAAATATAATTATTATAATGTTTTGTTTTGACATCGCTTTTGATTCTTTTCACGGCAGCTATCCATTTATTTGTTTGATCCAATTTCCAGTGTGCTCTAGGAGCCTCTAGGAAAGGCATCTTAGACCGGGCAACGACTATTTAGGTATGTCATGGCATGGCATTCTTTTTAAAACGGTGACATCGTTGAATTGGCTCGCTACTTTCCCGAATGAAGGTTGAGGGAGGCGATGGCTGAGATATGCGTCATACTCGTGAACGGGTGCTGTTTGTGAAGACCGGTCTGTGTAAGCTTACAGGGGTTATTATACCTAAATATCTGGGCGGGTTCTATTTTATTATATCACGTCTTTAGATAAAAAAAATAACTTTCTGGCTGGGAATCGAAACCCTGCGATGTAGTCTTATTTAAAAGAAGTATATATTTAAAAGTATAAAAGTCACAGATTTCTAGTGAGTATTATATTCTTTGGTCACAGCCCCAATAGTTGACATGAGACGTGGTGTAAACCACCGCCATCGAGAAGGCTGAAGGCTGAGATCCTCGCAGAGCCGAAGTCAGTGCTCAAACACAGAGTAAGTACTGTAAGTAGTAAATGTCTAAAGGCGTTAGCCCAAGTCCGAGCACCGCTTAGGGCCGAAGACCAGAAGCGTCCGGGTCAGGCTTCGTACTACAGCTCGCCTAGTGTATCATAGTTATTTTCACAGTGTAATGTCATATGGTATTCTGGTTTGGGGCAAAGCAGCTGACATACAGACTATTTTTGTATTACAAAAGAGAGCCATTCGTTCTATTTACAACTTAGGAACACGTGAATCAGTAAGAGAACTCTTCAAAGAAATTAATATCTTAACTGTAGCTTCCCAATACATCTATGATAGTATAATTTATGTTGTTAAGAATTTAGACTGTTTCACTAAGAATTCTGATATCCATAATTATAACACTAGAAACAAAAATAAGCTTGCCATAAAGAAGTTTCGTGTCCGTAAAGTACAGAAGTCATTTGTTGGGCAATGCATTCATTTTTATAATAAGTTACCTGACACTGCTTTGAGATTACCCCTCCCAGCTCTTAAGAACTACTTAAAAAAATCATTGATGTTAAAGGCTTATTACAGAGTCGAGGACTATTTGACAGACAAACATGCATGGCCCGAACCAGAAACTACAAAAAACGAATACTTAGCAATTAAAATAATTGTATTATGTATAGAGGACACAGTTCAGATAAGAAAGCACATCAAATATTTTATATTTTATGTTGTGTAAATTACATATTTAATGACATTGAGATTCATATTATCTTTTTCTTCTGTGATAATTTGATATGTTTTCTCTGAAGAAGAACGACGTATTATTAAGCAATAATATAATTTATTGAAATTAATTTCCATGGAGTACCTAGTCTGTTCATATTCTTTGATGAATACTTTTGCATCTTGTTATTTAATGCATGTTAATTATAAGATGTAATGTTTTGAAAAGAAGTTGCCCGCCGAGTTTCTTGCCGGTCCCATAGTGGATACTGTAACAGACCGACATCTACAGTCAATTATTTAACGTTTTAATTCAGTTAGATAATTTAACTTTTCAATATTGAATTTCGCGCGTTATCTTGGGATTGTAGACGTGACGCTCAATTGAACGCCATCTATGAATGGTGTAGGGAACTATTAGGTAGATTCGTTTTGATTCATTGATTGCTACCCTGCGGACTTAACGTAAACATTTAAAATAAATTATTTAATCTAATCTTTGTTCAACAAAATAATTAATGATTTTCTATTTTACTGACTTTCTTATTAAAGTTATGCCGGGAGCAAGCCCCCCTAATAAAAATTCGTGTAAAATGCATATACTCATCCTTGACTTCCTTATGACTTAGATAATGTATTGAAAAAGGATGGATATATGCTAGTTATTTCTCTTTTTGGTAGGTGGTCCCTGGTTTTGTGTTAGCTAGGGATGTTACTTTGTCGATTCAATTATCGATAAAATATGCACTTACTTACGTTCTCACCTTAAAAATAATAATATCTGGGCGACCGAGCTTCGCTCGGTTCTATTTTAATATATCACGTCTTTAGATAAAAAAAAAACTGTTGTAAATACAAAAAAAAAAAAAGACAAAAAACAAAAACTTAATTTCTGGCCGGGATTCGAAACCCTGACACCTACGATCTATCTGCGTACATTAGACCGACCTCGTACGACTGAGCTAAGCGAAATCGATGCGCGCGCGGCGAAATTAAGGACCATATTTTACGTTTACAAACGCGAAAGAAAAACTCATGAAAACTCGAAAATTCGCGTTTTCCGGGATGTAAGGCTACGCTAGATCGATTTTTCACCCCCAAAAACCCCCACATAACAAATTTCAGCGAAATCGTTAGAGCGGTTTCCGAGATCGTCTGTATATATAAATAAATAAATAAATAAATATACAAGAATTGCTCGTTTAATAGTATAAGATAAACGTTATATGTGTACTGCTCTGATCATTACCCCCTCATAATTAAATGTAATTTTAATTTAATTAGACCTAAGCTATTATGTAATTTAAATGATAATGATGGCTTAAACGGAAAGCGTTTTATCTGGGGGAAAGAACTTTGGAAGAAACTAGGAAATACACTTACAAATGTAATGAGCTGTTTAAAATTATTGATTTCCCTCCTGAATTGGGTGGCTGTTGTGACGGTTGTTGTATAAACAATGCTAATCATTGTAAAATACTTGACATCCTGTATCTCAAAATAGTAACGTCATTATGTGAAGCATCTTTATACAGCAAAGTTGTCACAGAAGGTCGCCGACACGAAAAGAGAGTTATAGGTTGGAATAAGCATGTTGGTGGCGCGCACAGAGAGGCTAGAGCTCGATTCCAGGATTGGGTTGTGTACGGTAAACCTAACAGTGGACCTATTTATGACGCTATGTGCTATAGCCGTAAAATATTTAAATCTAGGCTTCGGTGGGTTCAACAACACCAAGAGCAAATAAAGATGGACTTGCTTGCTGCACACCATAAAAACAATGATTTTCGGAGTTTTTGGAAAGTCACAAAAAACTCGATTCTAAGCCTGGACTCTCTGTCAGTGTTGATGGTATATCGGATCACAAAAGTGTTGCTAACATGTTTATGAATCATTTCAATGTGAAACCTAACAGCGCCGCCGCTGGTGGGGCCCGGGGGCTGCAGGGGCTTAACACTGATGAAACGGGGACCAAGCCTCAGGTACGTTTTAGCGCTAGTGACGTAGCTAGCGTACTAAAGGAAATGAAAAGGGGTAAATCCCCAGGTCATGACCGTCTCAGTGTTGAGCACCTGCGGTTTGCTGGGTCTCACCTGCCTCGAGTGCTAGCAATGTTCTTCAATCTGTGTATATGTCACTCGTACCTGCCTCCACTCATGACAAAAACAATTGTTATACCTATTGTCAAAAATAAAACGGGTGATGTATCAAACAAGAACAACTACCGACCTATTTCGCTGGCTACCATTGTAGCAAGGGTATTCGATGGCCTGTTGAACACACAATTGGACAAATATGTAAGATTAAATGATGCTCAGTTTGGCTTTCGCGCCGGCCTATCTACCGAAAGTGCAATTGTTTGTTTAAAGCAGGCCGTCGAGTACTACACCCGCAGGAAGACTCCTATATATGCGTGTTTTTTAGATCTTTCCAAGGCCTTCGATCTTGTCAATTATGAACTACTGTGGAAGAAACTAGACGAAGTGCAATTTCCAAAGGAACTCACACGCATATTTAGGAGTTGGTACGCGAGCCAGCGAAATACTGTTCGGTGGGGTAGTGCGCAGTCGGATGAGTATGGTCTAGAGTGTGGGGTGAGGCAGGGGGGGATAACCTCTCCCAAGCTTTTCAATCTGTATATGGACGCCCTGATCGGTGGGCTTAGCAGTATGCATGTCGGTTGTCACATAGATAAGGTTTGTTTTAACAACATTAGCTATGCTGATGACATGGTATTGCTGAGCCCCTCGGTTGGTGGCCTGCGTATGCTGATTGAGAAGTGTGAATCCTACGCTCTAAATCATAGCCTTAAGTACAATGTGCTCAAGAGTGAGTACATGGTATTTAGGGCGGGAAATAAGTGCCCTTCTCATATCCCACCCATTCTCCTGAATGGCGAACAATTACAAAGAGTATTTACATTTAAATATCTCGGGCACTTAGTTACCGATGACCTGCGTGATGACGCGGACATGGAACGAGAGCGTAGGGCTCTGGCCATCAGGGCCAACATGATAGCCCGCAGGTTCAGCAGGTGTACAGCGCTGGTTAAAATAGCACTATTTCGCGCGTACTGTACCTCACTGTACGCCTGTAGCCTGTGGACTAGGTATACGCAAAAAGCGTTTAACGCCCTGCGCGTGCAATACAATGACGCGTTCAGGGTACTGTTGCGGCTGCCGCGGTACTGCAGCGCGTCTGGCATGTTCGCGGACGCGCATGTGGATGGGTTCCACGCGACACTGCGCAAGCGCTGCGCTGCCACGCTCAGCAGGGTGAGCGGCAGCCGCCACAGTCTCCTAGCCGTCGTTGCAGGTAGGTGGGACAGTGGTTTAATTAAACACTGGTCTCAGCTACATTTATGTCTAGGTTCTAAGTTAGTAATTTAAGATATTAACATTAGTTTATAAGGTTTATCTCTGTAAAATTTATTAACAAACTTATGGACTCAAATAGTCTGAAATAAATGCATTTTATTTTATTTTTTATTTTTATTTTTTTTATATATATAAAAGTAACGAAAACATACAATATTGATATAAATATTTCATTTGGATTATTATGTGGCTTTTTGGCTATGAAAGTCATATATTCATACATTCTTGCCTTCTTGGCTAACCGTACCTACTGATTGCAAATAAATGGTTTGTTTATGTACTTACCTACATAAACGGTCACTTCTCTTCTCTTACCAAGTCCTAATATTACATTATCATACCTATATCTCTGATCATAGGTCTGTATGCCTCCCTTTTTCTGTAACGTGAATAAAAAGGACGGCATGTTGTCTATGACTATATTTCTATGATAGTGTAATATCGGCCTAAATAGTTTGTAAAAAATAGAAGATGGGAGATACGAGTATAATACAAATAAATACATTCTTCTCTTCTCCTTACGCAAAGACCTAAGTAATTTAATTCGTGTAGCATCCCTCTATTAATTTCTAGTCCACCACTCAAGAATCTACTTATACTTACCTCAATAATATTTTCTCTATCAAATAGAAAATAAAACAAAACGGCAGTGTAGGTACCAAAATTTATTATTTCAATAGTTTCACCTATTTTTAGTTTCTTTTTAATAATGTTTGAGAATTTCTGGAAAACTAAAAAATACTATAAGTTTAATTCACTAGAAATGTTACATTACGATTTACTCAGTCTGTGATACCTGATCATCATTAATCATTTTTATGTCCTTTTCAATGCAAGAATGTCAATAGAGTTAATGTCGGGACGTCGATAAAAATGACACATCACTAGTACAAAAACATAACCTAAAAACAGTTTGAAGAAACTTCAGAACAGAATTTAACATGGTAGTAGTTATTATATAAACTATGAAAAGATCGTATTTTATGCTTTGTTTAGATCCTACAAATAATAGTATCAATAACTGACCGAAATTCACTAATGAAACACAGCAGGTTCTTGGGAGTTTTCTTTTCTCCATGTACGTGAATTACAGTCCTTAATCACACAAGCCATAATCACACAAGGAACTTGAACACATCACAAATAAGAATTTAGCAGGATCATCAACTATCTATCAGGAATAAACACAATTAAATTAAAAATCGGCCAGACGACCGCCGAGATATTTGATCTAATATAATACGATTATGTACAATTGTCAAAGGTAGACACCTGGGGAGACATCTGGGGGCCTGCTCCATTTCAGCTTCTTGGCCGTCTTTTTGGTGGAGTCTTGGGAGTAAAGAAACCGCGAGCATCGCACCTTGAACTTCGTGTTTCCGGTCTTCTTCTTCGGAAATCTAAGAAATATATAAAGTTGAATTTGTAAAATAGCTAAATAACAAGAGAATCATAACAAAGAACAATAATCATTGATGGCGTTTTTAAGGTATGAATATTGATAGGTTATTATTGCAAGGTCGATAAAACACATCACATCACTATGCTAAAAAACATAACCTTTCCGAGTTTGAGAAATTTTCCAAAAAATATGCAAAAATCTATACAGAATTGAATAAGATTTGAATTGTATAAACTACTAATATGTACATTTGTATTTCTGCCAGGTCGTATCAATAAATATTATCAAAAACTCAAGAAACTTACCGATGAAATGATATAACCTCTTGCGTGTTTTCTTTTCTTCCTGAATGTGATTTGCAACACTTGATCACACAAGCCATAGTCAGAAATGAAACTTGGAACTATCACAACACAGACCAACCCCTATAGACATCTATTACAAGACGACTCGCTGTGGCCAGCCTTCCTAGTATTTGCACTGATATAAGCGCGGGCGCTCGCCGTGCCCGATCAGTATCGACCAAGTAACAGACCCGAAAGCAGCGCGTGTTTTTCGCACAAAAAAATTGGAAAAGGGTATTTTGATGCCTTAAAGATGTCCACCTGTAGTGTGAAATGGTGTGGAAAGGTAACAAGAAGCTCAAATTTAAAAACAGACGGCATTACATTCCACAAATAAGTCATATTTATAATTTATTCAGAGCCGGCATAGGTCAACTTACATTGGCCACTTACGCGTCAGTAGAGGGACAGTCATACTTCTGTCCCTTTTCATCTGGCGCGACTGCCCGCCGTCCTTGAAACGGCCAATCACAGCGCGCTTAACACATTCCCCGCCCGCTCCTCGCACCCCAAACACTGGTGACTCGTATCGCGAACCAAATATACAAGACTGCCACTCTATAGGAGGTTCTCTGTGTATCACAAATATACACTGGGGTATTTTTTCCACGATCTATCAGAAATCCTCACAAAATAAATAAATATCGTCAAGACGACCATTGAAGTCGCGCTAAAAACTCGAACCAATATAATACGACTATGTACAGTTGTCAAAGATGGAGACCGAGTGTGAAATGACAAACGTATATTTAATTTTGTCGTATAATAAATGGACCCCAGGTCCGTTTTGACATCAGCATTTAGGGACAACCTTCGAGAAAACGAAAGAAGTTGTGGAATATTGTCTCATTCGCTCATATAAAAAAGGTAATAGTGTGGTGTGAGTAAGATACATGTCACCGAGCTCTTATTTTAGCATGGCTTCTATGCTTTAGTTATACTTCCGTGGCCGGGAGATCGATTAAATTGCGCGGGAAACTATAACCACCAATCTTATGTTAGCATCGAAGATATTGACCAATCAGGACACGGTATTTTGATAAGACCGATGAGGGATTGGTGAAAAACAACAGGGGGAAGCGGATGTAAGTCCGAGTGAGGAATCGTTAAGAGAGAAGGCATAAAAGAAAGGAAAAGGGGATTTTAGGGGCTTTTTCCGTCGGCAGAGCGTCGAGACAGTAGGGAATTCTGTGAGTGTTAGTTTGTAAGGAAAACGTGTAATAAGCTTGTTCACAGATACGAGGTCTAGCATCCGCCATCAGAAGATTCAAAGGATGAAGAAAACCAACGGCTGTGACGGGCGAGACATTGCATGCGGCATGTCGTGGCAAACTGAGCGTTGGCGCGAAAGACAGCATCATGCCGCCATGAGGTTTCAAAAGAGCTACGTTTCACTGGTTCCGGGGATACTGTGAGTGTTCAGGTTCCTTATCTATTTCCTTTACAGCACACCATCTGTAAGATCTGGGTCACTGTTGAATAGTCTGCAGCCATGTCGGTTGAAATGTAAGTTACATAGTTAACTATGGGCGTAAATATCTACGTGCTACCTATTATCTTCGTGAGGAATTCCAAAGACAGCGTGGCTATCGAGGCAGCTTCCACAACGACTACTTATCATTAGCGTCATGATTACTGTGAGTATTCAGTATTCTTAAACCTGAAGGCATGCTGACCGAGACACGTCATATAGTCCTAACATGGGCGTGAGTATCTAATTGCTATCGCCTTGTGAGGGAGACTAGGACAGAGCTTGTGTCAAAGATGGACGGCACATGGTTGGGGCTTCTACATTCACGTGGGCGAGTGGAGCCACGTAAGTCTACCTACCACGAGGTGGACGTGACATTGGATAACACTGGCATGGTACGTTAATTTAAATATTTAGTTGTTGGTTGTTATTCAACTTTGTGCATACCCATAGGTTATAATGACCGCGTACTTATTAGTAAGATCATATATTGTTCGTATGGTTTCATAGAATTCGTAGTAGCATAAACAAAACATAATGGGCGTAGTGAAAACGGAACGTAATATTTGTCTTGAATGAATGGCGGGTAGTTCCATAGGTCACGTTAGCTTATACCTTGTATTTTGCAATAAATTAAATCTTGTTGATTGTTTTAGTTTGCCAGCTATGCTATAACGTTCGAAGTGAATATTCTCAGTTTAGTTAGATTTTTAACAGTGTAACGGATACTTGTTTGTGTTTTGACGATTTATAAATAATATACGTGGGTCGGAGTTCGGGAACGATTATGAAGAGGGAACGTATTATTGGGTTAGTGCGTACAATCGGAGTTGAAAGTAAGTCTCAAAGTCATCATTATCCTCCTTGCGTTATCTCGGCATTTGCCACGGCTCATGGGAGCTTGGGGTCCGGTTTGACAACTAATCCCAAGATTTGGCGTAGTCACTAGTTTCACGGAAGTAAGTTTCAACGTCATCATTATCCTCCTTGCGTTATCTCGGCATTTGCCACGGCTCATGGGAGCTTGGGGTCCGCTTTGACAACTAATCCCAAGATTTGGCGTAGGCACTGGTTTCACGGAAGTGTCTCAAAGTATGTATGTTTATAGTAGTCTGTCCCTTATACGCGTAGAAGCTGTAGAGGAATAGTACTATCATAAAAACCGGTCATGTATTTGCAACCTTTTAGTATTACTAGCGATATGATTACCCGCGTGATTTTGTAATATTTACCAGGGTTTGTATGTAGAAGTAAATTGCAATCATGTGTGTGTTATATTTGGTAATATGTTGTAGAGTAGGTGTCTATATAGTTACGTGTACAGATACGGTAGAAGTAGATAGTCTATAAATAGCGGCAGTATGCTTGCAGCCTTCTGGTGCTACTAGTGATTTGTTTATCTGCGTGATTTTTATAATGGTTACGACATAATTATTACATTCAATTTGATTATAGAACTGAGTAGTGGATGTATGGTTTTCGGTGGTTTACTTAAATTGTAGATGTGTCCGATAAAGTTTTAGGTAGCGTTAAGTTGTTTCATTCAAAAGTCCATAAATTTATCAAGTAGTTACTTTAATCGTAATATCACCTAATATAAATAAACGTAAATAAATAGTACCTATATTAGGATTTGAAATAAACGGACGTTGTAGGTAATTGCAATCCTTTATTTACTATATTATTTAAATTGTTTATTTCTCAAATTCTCGGTCCATGGGCGAGGAGAATCGACGAGCAGCTCTGTCAGTGGATTACAAGTTCTCCATTCTACCAGTTTATCGTCGAGGCCTTGAGGACCCTTCTACATGGACATGCGAGGATGTTCCTGGGCGCTCCAGCCTGCGTCACGTCTTCGTCCTCTTGGCCCGCCCACAAAATACATCAGGCCAAGGTTCTCCCCGTCGGCATCTAGCCAAGGCGCCGTGACTAGGACGTGCAAATGCAAAATGGAGTATTACCGAAGACAATACAAACGGTGCGTTGGTTCTGAATTGATATTTATCTTAATCATGATTGATTTGATTTCATATTTTGTGTAAAAATTGACATACTCCCCTAGGTCGTCATACTGAGCATAATCTAAGCCTGGATCGTGCTGTAAACGGTAATTTATTATTTCATTAATTAAGAGAAGTAATTTAATATTGAGGTCCCTTTTAAGGTATGATTATAATTTTAATTAAATATCGAAATGGTGATCACTCTAGGGTGTAAAGGCAATTTCCGTATTCTTAACAATCTTGAGTTTATTACATTGTGCAGTATTTATAGGATTTTCCTTTGATTTTAATCGGCACTATCAAACTATTAAACCAATAAAATAAAACAAACAAATAAATATTATGGTACACGTTTACAGGTTGACTAGTCCCAGTAAGCTGAAGGATTGCCTTGGGGGTACTCAAGACAATAATATATAATAATATATATATAAATACTTACATACATAGAAAATATCCCTGACTCAAGAACAAATATTTAGATATGTTATAAACATAATTATATTTCTATTTCCGGTTCACGAGCGGTTGCGGGTGCGAGCCTGATGCCATCGGCGACATGCAGAGTTTACTACGGCGCTACAACGGGCCTCCTCTGCCACGAGCCACGACGGGCGTCAGACGTAGGCTCCTTTACGACGAGCTACGTGCGAGTCACTCCGTCTCCATCGTCATGAGCCGTGAGATCTTCGGGCAGCCGT
The DNA here is from genome assembly GCF_023078275.1 of Leguminivora glycinivorella. NCBI lineage: Eukaryota > Metazoa > Arthropoda > Insecta > Lepidoptera > Tortricidae > Leguminivora > Leguminivora glycinivorella. The sequence continues at coordinate 94,048 of NC_062978.1, read as the reverse complement.
CAACCCGACGCTAAGTCCATACGGTGACTTAGATGATTTGCTTACTTGCGTAATAATTATATTGCGTGTTCCGAGATTTTAGGCGTGGTAGTTTTGATGTTAGGTACGTTTTATTTACTTAAAATTATTAAATTGATTGCGGCATATTTGTTTAAGATTAAGACACGTGTTAAGCATATTTGTATATTTCCATTATTGCGGTTCAGCCACACACGTATTTATTAATGATAATTATTGATTTACATGTCTAGTCATTAACTGTGAAAGTAGACGTTTCTCATGACAAATGAAGTTATTCCTGACTCTATTTTTGATATTACGAGACCTTTTGATTATCTGATAAAGCCATCTGTTTGATAATTAATAATATTTGACACCTACTTAATGATCATGATAACGTATTCATTTTAGATGTAAGATGTTAGGTACCATATAGTTATGTAGGCGTTTATCCAAATATATTTCGCATCCAAGTTCTAATATAACAACTCGCATTTATTTCACTATAAGAACAATATTCAAATACACACGAGTACATACATAGCTTCAAGCTATTCATATATCTATATTTTGCACACGTTAATTCAGCTTTGGCTGGTTGCGAATCATGAATCATTTGCAGTGCATTACAATGACATTGCTAAGGTGTAATGTTATATTTATTATTAACGCATCATTCATTAAACAGATTGGCATAGATATCTATGGTCTTACGACTCTTACGTAAAATTCAATTTCGAGTCAGCATGATTCGCAAACAGCTATTATGCTATGAAATTCAGGAGTCATGAAATGCTATTGTGGGTGTGATATTCGATCATTCGAATTTTATACGTACCCAATTCACGTATCATATTGAATCGTCATTTGACTGAGACTATATTTAATACATATTTGATATAATTTTAGTACGCCCGATACGTACATTCGAAAAGTATATTATATTTATTTACTAACTAATTTGTAGTTGTTGAAACCGGTCACAGTGGCTTTATTATACACGTGGCTGTTTTAACAATGAGGTATTTTAGTCGTTATTGGAATTGTCCTCGAGTTGATTTATTCCAGCAATGACAAGGTTTTGAGATTACCCATATTTAATTATTTGAATGTCGCTAAGCAACGGTTTTTATCCACGTTGATGGAATACGTCATGTGTTTTATTATAGGGCCCGTCCTAGATGTCTAATAAATGGTCAAACCTTTGGTCTGTCCTCACAGGTATATCCTGTGTATGTGTGTGTTATTAGGGGTGTCAAGTATATTGTTTGTGTAAATTCAATATTCATACAAAACGTATACAGGGCTCTCCCCTCTAGGGACTTGCTCCCGCTGAGGGATATGCTACGAGTGTCAGTATTGCTGCTCATCGGGATCTGGCGAGATCCGTATTAATGACGGCTATGTCTTTCTAGATTCTTCTGAGACGTTTATTGTCCTCACAGGACGAGAAGTTTGGGTATTTCATTTGCTGGTATAAGCTAGCTGTATTGGAGTCAATGTAATACTCAAATGATTGGTGGTCTGTTTATCTTAAATTTTATTAGACAACTAAACGACATTGAGGATTGCTTCGGTATGACTCGGTGTTGGGGACAACCAACCGTGTTTTATTTAGTATGATTCAATCTGGACTTAAACCGTATTTTACATGCTTAGCCTTTCTTATTTTATTGGGTAAAGGTAATAAATCCCTATTCAACTGGCTCGTAGCTATTTAGTGTATCTAAATGATTTGCAAATTCGTATTTAAGTGTAAAGAAATAAAGGAATCGTTGGTTTCAGGATGTTATAAGTCAGTCTTCTATTATTGTTGTGTTTATGGTCTCTCTTGGGCACTATTTGTCTATTAAAAATTTACTATAAGTCACTGTTATTGTATCTTACTGGTTTGACTTATACGTGAGATGCTTCACCACGCAATTAAAGGTTTGGGTTTTGGTGTGGTTTTGGTTATTTACCGAAAACTATTGTAGCCAAATACACGCCTAAAAATATTCGCACCGTCGAGTAAATGGCGAACTCATTATGGTTGCATGATCGATATTATCACCCAAGGGTTTGCAAAATTGCAAGTTACTATGTAACACACCCGGGTTAGGTAGGGCCCATGATGATTGTATTTGTATATAATATCTTTCTGGTAGCGTGTGGAGTGATTCACGTAGGACTTTGCTTGACATAGTTGTCTATAGAGATGACGTAGGCATAGTAATTTTATAAGAATCACAACCTGGCTTTATGGTAGAATGCAATCAACCATTCTTTTGTACATAATATAATTACAAAGATTGAATTACGGTCAGTCCCCTTCCCAATCGTCCATATATTTATATACACATTTTCATGATATTAATCATATGACCAATGTTAACATGTTATTGATGTTGATATTAACATTTAGATTCGATAATAATTTAGTTGGTTGAATTTCTAAGGTTTTATTTAATGGTTAAATCACATCAAAATTTCCTACAATAGCATTTTATAAGCAGGAATAATGGTTATAATATTATTTTGTCCTCGAATTTCATGAAATATTATGAAATTCCGTATTAACGTCTTATTCACCTGGCTTAATTTAATAAACAGTTGTATTTTACTTTTGCGCGATGTTACAATACCCCCCTCCCAACTAAGGGGGGACTGAAATCTTCTCGAGGCTGAGGCGTAGGGTTAGAGCCGGCGTAGCTTTATTTGACGTTCATATGCGCATTGTAATATGCCTACTTGAAATAAATATTTCATTTCATTACTGCTGAATGTAAGATGCCCGACCCTACAGGGTCTACTGCACTGTTGAATGTAATGTATAAGTATGGTTACGGCTTCGTACTGCTTAATGTAACTGTTTGAATGTCGGACTGCATTCGATACTACAGGGTCAAGTGCACTGCTAAATAAGTAAGTTGAAGTTGTAACATGTCAGAAACTTACTTCCATGTTTCATCATATGCAAGCATAATAATTATATTTTTTGTTTAGTTGATTAAAGTTCTGTTTCAGTCTCACGATACTTAAAATTTTGTTTATCTTAAGTAGAACATATTTTAAAAATACTAGATGGAGAGCTTGGTGATTTATAGTGAACCAAAATATTTAGATACTTATTTATAACTCAATTTGAACCTTGTTTCAAAGTCATAAAGGTTTTGCAGTAAGGGTTTTAAGAAATGTCGCCTGGTCAAATTCAAATCCACAAAAAGTTGTGTCAAATTTCAAACTTTCCAATTAAATGTTACTAGCCAATAAAAAAAAATTTAAGCCATATTGAACCATATTACAAAGAGCGTTAATTGAGACAATTTGTAAAACATATGCAAATAGAAAAAAGTCTAGTGGGCCAATTCTAACATGTGGAAAAAACTAGTTCGGCCACACCCAATGAGTAGATCAAATTGGACCTTATTCTAATCAGGAAATAAAACATATCTTATACTTTTAAACGAGCAATTCTTGTATAGATGGCGACACAGGTCAAGGCTAAAACGAATAGAAAATACACTATTTGAGTTTTTGTGGCGAAATGCGCGCCATCTCGTGTGGAGTAGTTGTGTTGTTAAGGCTGAGAATTCTTTCGCTCGATGTAGGTACTATTCATTTTTGAACTAGATGGCGACACATGTCAAGGATACGAAACAGAACCGAGCGAAGCTCGGTTGCCCAGATATTTTTATTTAAATATAGTATGAAGTTATGAATTTCAGCGTTGGTTAAGAAATACCAATCAGGAGTGAGGAAGTGGGAGCTAGTGGGGGATTTCAGAATCTTGGAAGGGATGTTTGAAATGGGATGCAAGGATTGCAGGGCTTTCATTCATTGGGATGGATTCATTCATTGGGATTCGGGATTTAGAGAGCCTTCTGCTCGACCGTCAGACTGGTTCTATTTAGGTTTATTTGGGTAAATCTATATTATGCCCTAGCCTAGATTTTGCTAGTATTTCATGATACTGGTATAGTTTGGGTTGGAGGATAATATAGAGTTTTGTGTTAAAAGCGTATATTTCGGTGTTTAATTGGTGTAAATTTAAGTGTCTTAATTGTTATTGTTTTGGAGCTCGATCACTGCTAGTATTATAAAGTGTACTAGTAGAGTTTACAGTTGTAGAACAATAGTATTGCTAAAGTTTTAAAGTTTTGTTACATTTGTGAGTGATCTTTATTAGTTAAAGAGTTAATTGTGTTTATTAAAACACAATTAACTCTTTAATTTCACATTAGTGTGAAATGTTTTAGCTTGGATTGCTTTAGTGTTATTTTTCGCTAGAATAATCTTTGTTGAAGGATTTCATATATTACTTAGTTTGTTAGTTAATGAATTATTTTCTGTAATTAATAATTGGGGTAGATTATTTTAGTAGGATGAACTGGTCTGATAGTGGTGTCCTGTCCTAACTTCTTAAATTTGCCCGGTTCTTGTCCAACTTTCCTATTTTACTTTACCCGTCTGGCTGACTTCTTGCTGTCCCAATCCCTAGTGTGAGAACCAGCCCACGTGAAGAAATAGGGTGTCAGGTCTAAGGGTTATTCTTCGCCCGTCTTAGTTAGCTTTAGCTAGAGATTTTCCATTGCACTTTTCGGAAAATCACGCGAGTAAATTAAATGTGCGATTCGGATCGCTAGTTTGCTAATATGTCGGTAGAGTAGATGGTTAGTTTAGCTGTTAGGGCTAGGATTTTGTTTGGTATAGAAAATATTAGTATTAAAATTGTTTTCTCTTTTTCAAGTCTTTATTCATTTTCTAGAAAGTCCAACTATACATTTTTAACACGGGTTTTGGCTACTTAATATGTTAGACTTTAACTGTGTGTGATTTTATAAATTAAAAATAAATAAATAAATATTATAGGACATTTTTACACGGATTGTTTGAGTCCTACGGTATTAGGCTCAGGAAGGTTTACAATGAATGTTGTTCAATTATTGTTTTGGGATTAGTAGGGCTTATAGGAATTTATATTAACTATGTTTATTTATGACAAATGACAAACTTGACAAATATATTTATGACTTTATATATATTTTTGATCCCTTGTATACCTACTGGTAGTAAATAAATATATTGTGAGGAAATTAAAATAAATAGCTCACAGTATAATGTAAGATTGTAAATTCATTTTGCTTTTAAAATAAAAATGTTTATTTTTAATTAGCTTGTCCCACAGCAGTTTGCCTGTCTATTCTGTTATCTATGAGTTTGTAATTTTTACATACATAATAGCTTTCAAATATAAAGTCATATTATTCCAAATACTTATCATAAGTGATTTGTCTAGACTGGATCGAGGCAGAAAGTTGCAAGATCGTGGTTTATTTTGGTCCGAAAGGTGATACAAAATGACTACATTAACAGTTTGGATAATATTATTTTGATAAATACCTACAAAAAACAATGATGTACAAAATTATAGAATTCTGGAGAATTGGAGTGGTCAGATGCACTGCTCTACTACCAGCATTTGATATTTTAAATTGTCCCTTTGAAAATCCTCTCTATGGTGATGAAAGTGTCACAACATAATGGCTCGGGCAAATGAAAGTAGTCCTGTCATTATGAAAAGATGTCCCTTCAGGACCACAAAATAGTTCCTTCAGAACTGGGGCAGGGGTCTGACCCGTAACTGGATGATGGCCATGGACTGTCGCGGAGGCGGAGCGACATCTATAACCCCAAAAATAAAATATTTTAAAATGTATTATATTTCTATATTATAATATGGTGACATTTTAGATTATTTACTGACAAACATTAATTATTTTAATTTTGACATAATTATGCTCATTTGTTTATTTGTGTTTATTTAACTAAAACAATCTGACTATATTTGATTAAATCCCATCTTTTAATTACAACTTATTATTCACTCTGATTTTTGTTGTGGACTTAATCCATCTATTTTGGCTAATGACTTTTTAGGGTTATTAGGAGTAATAGGACATTACTGTTTCATAATATGCGAAAAGGACTGGTTACTATTTGCGGCTACAACAATGGGTTCTACATAGACACTAAACGATCACTACGTCAAAATACTGATCCAATATAAGATATTAACTTTTTTTTTTTTTTTTTTTTTTTTTTTTTTTTTTTTTTTTTTTTTGCTATAAGCTTTTCCAATACTGGTTAGGTTAGGTTAGGTTAGGTTATGTTAGGTTATGTTAGGTTAGGTTAGGTTATGTTAGGTTAGGTTAGGTTAGGTTAGGTTAGGTTAGGTTAGGTTAGGTTCCCCTTCGACGTGTTGCCACCTTGCCGTGGTGAAGGGGCTTGCGTGCCTCCAGGACCCTCAGGGCTATGCCGGACAGGGCCTCCCAAACCGGACAGGCCTGAGGCGAGAGGCCAGACTAAGAGCAGCACACGGGGGGCGGCTCCGCGTGTCCCTCTGAAGTCAGCAGAGGGCACAGTGCGAGCTGCCAGGTGTCCCCCCGGGATGGAGTCGGGGCTCTATGAGCTACCGGAGGCGTGCCCAGGCCGCCTGGCGCGGCGTCGTGGCTACGGCCACCGTCGGGCAACCCGCAACCCGCACTGAGCGGACCGGGGGCCTCCCTCATTGAGAGGAAGGCCAGGTGGAGTAAACCACTATAAAAATCCCCAATCCCAAGGTTTGCGGCGTGCCGATGGGATGAGTGGCTGGGGGGAGCCCAGTCACAAGCGCCGCACAAGGGGGGCATACCCCTTTAAAAAATAGCAAAACATGAGTGGTCAACGTAGAGTAAAACTACCCCAGGAGGTCCCAATCCTCTGTGTCACCACAGAACGGGAATCCCGTACTGTGGTGACATGCCGCCCGCCGTATTCTGGGGGGCACACCACTCGAGGACCATCACACCAAACGACTCTGGCAAGCGACCAACGGACACCGATGCTCACGAACTGGAACTGTTGTTAAGGTTACGAGGAGGAGGAGATGCTGAGGAGGCAGTGATAGAGCCCTCCCCGAAAACTGCTCATGGAGGAGATGCAGTCAGCGAGGAGGCGGCGGGCACCCCGTCCTCACCCGGGCTTGCCCTGCCCTCGCCTAGGCCCGTCCCGGCAGGGTACCGCCCACTACGGGACGCACTCGGGCGTTATATACGTTACCCCACGTCCGAGACGCTAACGGGGGGGGAGGATGCGCCTGTGCCTACAGGTTTCAGGCAGTTCGTGCGTCCTTCCACCCCGAGAACGAGAGTTTTCAGCGGGAGGATGTCCGGCCCACGCGGAGTCTCCACGTCGTCACCCGAGAGGGAGGAGTTTTACTCCCCCTCAAGGCTGGACGGACGAGACCTGTTTGGAGGGGTCTCCCCCGCTGACACCGGCGACTCGGAAGGCTCGGTGGACATGGGTCCCCCGAGGGCACTGGAGGAGCCCTCGACCACAGACATGGGCCTGAAGTTCTGGGGCACGAGACCCGACAAGCGGCCCGCGGATGATATAGCGCTGTCTTCCGGGTCAGAGAGCGACGCGGGAGCCGTGGCACCGCTGACCGGCACTGCCAAAAGCAAGTACTGCAAGAAAGCTAAAGCGGGGAGGCGCCAAAGTGGCCCTAAAAACAGGACGGACCCGCTGGGCCAGGCACCCATCGTCCTGGTCGAGCGCTTGCCGCTCAGCTCCATCTCGCACTTACCGCAACAGGAGACGGAAGTGACCGAGACCAGCCCCAACTCCCTCAACGCGGGTGCCGAGTCGGACTCGGCGCGGAGCGGGGCTCGACGCACGACGCGGGACTTGCCCAGGCGAAGCGGGAGCTTCACCGTCTCAGGCGAGAGGAGCTCCAGCGCAAGGCCGAGGAGGAGCTGGCAAGTCTCACGCGGTCGCTGGCGCCTGAAAAGTCCCCTAAGAGTGGCGGGACGATCTCGGGCCCACCAGACACAGACGGGGCGGACAACAGTGCGGCGTCGCTCCACCAAAGGGTGAAAAACAGCCTCAAGACGGTGGAGTTGGTGGCCACTGGGTCCGCCAACCTAAAGGGAACATTTGTACGGGCCCTCAAGGTGGCTGTCGCGTCAATCGGGGAAGCGGTCGAAGACCTGAAGGAGCTTACTTCCTCCGAAGAGACGCGACGGCTACAGAGGCAGAATGCCAAACTGAGGGCGGAGGTTGGGGACCTGCGCTCCGAAGTGGAGGAGCTGAAGGCGGAGCTCCGGGCACACTTCAAGAAGCAGGCCCCACCCCCTTCCCAACCGAAAGAGGCACCACAGCCCGTCACTGTCCCCCCAGGACGTTCCGATGTGGACGAGCTGGTCGGAGCAGTCGCGGCCAGGGTAGGGCGGATGCTCGACGAGAGGCTCGGAGCTCTCGAACGCGACGGCAGGCTTTTGCCAGGTAAAACTGGGCAGCCCCCACTGGCTGCAGACAGGGGACGACAGGCCGCGCAAACGGCCACAGGGGGAAAACGGGAGGGTCAGCGCCTACCCGGGGTCCCCCAAACTACACCGTCGAACCCCAAAAGGGCGAAAAAAAGGGCGACAAAAAGAAAGCCAAGGGTAAAGGCAAGGGTAAGAAGAGCGCGCCGAAACCATCAGCGAAGGCCACTGCTGGCACTGAGAGTCCTCTTCCGCCCGCCACTGAACCCCCTCGGCCAGCGGCCGCCACGTCCACTGACGAGGGCTGGAAGGTGGCGGTTGGAGGCAGAAAGAGGAGGAAGAAAGCGGCAGCGACAAAGGCAAAGGCGCCACAGCCAGCACCTCAGCGTGCGAAGCCCAAGGCCCGGAGACTTCGCCCTCCCCGCTCGGCAGCCGTGGTGCTCACCCTACAGCCGGAAGCACTCGAAAGCGGTGTCAACTACGCCCAGGTGCTCTCCAGGGCAAAGGAGACCGTAAACCTGGAGCAGCTCGGCATCACCGCCCTGAAATTTAAGCGGGCAGCCGCCGGCGGTAGGGTGCTGGAAATCCCAGGTGCTGACAGTGGCGAGAAGGCTGACTCGTTGGCCGAAGCGCTAACCGAAAAGCTGGGGAGTGAAGTCGTCAGAGTCTCCCGGCCAGTGAAGTGCGCGGAGCTGCGAGTCACCGAGCTCGACGACTCAGTGTCCCCTAGCGAGGTGGTCGCGTCGGTCGCGAAGGTCGGCGGCTGTGCAGAGGGCCAGATTAAGGCCGGAGAGATTAGGCAGGATGCCTCCGGCCTCGGCACGATCTGGCTTCGCTGCCCAGTCACCGTAGCTAAAAAGGTGGTGGAGGCCGACCGAGGGCGACTCCAGGTAGGGCGGGTCCGGGCAGCGGTAAAACTGCTGGATCAGCGTCCCATGCGGTGCTTTAAATGCCTCGAAATGGGGCACGTGAGGGTAAACTGCACCAACGACGTTGATCTTAGCGACGCCTGCTACCGCTGCGGCAAGCCCGGCCACAGAGCGGCTGTCTGCTCGGAGGAACCACACTGCGCCAAGTGCTCAAACGAGGGGAAAAAGGCCGACCACATGCTTGGCTCCAAAGCGTGCCTAGCCCTTGCCCCGAAAAAGGGGCAGAGAAGAAATGGAGTCGCCCGCCGGGCCCCATCCCACTCCACGAAGTCCCCAGACATCGCCATGGAGACGCAGGAGGTGAACCCAACCAACGCCGAATAAAATGGCGATAAGAGTGCTCCAGACGAACCTCAACCACTGCGCCAGGGCTCAGGATCTCTTGTTCCAATCCCTGGCGCAGTGGATGATCGGCATCGCCGTGGTGGCTGAGCCATACTCTGTCCCTCCCCGTGACGACTTCATGGGCGACATGGACGGATCGGTGGCACTGGTGACGAGAGCGGCAGCTGGTGTTCCTCCGCCTACCGCCGTAAAAAAAGGGAAGGGGTACGTGGCGGCGCTATGCGGAGAAATATGGTTCGTTGCAACCTATTTCTCCCCAAACCGCTGCCTGGCCGACTTCGAACAGTTCCTGGGCGAAGTAGGGGAGTTAATCGGGCGGCTTCTTCCGCGTCCCGTGATCGTCGCCGGAGACTTTAATGCGAAGTCCACAGCCTGGGGTTCTCCGGCGACAGACGCGAAGGGCGCCACCCTCGAGGAGTGGGCTGTTGCGGCGGGGCTGGCCTTGCTGAACGAGGGAACGGCACACACGTGCGTGCGGCAACAGGGTGGTTCCATCGTGGACATCACGTTCGCGAGCGCCGCCCTGGCGCGCCGTGTCCAGGGATGGGAGGTCATGGTGGGGGTGGAGACGCTGTCTGACCACCGGTACATACGGTTCGACGTCACCACCCCCTCGGCGACCTCTCACAACCCAAGCCGGATGGACCCGGTCGGGGGTGGCCCAAGATGGGCACTCACCAAACTCGACCGGGAACTGCTCAGGGAGGCGGCGATAGTGGAGGCCTGGCTGCCCGCACAGGAGGGAGCGGTGGTGGTAGAGGCGGAAGCGTCCTGGTTCCGAGGGGCCATGACGCGCGTGTGTGACGCGTCAATGCCCCGGGCCAAGCGTCTGCCGCCGAAACCGAGCGTGTACTGGTGGTCCGCCGAGCTCGCGCAACTGCGCGAGGGCTGTGTAGCCGCGCGGCGCCAGTACATGCGCCAGAGGCGGAGAAGGAGGCCCAGCGAGGACGAGATCCGCCGCTCCTACGAGGCGTACAAAAACTCCCGGGCAGAGTTTTCTATGGCCATAGGGAAGGCAATTGAGGCGAGTCGTGCCGAATTTCTGGAGACCCTCAATGCCGACCCGTGGGGCAGGCCATACAAACTTGTCCGGAGCAAGTTACGCGCGTGGGCGCCGCCGCTGACCCAATCGCTCGAGCCGGACCTCGTGGACCGAGTGGTCGCAACACTCTTCCCCGAGAGGGGCCCGCACACACCACCTGCCATGGCGCCCCTGAGGGCGGAAACTAGTGAGGAGGCTGCAGTCCCACCCGTCACTCCCGGTGAGCTCTGCGCAGCTGTCTATCGGCTCAGGGCCAAGAACACGGCCCCCGGGCCCGACGGCATTCCGGGTCGTGCTTGGGTCCTGGCCATGGACGCCCTGGGGCCAAAGCTTCTGCGGCTGTTGACGGCATGCCTGGAGCAGGGCCGCTTCCCCAACGAATGGAGGACCGGGAAACTGGTTCTCCTTCGCAAAGACGGGCGGCCGGCGGACTCCCCAGCCGGATACCGGCCCATCGTCCTGCTCGATGAGGTGGGCAAGCTCTTTGAGCGGATAATCGCAGCTCGCCTCATCGGGCACATGGAACGCGCAGGGCCGAACCTGGCGGACCAGCAGTTTGGCTTTAGGGGGGGGCGGTCGACGGTGGATGCGATACTCCGGGTGAAGGCAATAGCGGAGGAGGCCGTTTCCCAGGGTGAGGTTGTCTTGGCGGTGTCGCTAGACATCTCCAACGCCTTCAACACCTTGCCCTGGGAAGTCATCAACGAGGCTCTGCGCTTTCACGGAGTGCCGCTCCATCTGTCGCGCATCGTAGCCGCCTACCTGGAGGGACGGGCGATCGTCTGGCCAGGGCGACGGGACTGGGGTCGGAGGCGCATGTCGTGCGGAGTTCCACAGGGGTCGGTGCTGGGACCACTACTGTGGAACATTGGCTACGACTGGGTCCTACGGGGGAAAACTTGCGTGGAGTCGGGGTCACCTGTTACGCCGATGACACGCTCGTGACGGCCAGAGGACCCAGTTACCGCGACGCAGCCGTTCTGGCGACGGCAGGAGTCGCCCACTGTGTGGCCCGCATTCGCCGGTTAGGGCTGGAGGTGGCCCTTGCGAAATGCGAGGCCATCTGCTTCTACGGCCCGCGGAAAGCGCCTCCAGCTGGCGCCCAAATTATAGTGGGAGGAGTCCCAATTGCTGTCAAGCCGACACTGCTGTACCTCGGTGTCGTACTTGACAGCAAATGGAATTTTAAGGCGCACTTCGAGCGCCTCGCGCCGAAATTACTGCGTGCAGCGGCGGCCTTTGGGCGTATACTGCCCAACCTGGGGGGGCCCAACGCAATGTGCCGCCGCCTCTACACGGGCGTGGTGCGCTCGATGGCGCTCTACGGTGCCCCAGTATGGGCGGATGCCCTCAGCAGCCACAACATCGCTCAACTGCGGAGACCGCAAAGAGCAATGGCGCTGAGGGTAATCCGAGGGTACCGCACGGTGGGCGCGGATGCCGCATGCGTGCTAGCCGGGTGCCTGCCCTGGGACCTCGACGCGCGAGCCCACGCAGCACTGTTCCGCTGGCGTGCGGAGGCACGAGCCGGGAACAACCCACCGGCGCCATCGGAGGTGGAAAACCGGCGCGAAGAGCTCCAGGGCGAGGCGAGGCAGATGTGGGTGCACCGGCTGGAACGGCCGAGGGCCGGCTCCCGCACCATAGAGGCGGTTCGCCCAGTCCTCCACGACTGGGTTGAAAGGCGCTCCGGGGTGCTCTCTTTCCGACTGACGCAGGTGCTGACGGGGCATGGCTGCTTCGGCAGCTACCTGCACAAGGTCGCACAAAGAGAGCCGACACCGGAGTGCCACGCGTGCGGAGCTGGCGTAGACTCGGCCCAGCACACACTGGCCGAGTGCCCGGCATGGGAGGAGGAGCGGCAGCAGCTGATGGCCCAGGTGGGGCCAGACCTCTCGCTGCCGGCGGTGGTGCTGGCCATGGTGGCCAGCGAGGAAGGGTGGGAGGCTCTGCTCTCTTTTAGCGAGCACGTCCTTAAGGAGAAGGAGGCGGCGGAGCGCGAACGGGAAACCCAGGCCGAGGCAGACCCGATGCGCCGCCGCCGCACAGGCCGCAGACGTGCCGCTCACGAGCGGAACCTGCCACCCTAACGACAGCTAGCGGGCGAGGGAGGCATGAGAGCGCCCTCGCCCACAAACGCTAGCTCTCGAGCCGGAGAGCGCGACCCTGTGTCCGGGAAGCGCTCCCAAGGCGAGGATCGGTCGGCTTAATAAGCCGACCTGGCGACGGATCCTGATGCAGGATGGCCGCTGCGGGGCCGCGGACGCATTGCGCGAGCTTCCCCGGGACCCCGCACACAAAGCGGTGAGAGGACACCGTGGGGTTTAGTGGGTAGGGGGGCCTCTTTACAGCCCCGAGCCCCACATAACCGACCGGGTCGCCCACCACCTCAGACCCGGCGGTATGCGTAAACGCATTCCCCACGTAAAAAAAAAAAAAAAAAAAAAAAAAAAAAAAAAAAAAAAAAAAAAAAAAAAAAAAAAAAGGTTAGGTTAGGTTGGGGTGCAGGGCTGGTAGACCTCCTCGTGGTGCACCCTGGGAGGGGGAGAGTAGCCGCTCAGTTGCGCGTTCGCTATTCTCCCTCTGCGAACTACCAGTCGTGGGGCGTGCAGTTGAGCTTATTGCTCCTGCGTTGACTTCAATGTCGTGTTCGTAGCTGCTCTCGTCTTGTCTCAGTCCATCTGAGGTGATAGAGGATGCAGACGTTGGAGATTGTGCGATGCTGTGTGTGCGTCGCCTATACCGCAAACTTGGCCCGTGGGTGCCAGGAGCGGGGGCCGCCTCCCTCGGGGTGGGGGCTGCGAGGAAGAAAACCTCTATAAAAAATTACTTGCTGTGAGGGCGGTGGTTGACCCAGGTCGGCCGTCGGCCAACTCGTAACCCGGCCCGTGGGGCCGGCACGAGGGTCGCTGTCTCGGACAGGGATCGCGAGGAAGGACACCTCTTCAAAAACCACAGGAGGGAGTAGGTTGACCTCTAACACCTCAGTCACCTACCTGTGTATGTCCTGCACAGTGCGAGCCGTACGTGGGGAAGACGGGATCCTGGAGGGTTGAGCCGAGCGGAGTCGGGTCAGTTACTCTCGCAACGCAACACGCCCTCTTTGGCCCTTATTTCTCGCCAAACGGTAGCCCTGCAGCTAGCCACTGCAGGGTATTTGGACACGCAACGATCATGGGATGAGACGGCGTGAGTTGCAGGCCAGATACGAGGGGGCTGTCTGGGACAGTGGAATTCTTCCATGCTGACGGGGCAAGGGCGTGTGGAACAACTGGAGGAATAAGATCGATTCTTCCAGCCACACGTCTGTAGCTCCCGATGTCGCGTAGCAATTCCAACCCCTCGTGTCTATACTTCCTGGGTAGCCTTGGTGCACATTGTGTGCATCCCCAGTGTGGGCTCCGTGGTGGGTGAGGAGCACAGGAAGCGAAGTTTAAAAAATTATAAACATGGCACCAAAACGATCAAATAAAACTAGGACGAAGAAACAGGAGAAAGCAGGAGGGTGCTTCAATGACTATTGGAGCATTCTTAGACTGAGGGGCGGCAATCCACCGCCACGAGATACTAAGGGTCGATTCGTGTCTGGATCGGCACCTGACGAATCCACGGAGGCCTCAACAGAAACCTCTACGAGGTCACAGATGAAAAAGGAGAACCGGGGATCACTGCCGGACCTACGGGTGTCGCTCACCAGATGCGACGAGCGACCCGGACTGGAGTCTGACTCATCAGCAGCCACTATGGAAACAGTGAGCTCCCGAGAAAACATAATTGTGGGAAAATACTGGCGGAAGGGTGAAAAACGGCCCGCTGATGACGGTATCTCGGATACTGACAGTGACGTGGCGCCCGTAGACGAGATGCTGGCTAAGAGAAAGCCGTTCTTAAAGGCGATGTCTAAACGAGGCAGGGGTCGGCCACCGACCACAGGCGAATATGTAGGCTTCGGAAAGCTGCAGGCCGAGCTGTCTGCTGAAAAAGCTCGCTTGGAACAGCTCAACACAGAGCAGGCGTTGGCGGCTTTCCTAGCCTCATCAGAAGAAGCGGCGAGAGACAGGAGTGCTCGCTTGATGAACCGACAGTCCCAGTCTCCCGACTGCAGTGTGGAAATGGAAACTGCAGTTGCGATCGAGGACAAGGTTCGGGCCGCCCTTAACGCGGTGACTCACGTGATGAGCAAGTCAGGGCACTTAAAGGGCACATACCAAAAGCTTCTGAAGGACTCGGTTACCACTCTCGGTGGAGCCTTCGCAGAGTTGAGGTCACGCACTACGTCAGATGAAGTTGCGCGCCTCGAAGCGGCGAATACGCAGCTCAAGACCCAGCTAGCGGAGCTGCGGAGGCAGGTTCAAGAAATCCGCAACCAGCCTGTCGTAGCAACTGATGCCGAAATAAAAAAGATCGTGGAGGAAGCGCTGCGTAGTAGCACGGCGCAATTTAGCAACATGCTGAACGCCAGGCTGGAGGGCATTGAATGTCGCCTCCTCCCCGAACCACGGTTGCGCCCACCTTTGGCTTCGGACCGGCGTGAAGAACAGGACGTGTCTGGCCACCCTGAATTGGATAACCAATCTAATCGTGCTGGAGGAATGGCAACGGCTACCCAGCCTGCCACATCAGGTGTCAAACAAGGTGCCAAATCCAAAACAAGGCGCAAGAAGACTACTCTAGCTGCTAAAGAAGCTGCTGGCGCTAGAGAAGTTCAACAGGAATCAACAGCTGCTGCTGCGGCTCCAAGAGCTCCAGCAGCTGCTCCGGCAAATCCTCCAAGTGGGAGCTGGAAAGACGCACTAGGCAGGAAGGCCAAAAAAGCCAAAAAGCCGACAGCTCCTGCAACGCAGGCGTCCAAGCCGGCACGTAAGCGTAAACTGCAGCCCCCGCGCACCGCTGCAGTTACTCTTACGCTCAAACAGGAAGCTGTCGACACCGGCGTTAAGTACGAAACGATCTTAGCTGAAGCTAAGAAGAAAATAAAGTTGGAGGAAATAGGAATCTCCTCTGTCCGCTTCCGGACAACAGCTACCGGAGCACGCATGCTGGAGCTTCCTGCTGACACCAAAGAGATTGAAGTTGCGGCGGATGCTCTGGCTGCGAAACTGAGGGAGGTTCTGGACCCTAACATGGTCCACATTCAGCGACCGATTAAATGCGCTGACATCCGCGTCATGGGGCTGGATGATTCAGCGACCGCTGAGGAAGTCGTAGCGGCCGTGGCTGAGCTCGGGAACTGCGCTGCTGAGGCCGTCAAATCCGGCGTGATATCGCGCAGCCAGAATGGCTCTGGGACGCTCTGGCTGAGCTGTCCAGTGGCTGCCGCCAAAAAGGTCGTAGAGGCAGGCCGAGTCAAAGTAGGCTGGATCTCGGCGCGAGTCGTCCTATTAGACACCAAACCTCTTAGGTGTTACCGCTGTCTGGAGACAGGCCACGTTGGAGCCAAGTGCGAAAAGGGCATCGACCGGAGTAACATATGTTATCGCTGTGGGGAATCCGGTCACAAGTCACGCGAGTGCAGTGCCCAACCGAGTTGTGCCGTTTGCAAGGCAGCTGGGAAACCGGCTGATCATCCGATTGGTGGCAAAGGGTGCCAGAATAATAAGGTTCGCCCGAATAAGCAAGCCGTGAAGAAGACAGGAGCAGGTCAAGGAACACCTCCGCCTTCCCAGCAAAATGCTGTGCCGGAAACCATGGACACCGCCCAATAAAATGGCTATAAAGTGTATCCAGGCGAATATCAACCACTGTGCCGCGGCGCAGGATCTATTGCTCCAGTCCATGGTTGAGTGGGACATAAAGGCGGCGGTAGTTTCGGAACCCTACTTTATCCCAAACCGAGACGACTGGGTGTCGGACCAGGACAAGACGGTGGCCATTATTGTCCCTGCTCTAGCCGGATCGCTAGCCATCGAAAACTCTGTGAGGGGTAGTGGGTTTGTGATGGCTGTCACAGGCGGCTTAGGCATCATCGGGATATACTTTTCTCCCAATCGTGCCCTTGCCGAGTTTGAACGGATGCTCACAGAAGTTGGAGCCTTGATAGGGCAAATGTCTCCTATCCCGGTGCTAGTGGCTGGAGATTTCAATGCAAAGTCAACGGCATGGGGATCTCCAGCAACAGACATCCGGGGAGAGGTATTAGAAGAGTGGGCAATCTCGCAAGGGCTGACTGTCCTCAACACCGGGTCGGAGAGTACATGCGTGCGGCCTCAGGGTGAGTCCATCGTGGACGTTACCTTTGCGTCCAACGCCCTGGCTCGCCGCGTTCGTCACTGGAGGGTGGAGACTGGAGTGGAGACACTATCGGACCACCGGTATATACAGTTTGAGGTCACAACTGTACCCGCCACTCCAAGACAAAACCGACCCGCTGCAGGGGACAGTCCAAGATGGGTGCTGTCAAAACTTGACAGACAGCTGGCAAAGGAGGCGGCCATAGTCGAGTCCTGGGGGGCTCATAATGAGCCAAATCAGGTCGACCACGAAGCGGAGCTTCTCGCTGCCGCTCTAACCCGAGTATGCGATGCGGCTATGCCAAGGGCCAAGCCGTTCGTGCCCAAGCGCCAAGTGTACTGGTGGCGACCTGAACTCCGCCAACTGCGGAACGCGTGCGTGGCTGCGCGCCGCCAGTACACCAGGTATAGAAGAAGGCGGAATCGAGACGAGGCTGAGGAAGAAGCACTGTACGGTACCTACAGAGAGTCCCGTGCAACCCTGCGGAAGGCCATAGCGCAAGCGAAAGAGGCGGCCTGGGAGGAATGGCTTGAGATTCTTGACAGGGATCCTTGGGGCAGGCCGTATCGAGCTGTTAGGAAAAAGCTTCGACCCTGGGCGCCCCCCTTGACAAGCAGCCTCCAGCCAGACCTCCTGGAGCGAGTCGTCGGTGCCCTGTTTCCCGAGAGGGGAGAGTTCGTGCCTCCAGCAATGGCACCTAACACCAGACCGCCGGAAGTGGAGAGGGAAGTGCCGCCAGTCTCCGAAGCAGAATTCGACGTTGCCGTCCAAAAGCTTCGGTCGAAAAATACGGCTCCCGGGCCTGACGGCATACCCGGGCGCGCAATGGCGGTCGCACTCAGCGAGCTCGAAGAGGAGGTCAGAGCCCTGTTCACCTCGTGCCTGACTCAGGGGCGGTTCCCCAATAGGTGGAAAACGGGTAAGCTGGTACTCCTCCGAAAGGAGGGGCGCCCGCCCGATCAGCCGTCGGCCTACCGCCCTATAGTCCTGCTCGACGAGATGAGCAAGCTCTTCGAGCGTGTAATAGCGACCCGCCTCGTCAGGAGCATGAACCCGGGCCTAAGCGACTGCCAATACGGCTTCCGCCCGCAGCGCTCGACGCTGGATGCGATCGCCCGTGTAAGGGATTTTGCGGAGGAAGAGGTTTCTCAGGGTGGGGTGGTGATGTCTGTGTCGCTTGACATCTCTAACGCCTTTAACACCCTGCCCTGGGAAACAATCAAAGCGGCGCTCAAATACCACAGCGTGCCAGAATACCTACAAAGCATTGTAGCTGACTACTTTGCCGGGCGCGCTGTGGTGTTCCCCACGAAAGATGGCTGGGGGCGGAGACAGATGTCGTGCGGTGTTCCACAGGGCTCAGTGTTGGGGCCGCTCCTGTGGAACATCGGTTACGACTGGGTCCTGCGCGGGGCCACTGTGCGGGGCATCAGCGTCACGTGCTACGCTGATGACACCCTCGTGTCGGCCCGTGGCAGAACCCATAGAGAGGCGGCTCATCTCGCCACAGCAGGGGTGGCATATGCCGTCCACAGAATCAGGGCGTTAGGCCTCGAGGTGGCTCTTCACAAGTCCGAGGTCCTGGTATTCCACGGACCTCGGAATAAGCCACCAGACGGGGCACACATTATAGTGGGAGGAACTTCCATCGCCGTCGGGTCGACGATGAAATACCTGGGACTTGTCCTCGACGGTCGATGGAAGTTCGAGGAGCATTTTAAGCGCCTGGCGCCGAAATTAATGGCTGCAGCTGGAGCGCTTGGGAGGATTCTCCCGAACCTGGGTGGGCCAGGAGGAGCCTGCAGGCGGCTATATGTGAGTGTGGTGCGCTCGATGGCGCTTTACGGGGCGCCTATTTGGGCGGACACCCTGAGACCTCGGAGTGCGGCCCTATTGCGTCGACCGCAGCGGGCCATAGCTCTCAGGGTGGCTCGAGCGTACCGCGATAACTCGCACGTGGCAGCCTGTCTGTTAGCCGGGAGCCCGCCATGGGACCTTGAGGCCAAGGCCCAGTCTGCGGTCTACTGGCGGTTGCTCACGGCACGAAAGGAGGAAACTGGCCCGCCCCTCGGGAGGTCCGCCAGTGGCGTGACGACGCGCGGGACGACCTTTACCACCAATGGTCAGAGCGCCTGGAGATCCCGGGAGCTAGCCGGGACCTGGTGACCGCTGTTCGGCCCGTTCTGAAGGAATGGGTCGAACGCAAACATGGCGCACCCTCCTTCCACCTCACACAGCTCCTGACGGGGCACGGTTGCTTCGGATGGTACCTGTGTGAGAGGGTTGGACGAGAGCCGACCCCTGAGTGTCACCACTGTGACAGGGGAGCCGTGGACACGGCCAACCATACGCGCGAAGAGTGCCCTGCGTGGGCGGAGCCTCGCGCTGCCATGTCCACGGTGGTGGGTGAAGACCTCTCACTGCCGGCGTTAGTACGCCGTATGATCGGCAGTGAGGAGGCTTGGGCGGCAGTGGCCACCTTTAGCGTCACCGTCTTGACGCAGAAGGAGGCCGCGGAGCGAACGCGCGAGGACGATGAAAATTCGCTCCCTCAGCGCCGACGCAGACCAGCTAGGCGGCGAAGAGCCTACGCGGCTCGTCTCATGCCACCATAGCGGGAACCTGCGGGTGATGGGTCGGGAGCCCCATCGCCCGCCTGAAGAGGTTCGGGCTGGAAGGCCCTCTAGTGTTCCGAGGGCCTTCAGCGGAGGTGACTCCTAGAGGAGTCTGAAAAGACGGGCCCGCAAGGGCAACGCTGACGGGGTATCGGAGGCCTAAAACAAGTGCCCGAAACCCCGTCCACAAAGCGAGCGGCGGAACACCCCAGGGGGTTTAGTCGGTGAGAGTCCGACATACCCACTGGCTTCTCCCGGGCCAGTGGGATCCATAACGGATTCCCCCTGGGTCAACAAAAAAAAAAAAAAAAAAAAAAGGTTAGGTTAGGTTAGGTTTTTTTTTTTTTTTTTTTTTTTTTTTTTTTTTTTTTTTTTTTTTTTTTTGGTGGGTGAAGGAAATCCTCATTGGATACCACCAGGTAACCTGTCCTGGTGGCATGCCCGACTCGACTGAAGATGGCATCCCGCCCTAGGATGAAATGCCATCGACAGTCGCCTACGGACTAAAACCTCCACCCTGTGTAGTATTTTGTTGAACCATGGATGCGGTGCTAATGGTGTACACGTTATCCATGGGTGTGAATGTATGAGGGAATCGAAGTGATTTGGTCTTGCGAATTTATGTTGTAGAGTTGTTGTTTTGTATAGAATACCTAATGTCGGTATTAGTGTATGAGTGGAGAGGTTGTAGGAGAATGTGGAGATTAGGTTTGGCTACGAAGTAACCAAGCGAAGGTTTTTAAGGGGGATAAGTTCTGCCGCCCGACCGCTCGCCCCATAGCTAAGTCAATGAGTGCGGGCGGCCGCCCGGCCACTGCCCCCCTTGCAGAGAAAAGAGATTAAGAAGGGTGAATAAAGCGAATTAGAGAATTTGGAAGGGGGGGGGGGGGGGGATAAGTCCGGCCGCCCGACCGCCCATCTCACGATGCAGTATTCAGTGAGTATGGGCGGCCGCCCGGCCGACGCCCCCCTGTAAGAGAGTGGAAGTTACATAGGGTAGTTAAATATTATAGATGCTGGTATGTGAACAAAGCAACTTGGTAAAATGTTAGGGGGAGGGGGTGAAGTCCGGCCGCCCGACCGCCCATCTCACGAGACAGTATTCAGTGAGTATGGGCGGCCGCCCGGCCGACGCCCCCCTGTAAGAGAGTGGAGGTTACATAGGGTAGTTAAATTTTAGGTGCTGGTATATGAACAGAGCAACTTGGAAAAATGTTTAGGGGGAGGGGGGTGAAGTCCGGCCGCCCGACCGCCCATCTCACGAGACACTATTCAGTGAGTATGGGCGGCCGCCCGGCCGACGCCCCCTGTAAGAGAGTGGAGGTTACATAGGGTAGTTAATTTTTAGGTGCTAGTATATGAACAAAGCAACTTGGTAAAATGTTAGGGGGGGTTAAGTCCGGCCGCCCGACCGCCCATCTCACGAGACAGTATTCAGTGAGTATGGGCGGCCGCCCGGCCGACGCCCCCCTGTAAGAGAGTGAAGATTTTTTATATGGTAGCAAGAATTTAAGAGTCGGACAGGAGATACATACATCGGTATACAATTATATCGACCTCCATTAACCAAAGATAATTTTAAATATTAAGTTTGTTACATTATTAATATAGAGTTTACAATGAAATCTTATCATATATGTACTTATATGCGTTTGAAGGGTGTTACAATATGTGCTGTATTTATTGAGACATTTTTAAAACCATGAAATGAACTTACTTAGTATTCTATGCGCGCTCTAATTCTGAGTGACATAGAACGCATGCGAGGGCAAAACGACGATGTAGCGCTATGTGCTGTATTGTATCTATTGCTAGCTTCAGTATGTTGTTGGTTATGGGTTTCACAGTTGTAGCACTTTGCTTTGGTTGAGTCTTCTTTATTGGGGCATGATCTGTACTGGTGGCCGGTCATGGCGCAGTAGGAGCAGATTGCGTTAGCTTTACAGTGTTTTCTTGTGTGACCAAAGTCCATGCAGTTGTAGCAGTGAAGCAGAGGTATATGTTCTTCAACATATATTTGTTGGTGATCAATATTTACTTTTCCTAGCTGCATAAATATTTTAAAAGTGGATGGTGTTGTCATCAGTATAGCGTTGTACAGTCGAGTGTTTTTGTTGCTCTTCTTGAAGTGAAACGATACTTTATTGTCTTCGTCAATGATATCTTTGAGTGGCTGGTTTTGATTTACAATGATATCAACAAGATCCTTGGTAGGTATATCTGCAGAGATGCCCTTTATTGATATCATGGGACGCAAGGTCTTAGAGATGGCGGCAACGACTTCTGCACTCTCGACATTAGTCTTAGACAGTGCCACGTCCCGTTGTTCTTTGGTGTTAAACTCAATGCGGACCTTGCCGTTAGAAATGTATTTTGTGGCTGTTGGGGCAAAGTCCGTGTCTCGGAACGTAACCACTTTTCTCCATGCCTGTAGTGTGTCAGGAGCGCTTTCGCCGGTCTTTCTTGAGGATATAACTATCGCCGGTTTTGCGATGGGAGGTGCTAAAGCAGGCTCTGGTCTCGCAGTATTCGCTGTTTTTTGTGTCACAGAGACATCAGGTTTGTTTGTTTTGGTAGCTGGCGGCGACAACGTTTCTGCCATCTGATGTATTTCTAGTTTAAGAGATTGAATTTCATCTTTTATTAATTTAGCAGTATTATTTTCTATACAGCTTAAGAGACCTTCAAGACCTGCTGGTGGCGGCAGCCGCGGCTGCGGCTGTGGCGGTGGCGGCGGCGACTGCGGCGGCCCTGACGCGACGTCTGTCTGCACACCAATTGTGCGTGTGTCTATGTGTTTTGTAGTGGTGGTGATAGTAGTAGGTCTGCGAGTGGCAACAGCGGCGACCGCGGCGGCAGCAGCGGCGGTGTCAGAGGACGTGACACTCTGGTGTCGTTCCTCAGTTTTGTTAATGGCTCTGCACAGTTGTAAAAGATCCTTGTAATATTGTTCTGAATAAAAAATAATATTCTTGCCCGCAGTTTTTATTAGTTTTTTATTTTCAGTAGTAACGCTTTTGTGTGTGCGGTTGGTCTTTAAGTTGTCTTCTATTTCTTTTACCTCGCGCTCAAGCCGATTGTGGAAGTTTAGCAGACACTCTTCAATGTCATACATCGTATCAAACATCGGATCAGGGCCATCAGGGGGGGCTGGGGTGATCGGGCGCTCTGGTTCCGTATCCATAGTTGGCTGACTTGACATTGTAGGGTCATGTCTAAACATCAGATTCATATCGCTGCCACCATAATCATCACTGTCATAAATATAGTGCTCACGTATGCCCATTTGTTCAGGGGTGATTTCTTCTTCTGAGCAACTGTCATACCCTGGTTGAGATCTTATAATATCTCGACAAGACCGTAATTTCCTTTCGCCACTCATATTGCAAGTTATAATTTACTATGTACTCTATATTACGAAACTAGACAATGTTCTAATAGTTCTAATAGTCAAATGTACTTACTGTTTATCAAAATTAACCCTAGGTACATATACAGAATTCAAAACTAGTCAGTTTAAATCCTGAAATCTTAGAACTCTAATTACATATAATCTAACTGGACAACAAGCATCAAACTATTCCTAAACCTATTTTTTAGTTAAGAACAAGCAATCAAAATCAAAAAATGTGGAAAAGAATGCAAGATAAAAAAGTAGGTTTTTAAATTATATTTACGTCAAACCACGCTGTTTTAAGGAGAGGCGCAACTAGATATTACTTTACACAGAAACTACTTTATGGAAAATTATGAAATTTTTTATGATTATTGTCCAATAACAGATACCTCGAAGCAATATGAAATGAGTGTGCGTCGTCTCTGAAAGTTCCATAAAAATATGTTTTTAGGTTATAAAATCTTGAATATCTCGAGAACCATTACACCAATTGGAGTTTTGTTTTCTGTTATATGTTTCCAATTAGTTAAACAATCAAATTATATTATCAAAATTTACCCTACATATACAGAATTCAAAACTAGTCAGTTTAAATCCTGAAATCTTAAATCTCTAATTACATATAATCTAACTGGACAACAAGCATCAAACTATTCCTAAACCTATTCTTTAGTTAAGAACAAGCAATCAAAATCAAAAAATGTGGAAAAGAATGCAAGATAAAAAAGTAGGTTTTTAAATTATATTTACGTCAAACCACGCTGTTTTAAGGAGAGGCGCAACTAGATATTACTTTACACAGAAACTACTTTATGGAAAATTATGAAATTTTTTATGATTATTGTCCAATAACAGATACCTCGAAGCAATATGAAATGAGTGTGCGTCGTCTCTGAAAGTTCCGAGAAATTAAATGTCAAAGTTACAAGTTTCATAAAAATATGTTTTTAGGTTACAAAATCTTGAATATCTCGAGAACCATTACACTAATTGGAGTTTTGTTTTCTGTTATATGTTTCTAATTAGTTAAACAATCAAATTATATTATCAAAATTTACCCTACATATACAGAATTCAAAACTAGTCAGTTTAAATCCTGAAATCTTAAAACTCTAATTACAGATAATCTAACTGGACAACAAGCATCAAAGTATTCCTGAATCTATTTTTTAGTTAAGAACAAGCAATCAGGATCAAAAAATGTGGAAAAGAGTGCAAGATAAAAAAGTAGGTTTTTAAATTATATTTACGTCAAACCACGCTGTTTTTAAGGAGAGGCGCAACTAGATATTACTTTACACAGAAACTACTTTATGGAAAATTCTGAAATTTTGTATGATTATTGTCCAATAACAGATGCATTAAAATTATATATAAAAAGTATGTGTCATCACTGAAATTCTCGAGCAATTAAATTTCAAAGTTTAAAGTTTCTTGTATATAAGTTTTTAGGTTAGGTTACGTTAGTAAATCTTGAATATCTCGAGAAATATTACACCAATTTGAGTTCTGTTTTCTGCTATACAGTTCTAGTGGATTCGGGAATCCAATTCCAGTATCAAAATTTGCCGCACTGATTGGGAACTAGGTTTTTCCAAACCACGTGGTTTTAGTTTTTCTTCGAAATCATCGGGGTTTTAATCAGGAAGAATATGAAACTTGCACAAATTATAGAGTTTTTATAGACGCTTTGGACAGTATATAAAAAATAGTATGTTATCGATCTAATTTACGAGTAATAGGCGATTGAGTCACTTTTCTTCCGACACTTAGAGGTTTGAGGGTTAATTGTACTTACGCCTACATAGTCCGGTAAAATCCAAAATCACATCCATATGACGGAATCACTAAGGATCACACACATGAAGAAACTGTGTCTCTATCACTAATATTTCACTTTTCACAGGAGTTAAGATGTACAGCGACGTAAAGTTTGTCACTATTTCGCTCACTCTGCTTCACTAGGAGGTCCGATTTCAAAAATTCTTGCACAATCGTAAAGTTCGAGTCAGCGCGCACGTTTTGGTATATAACACTTATGGTTTTGGTTGAAAAAACCCACAACTTTGAATTTTCGACCGCGGAGCGACGTGGAAACGATGCTTGCGCTTGGGCGCGGGGCGCGCGACTGGTTAGGTTAGGTTAGGTTAGGTTAGGTTAGGTTAGGTTAGGTTAAAAACTGAGTCACTATTTCACTTTTCACTGTATGATTCTATTGTTATTCACTCTGATCAAGTTGGTGGAGCACGGTGGCGCAGCGGAGCAGTGGCGCGCGGCGGCGCAGTGGCGCACTGGAGCAGTGGTGGAGCACCGGCGCCGCGGAGCAGTGGTGGAGCACCGGCGCCGCGGAGCAGTGGTGGAGCACCGGCGCCGTGGAGCAGTGGTGGAGCACCGGCGCCGTGAAGCAGCAGTGGAGCACCGGTTCACTGGCGCAGTGGAGCACTGGAGCAGTGGAGCAGTGGCGGAGCTGCCAGGGTGGACGCGTCCGTGCTGCTCCACGTCCCGCGACCGACTGGTTGGTTAGGTTAGGTTAGGTTAGGTTAGGTTAGGTTAGGTTAGGTTAGGTTAGGTTAGGTTAGGTTAGGTTAGGTTAGGTTAGGTTAGGTTAGGTTAGGTTAGGTTAGGTTAGGTTAGGTTAGGTTAGGTTAGGTTAGGTTAGGTTAGGTTAGGTTAGGTTAGGTTAGGTTAGGTTAGGTTAGGTTAGGTTAGGTTAGGTTAGGTTAGGTTAGGTTAGGTTAGGTTAGGTTAGGTTAGGTTAGGTTAGGTTAGGTTAGGTTAGGTTAGGTTAGGTTAGGTTAGGTTAGGTTAGGTTAGGTTAGGTTAGGTTAGGTTAGGTTAGGTTAGGTTAGGTTAGGTTAGGTTAGGTTAGGTTAGGTTAGGTTAGGTTAGGTTAGGTTAGGTTAGGTTAGGTTAGGTTAGGTTAGGTTAGGTTAGGTTAGGTTAGGTTAGGTTAGGTTAGGTTAGGTTAGGTTAGGTTAGGTTAGGTTAGGTTAGGTTAGGTTAGGTTAGGTTAGGTTAGGTTAGGTTAGGTTAGGTTAGGTTAGGTTAGGTTAGGTTAGGTTAGGTTAGGTTAGGTTAGGTTAGGTTAGGTTAGGTTAGGTTAGGTTAGGTTAGGTTAGGTTAGGTTAGGTTAGGTTAGGTTAGGTTAGGTTAGGTTAGGTTAGGTTAGGTTAGGTTAGGTTAGGTTAGGTTAGGTTAGGTTAGGTTAGGTTAGGTTAGGTTAGGTTAGGTTAGGTTAGGTTAGGTTAGGTTAGGTTAGGTTAGGTTAGGTTAGGTTAGGTTAGGTTAGGTTTTCCCCTGCGTCAAAAAAAAAAAGGTTAGGTTAGGTTAGGTTAGGTTAGGTTAGGTTAGGTTAGGTTAGGTTAGGTTAGGTTAGGTTAGGTTAGGTTAGGTTAGGTTAGGTTAGGTTAGGTTAGGTTAGGTTAGGTTAGGTTAGGTTAGGTTAGGTTAGGTTAGGTTAGGTTAGGTTAGGTTAGGTTAGGTTAGGTTAGGTTAGGTTAGGTTAGGTTAGGTTAGGTTAGGTTAGGTTAGGTTAGGTTAGGTTAGGTTAGGTTAGGTTAGGTTAGGTTAGGTTAGGTTAGGTTAGGTTAGGTTAGGTTAGGTTAGGTTAGGTTAGGTTGGGGCGCTAGGTCCCCTTCGACGTGTTGCCACCTTGCCGTGGTGAAGGGGCTTGCGTGCCTCCAGGACCCTCAGGGCTATGCCGGACAGGGCCTCCCAAACCGGACAGGCCTGAGGCGAGAGGCCAGACTAAGAGCAGCACACGGGGGGCGGCTCCGCGTGTCCCTCTGAAGTCAGCAGAGGGCACAGTGCGAGCTGCCAGGTGTCCCCCCGGGATGGAGTCGGGGCTCTAGGAGCCACCGGAGGTGTGTCCAGGCCGCCTGGCGCGGCGTCGTGGCTACGGCCACCGTCGGGCAACCCGCAACCCGCACTGAGCGGACCGGGGGCCTCCCTCACTGAGAGGAAGGCCAAGTGGAGTAAACCACTATAAAAATCCCCAATCCCAAGGTTTGCGGCGTGCCGATGGGATGAGTGGCTGGGGGAGCCCAGTCACAAGCGCCGCACAAGGGGGCATACCCCTTTAAAAAATAGCAAAACATGAGTGGTCAACGTAGAGTAAAACTACCCCAGGAGGTCCCAATCCTCTGTGTCACCACAGAACGGGAATCCCGTACTGTGGTGACATGCCGCCCGCCGTATTCTGGGGGGCACACCACTCGAGGACCATCACACCAAACGACTCTGGCAAGCGACCAACGGACACCGATGCTCACGAACTGGAACTGTTGTTAAGGTTACGAGGAGGAGGAGATGCTGAGGAGGCAGTGATAGAGCCCTCCCCGAAAACTGCTCATGGAGGAGATGCAGTCAGCGAGGAGGAGGCGGGCACCCCGTCCTCACCTGGGCTTGCCCTGCCCTCGCCTAGGCCCGTCCCGGCAGGGTACCGCCCACTACGGGACGCACTCGGGCGTTACATACGCTACCCCGCGTCCGAGACGGTAACGGGGATGGAGGATGCGCCTGTGCCTACAGGTTTCAGGCAGTTCGTGCGTCCTTCCACCCCGAGAACGAGAGTTTTCAGCGGGAGGATGTCCGGCCCACGCGGAGTCTCCACGCCGTCACCCGAGAGGGAGGAGTTTTACTCCCCCTCAAGGCTGGACGGACGAGACCTGTTTGGAGGGGTCTCCCCCGCTGACACCGGCGACTCGGAAGGCTCGGTGGACATGGGTCCCCGAGGGCAATGGAGGAGCCCTCGACCACAGACATGGGCCTGAAGTTCTGGGGCACGAGACCCGACAAGCGGCCCGCGGATGACATAGCGCTGTCTTCCGGGTCAGAGAGCGACACGGGAGCCGTGGCACCGCTGACCAGCACTGCCAAAAGCGGCAAGAAAGCTAAAGCGGGAGGCGCCAAAGTGGCCCTAAAAACAGGACGGACCCGCTGGGCCAGGCACCCATCGTCCTGGTCGAGCGCTTGCCGCTCAGCTCCATCTCGCACTTACCGCAGCAGGAGACGGAAGTGACCGAGACCAGCCCCAACTCCTTCAACACGGGTGCCGAGTCGGACTCGGCGCGGAGCGGGGCTCGACGCACGACGCGGGACTTGCCCAGGCGAAGCGGGAGCTTCACCGCCTGAGGCGAGAGGAGCTCCAGCGCAAGGCCGAGCAGGAGCTGGCAAGCCTCACGCGGTCGCTGGCGCCTGGAAAGTCCCCTAAGAGTGGCGGGACGATCTCGGGCCCACCAGACACAGACGGGGCGGACAACAGTGCGGCGTCGCTCCACCAAAGGGTGAAAAACAGCCTCAAGACGGTGGAGTTGGTGGCCACTGGGTCCGCCAACCTAAAGGGGACATTTGTACGGGCCCTCAAGGTGGCTGTCGCGTCAATCGGGGAAGCGGTCGAAGACCTGAAGGAGCTTACTTCCTCCGAAGAGACGCGACGGCTACAGAGGCAGAATGCCAACTTGAGGGTGGAGGTTAAGGACCTGCGCTCCGAAGTGGAGGAGCTGAAAGCGGAGCTCCGGGCCCACTTCAAGAAGCAGGCCCCGCCCTCCTCGTCCCTCCCCAAAGAGGCACCACAGCCCGTCACTGTCCCCCCAGGACGTTCCGATGTGGACGAGCTGGTCGGAGCAGTCGCGGCCAGGGTAGGGCGGATGCTCGACGAGAGGCTCGGAGCTCTCGAACGCGACGGCAGGCTTTTGCCAGGTAAAACTGGGCAGCCCCACTGGCTGCAGACAGGGGACGACAGGCCGCGCAAACGGCCACAGGGGGGAAAACGGGAGGGTCAGCGCCTACCCGGGGTCCCCCAAACTACACCGTCGAACCCCAAAAGGGCGAAAAAAGGGCGACAAAAAGAAAGCCAAGGGTAAAGGCAAGGGTAAGAAGAGCGCGCCGAAACCGTCAGCGAAGGCCACCGCCACCGAGAGTCCTCTTCCACCCGCTGCCGAACCCCCCCGGCCAGCGGCCGCCACATCCACTGACGAGGGCTGGAAGGTGGCGGTCGGCGGCAGAAAAAGAGGAGGAAAGCAGCAGCAGCGACCAGGGCAAGGGCGCCCCAGCCGGTACCGCAGCGGGCGAAACCCAAAGCCCGGAGACTTCGCCCTCCTCGCTCGGCAGCTGTGGTGCTAACCCTACAGCCGGAGGCCATTGAAAGCGGTGTCAACTACGCCCAGGTGCTCTCCAGGGCAAAGGAGACAGTTAACCTGGAGCAGTTCGGCATCACCGCCTTGAGATTTAAGCGGGCAGCCGCTGGCGGCAGGGTACTGGAAATTCCAGGTGCTGCCAGCGGCGAGAAGGCTGACCTGCTGGCCGAAGCGCTAACCGAAAAGCTGGGGAGCGACGTCGTCAGAGTCTCCAGGCCGGTGAAGTGCGCGGAGCTGCGAGTCACCGAACTCGACGACTCAGTGTCCCCTGGCGAGGTGGTCGCTTCGGTCGCTAAGGTCGGCGGCTGTTCAGAGGGCCAGATCAAGGCTGGAGAGGTAAGGCAGGATGCCTCCGGCCTCGGCACGATCTGGCTTCGCTGCCCAGTCGTCGTAGCCAAGAAGGTGGTGGAGGCCGATCGAGGGCGACTCCAGGTAGGGTGGGTCCGGGCAGCGGTAAAACTGCTGGATCAGCGTCCCATACGGTGCTTTAAATGCCTCGAAACGGGGCACGTGCGGGCAAACTGCACCAACGACGCTGATCTCAGCGACGCCTGCTACCGCTGCGGCAAGCCCGGCCACAAAGCGGCTGCCTGCTCGGAGGAGCCACGCTGCGCCAAGTGCGCAAAGGAGGGGAAAAAGGCCGACCATATGCTTGGTTCCAAGGCGTGCCTAACCTCTGCCCCGAAAAAGGCGAAATCGAGAGCTGGAGCCACCCGACGGGCCCCATCCCAGCCCAGGAAGTCCCCAGCCATCGTTATGGAGACGCAGGAGGTGGACCCAACCAACGTCGAATAGGATGGCGATTCGGGTCCTCCAGACGAACCTCAACCACTGCGCCAGGGCTCAGGATCTCTTGTTCCAATCCCTGGCGCAGTGGATGATCGGCGTTGCCGTGGTGGCCGAGCCATACTCTGTCCCCCCCCGGGACGACTTCATGGGCGACATGGACGGATCGGTGGCACTGGTGACGAGAGCGGCAGCTGGTGTTCCTCCGCCTACCGCCGTAAAAAAGGGAAGGGGTACGTGGCGGCGCTATGCGGAGAAATATGGTTCGTTGCAACCTATTTCTCCCCAAACCGCTGCCTGGCCGACTTCGAACAGTTCCTGGGCGAAGTAGGGGAGTTAATCGGGCGGCTTCTTCCGCGTCCCGTGATCGTCGCCGGAGACTTTAATGCGAAGTCCACAGCCTGGGGTTCTCCGGCGACAGACGCGAAGGGCGCCACCCTCGAGGAGTGGGCTGTTGCGGCGGGGCTGGCCTTGCTGAACGAGGGAACGGCACACACGTGCGTGCGGCAACAGGGTGGTTCCATCGTGGACATCACGTTCGCGAGCGCCGCCCTGGCGCGCCGTGTCCAGGGATGGGAGGTCATGGTGGGGGTGGAGACGCTGTCTGACCACCGGTACATACGGTTCGACGTCACCACCCCCTCGGCGACCTCTCACAACCCAAGCCGGATGGACCCGGTCGGGGGTGGCCCAAGATGGGCACTCACCAAACTCGACCGGGAACTGCTCAGGGAGGCGGCGATAGTGGAGGCCTGGCTGCCCGTACAGGAGGGAGCGGTGGTGGTAGAGGCGGAAGCGTCCTGGTTCCGAGGGGCCATGACGCGCGTGTGTGACGCGTCAATGCCCCGGGCCAAGCGTCTGCCGCCGAAACCGAGCGTGTACTGGTGGTCCGCCGAGCTCGCGCAACTGCGCGAGGGCTGTGTAGCCGCGCGGCGCCAGTACATGCGCCAGAGGCGGAGAAGGAGGCCCAGCGAGGACGAGATCCGCCGCTCCTACGAGGCGTACAAAAACTCCCGGGCAGAGTTTTCTATGGCCATAGGGAAGGCAATTGAGGCGAGTCGTGCCGAATTTCTGGAGACCCTCAATGCCGACCCGTGGGGCAGGCCATACAAACTTGTCCGGAGCAAGTTACGCGCGTGGGCGCCGCCGCTGACCCAATCGCTCGAGC
Organism: Leguminivora glycinivorella; assembly: GCF_023078275.1. Classification (NCBI taxonomy): domain Eukaryota; kingdom Metazoa; phylum Arthropoda; class Insecta; order Lepidoptera; family Tortricidae; genus Leguminivora; species Leguminivora glycinivorella. Next base: position 63,113 of record NC_062978.1, on the reverse strand, counting down.
CGGACCTCGTGGACCGAGTGGTCGCAACACTCTTCCCCGAGAGGGGCCCGCACACACCACCTGCCATGGCGCCCCTGAGGGCGGAAACTAGTGAGGAGGCTGCAGTCCCACCCGTCACTCCCGGTGAGCTCTGCGCAGCTGTCTATCGGCTCAGGGCCAAGAACACGGCCCCCGGGCCCGACGGCATTCCGGGTCGTGCTTGGGTCCTGGCCATGGACGCCCTGGGGCCAAAGCTTCTGCGGCTGTTGACGGCATGCCTGGAGCAGGGCCGCTTCCCCAACGAATGGAGGACCGGGAAACTGGTTCTCCTTCGCAAAGACGGGCGGCCGGCGGACTCCCCAGCCGGATACCGGCCCATTGTCCTGCTCGATGAGGTGGGCAAGCTCTTTGAGCGGATAATCGCAGCTCGCCTCATCGGGCACATGGAACGCGCAGGGCCGAACCTGGCGGACCAGCAGTTTGGCTTTAGGGGGGGCGGTCGACGGTGGATGCGATACTCCGGGTGAAGGCAATAGCGGAGGAGGCCGTTTCCCAGGGTGAGGTTGTCTTGGCGGTGTCGCTAGACATCTCCAACGCCTTCAACACCTTGCCCTGGGAAGTCATCAACGAGGCTCTGCGCTTTCACGGAGTGCCGCTCCATCTGTCGCGCATCGTAGCCGCCTACCTGGAGGGACGGGCGATCGTCTGGCCAGGGCGACGGGACTGGGGTCGGAGGCGCATGTCGTGCGGAGTTCCACAGGGGTCGGTGCTGGGACCACTACTGTGGAACATTGGCTACGACTGGGTCCTACGGGGGAAAACTTGCGTGGAGTCGGGGTCACCTGTTACGCCGATGACACGCTCGTGACGGCCAGAGGACCCAGTTACCGCGACGCAGCCGTTCTGGCGACGGCAGGAGTCGCCCACTGTGTGGCCCGCATTCGCCGGTTAGGGCTGGAGGTGGCCCTTGCGAAATGCGAGGCCATCTGCTTCTACGGCCCGCGGAAAGCGCCTCCAGCTGGCGCCCAAATTATAGTGGGAGGAGTCCCAATTGCTGTCAAGCCGACACTGCTGTACCTCGGTGTCGTACTTGACAGCAAATGGAATTTTAAGGCGCACTTCGAGCGCCTCGCGCCGAAATTACTGCGTGCAGCGGCGGCCTTTGGGCGTATACTGCCCAACCTGGGGGGGCCCAACGCAATGTGCCGCCGCCTCTACACGGGCGTGGTGCGCTCGATGGCGCTCTACGGTGCCCCAGTATGGGCGGATGCCCTCAGCAGCCACAACATCGCTCAACTGCGGAGACCGCAAAGAGCAATGGCGCTGAGGGTAATCCGAGGGTACCGCACGGTGGGCGCGGATGCCGCATGCGTGCTAGCCGGGTGCCTGCCCTGGGACCTCGACGCGCGAGCCCACGCAGCACTGTTCCGCTGGCGTGCGGAGGCACGAGCCGGGAACAACCCACCGGCGCCATCGGAGGTGGAAAACCGGCGCGAAGAGCTCCAGGGCGAGGCGAGGCAGATGTGGGTGCACCGGCTGGAACGGCCGAGGGCCGGCTCCCGCACCATAGAGGCGGTTCGCCCAGTCCTCCACGACTGGGTTGAAAGGCGCTCCGGGGTGCTCTCTTTCCGACTGACGCAGGTGCTGACGGGGCATGGCTGCTTCGGCAGCTACCTGCACAAGGTCGCACAAAGAGAGCCGACACCGGAGTGCCACGCGTGCGGAGCTGGCGTAGACTCGGCCCAGCACACACTGGCCGAGTGCCCGGCATGGGAGGAGGAGCGGCAGCAGCTGATGGCCCAGGTGGGGCCAGACCTCTCGCTGCCGGCGGTGGTGCTGGCCATGGTGGCCAGCGAGGAAGGGTGGGAGGCTCTGCTCTCTTTTAGCGAGCACGTCCTTAAGGAGAAGGAGGCGGCGGAGCGCGAACGGGAAACCCAGGCCGAGGCAGACCCGATGCGCCGCCGCCGCACAGGCCGCAGACGTGCCGCTCACGAGCGGAACCTGCCACCCTAACGACAGCTAGCGGGCGAGGGAGGCATGAGAGCGCCCTCGCCCACAAACGCTAGCTCTCGAGCTGGAGAGCGCGACCCTGTGTCCGGGAAGCGCTCCCAAGGCGAGGATCGGTCGGCTTAAAAAGCCGACCTGGCGACGGATCCTGATGCAGGATGGCCGCTGCGGGGCCGCGGACGCATTGCGCGAGCTTCCCCGGGACCCCGCACACAAAGCGGTGAGAGGACACCGTGGGGTTTAGTGGGTAGGGGGGCCTCTTTACAGCCTCGAGCCCCACATAACCGACCGGGTCGCCCACCACCTCAGACCCGGCGGTATGCGTAAACGCATTCCCCACGTAAAAAAAAAAAAAAAAAAAAAAAAAAAAAAAAAAAAAAAAAAAAAAAAAAAAAAGGTTGGGGCGCTAGGTCGGGTAACCTCCACGAGGGTCTGGGACATTCCAATAGCTGTTGATCCTCGCGGATCCATAGTTAAGGGAATGGCTTATGGCTGGTGCGCCCTGGGGGCAACGGTAATTAATCTCCTACGTGGGATTGCTTACCGTTGTTGCCAATAACCCGACACCCGGGTACATCCCGGGGGGGAGGGAAACACTTCTGTCGCGTCCCCGTGATCTCTGAGGCTATACCGGACAGGGCTACCCATACCGGGCAGGCGAAGAGTTAGGGACGTTCCAGGAGTAGGGGGGAACGGTTCACCTGCTTTCAACAGAAACCGGGTGGACAGGCCTCGGCCACCGTTCCAACACTCGTTATCCCAGTCACAAGGTGTTGTTGACATGTCTAGCAGCCTTGTGTGGGACCGAGGGCCTTGCCTTGGTCGGCCGGGTCAAGAGGAGTTAACCTCAATAAAAAATCCACAACCCTCCGTATGGCGGTTCACCGTGCGGGGGTGCTCTTTTTTAAGAGCGGCTGGGGTGTTCATCAGTCGTTAGTGGCCTCACCTGTGACACTGCCCGACCTCACAGCGTTAATAGGGCCACAGTTTTGGGTACTGGTAATCTCTGCCCCTGTGGAGCGTTAGTCTTACCTTCTCGTGGGAATTTAATGGCTTCTAAAAAATTTAAAAAACAACAACGGCCCTTCTCAGGGCCAACACAAAAACGGCCTTTCTAAAGGCCAAAGCGCAAACGGCTCTTCTCAGAGCCAGCCAGAGATGGATGAAATCGACGTGACGTCGATGCCTGGAGGCAGCCGTCAAGATGGGACGGAGAGAGATCGGAGCCCTGTTAATGTACGGAAGGGGTCGGAGTCTGAGGACCCCGTCGTCGACAACCAGAGGGAGTCCAGAGTGCAATCAATCCGATTTCATCGGCTCTCTGATGAAACAGATTCTGATGATACTGTTGAGAGGGAAGTTAGGACAAATACAGCTCGGAAACGAAATATCAATTTCTCGGACGAGGAAACATGGCATGTGAACCTGCCAAAGATCAATACTGCACGCAGAGGCGGGAAATGGGGCAAGGCCAAAGCTCGAACAACAAGTGTCGCAAAAACCAAGTCCCTCGGGGCACATGTGGGTATCGCCAAAGCAAAACTGTTGCTACAAAGAATAGACAGAGGGCTTGCTGAAAAAGAAAGCAACAAGCGTGCCACACATGTGCAACCTTGTGAGACAGTGGAACAGGAACGACCGGAGGACCAGATAATGTCAGATGGGGATGGAGTAGAAATCGTGGACCCAGAGGGACGATTATCCCCATCTGCTGACGGTGATGTGGCGGACGTTGCCCGAAAGGCAGCGAAACGGGTGCTGCAACACGTCAAGAAATGTATGAACATCAAAGGAACGATCCGCGGACAAATTAACGAGGCTTGCCAGCAAATCGTAAAGGCGATGAACACACTGGACTCGCGTGAGGCTAACGAGGAGCTGAATATCCTCCGAGCATCCAACAAATCGCTGAAGGAGCAGTTAGCCCACGCGACCAGCGAGGTAAAGGCGTTAAGAAGGGCCTTCTCCGAGCGGAATAAGAAGGAGGCCCCGTCAGGCGACCTCAGCCTGAAAACCCCTAAGGCTGGCAACAGCATGCTGGCAACCGTCACGCAGGCTTTGTCGGAATTCAAAGAGGAACTGTCCGCGAGTCTCCATCGCTCGATAGGGAATATGGTGAATGCGCGCATTGACGACCTAACGAGCAGACTCCCCCCGGCGCCGATTGCCCGGCCGCCATTAGCGTCGGACCGAAGAAGTGCAGATGCGGCAAATGCTGCAGTCTCGTATTCCCCTAGGGACCTAGTCACTGATTTGCCGGATGATCCCTGGACCCCGCTGCCAGCCCCAGAGCCTGCTTCTAGAATCACGAAGCCCAGGAAAGTGGCAGAGGAACAGGCAGGGTCGACACTGATGCCCCCTGCAAGGGCTGCACCGGCCCCTAAATCAGGGCGTAAGAAGAAAAAAGGGGCTACCAAGCAGGTACCCCTAGAGACTTCTCCTCCTGCGGGAAATACTATTCCCACCCCGGCTCCCCGAGCAAAGAGGGTCCCCCAAGTGGCTACGCAACCACCACCGACTGCCTCTAATGAGAAATGGACGGAAGTCCTCGGCAGGAAGGCAAAGAAAAAAGCCGTGCAGTCTACGGCAGCAGCAGCAGCTAAACCAGCTGCTAAACCGAAGCCGAAGCCGAAGCCGCGGAAATTGGTGGCCCCATCGTCTGCGGCCATAGTATTGTCGTTAAAACCAGACTCGGAGGCCACCTATGCCTCGCTCCTGTCCAAGGCAACGACGTCTTTTAGCCTCGCTGAAGTGGGAATAGACCACGTCAATGTCCGTAAAACTGCTGACGGAGCGCGCATTTTAGAGGTTTCCGGTACGGACAACGGAAGAGCAGCGGACTTAATCTGCGAAAAACTGGAGGGACTGATCGGCAATGATGCGAGAGTGTACCGACCAATTAAAATGGCCGGACTTAGAATCTCAGGCATCATTGAGTCTGAAACAACCGAGTCCGTTACAGCGGCAGTGGCAACTAAGGGTGGCTGCAAAATTGAAGAGGTCAAGGTCGGTGCCATACGAACTTCCTACAATGGAACGGGTTCCACCCTTGTAAAGTGCCCGGTTATTGCGGCCAACAAAATTTTAGAGGGGGTAGATTACTCATAGGGTGGACAAGTGCAACCGTTCAAGCACTCGAGCCAGCGCCACTCCGGTGCTATAAATGTCTGGGGGCGGGGCATACACGTGCAACGTGCCCCTCGCAAGTGGAAAGGGGCAGCCTGTGCTTCAGATGCAGCAAGCCGGGGCACAAAGCGCCTGAATGCACAGAGAAGCCCTTCTGCGCGGTATGCCACCAGGCGAAAAAACCATCGGGCCACTATATGGGAGGTATATCCTGCTGCCCCCACCAATAAAAGGACGTGTGGAGCCCGCCCGGATCCAACGGCCCAACCAGAGGAACACCGATACGGCTGAGGAGGGACAACAGATGGAACTGTAATGCATCCACGCCCATTTGAAATATTACAGACGAACCTCAACCACTGCGCCCGCGCCCAAGATCTGCTGATGCAGGTAATAGCAGAGTGGGGCGTAGGCGTGGCCGTCGCAGCGGAACCATATTTTGTTCTTCCTCAGCCTAACTGGGTAGGAGCAAGTGACGGGACAGTGGCACTAGTGGTACCAGCCGTTGGCAATTTTCCGCCCCTGACTGCAGTTCATAAAGGCCCTGGTGTCGCAGCAGCCAAATGGGGCAACGGCATCCTCATCGGAACTTACTTCTCCCCTAATAGGCCACTGTCGGATTTCGAGATATATCTTGACGATCTCGAAAGACTGATAAGGAGACTCGCCCCAACTCCGGTACTCTTAATGGGGGACCTCAATGCCAAGAGCGCAGCCTGGGGTTCTGCAGTCACCGATGCGAGGGGCCAAACACTTAGGGACTGGGTGGCGGCATTAGGTCTGGTGGTTCTGAATCGGGGACGCGCCAATACATGTGTGCGCCAACAGGGAGGATCTATTGTCGATGTTACTTTCGCAACCCCTGTTATCGCCCACCGGATCGATAATTGGCGTGTCTTGGAGGACGTGGAGACTCTCTCTGACCATGTTTACATTAGGATGACTGTCTCTCCATCTCCAGCGGTCACAACACAGGCTCTGCTACAAGCAGCGGGTGGGCTTCGCCCCTATTGCTTCCCTAGGTGGTCTTTGTCCAGCCTAGATAGGGACATGATCGAGGAGGCTGCGATAATCGAGGCTTGGTGCGCCCCTCCACCAGACAACATAGGGACTGAACAAAAAGCAGCCCGCTTCCGTAAGTCTCTCACCACAGTGTGTGATGCCGGTATGTCGAGGTCGAGGAAGTTACCTGGGAGGAAGCAGGTTTACTGGTGGTCGGAAGAAATTGCCGCTCTCCGAGTGATTGCTAATGCTGCTCGCCGCAGATATGTCAGATGCAGGCGCAGGCATCACACGGCGAATGAAGAGGAGACACTCCATGAAGCCCTAGTAGCTGCAAAGACGGCTCTTAGAGTAGCCATATCCAAGCGCAAGGACGAGGCTCGAGAGGAATTCCTAAGTACTTTGGATCGAGACCCATGGGGGCGGCCATACAAGCTGGTCAGGAACAAACTAAAATGTGCTCCCCGATGGACTCTCTGGAACCGGATCTACTAAGAAGGGTAGTAGAGGGCCTTTTCCCGGAAGCGCCAAATTTTGTTCCACCTGTTATGGCTGCCCCAGTGGAAGAGCCGGAGGGTCTCTCGGATGTCCCGTTAGTCACAGATGACGAATTTATGAGGGCGATATTCAAAATGAGGGCAAGCAAGAAAGCTCCCGGACCAGACGGGGTGCCAGGGAAGGCTCTATCACCAGCTCTGAAACACCTAGGGACCAGGTTGCGTGGCCTCTTCAATGACTGCCTCCAAGAGGGTACATTTCCTCGTTGCTGGAAGGAGGGCAGGCTGTGTTTACTGCGAAAGGAGAGTCGTCCAGCTGATTCTCCCTCAGGATACCGCCCCATTGTCCTCTTGGATGAAACGGGCAAGATGTTAGAGCGCATCATTGCAAGGCGCATCATTAAACATCTGGAGGACACGGGCCCAAACATCTGCGATAGGCAGTTTGGGTTTCGAGAGGGGCGATCCACAATAGACGCAGTCGATGAGCTGCAAAAATTCAACAATCTGGCAGCGGAGAAGAGGGAGGGAGCCATCGCAGTATCTCTTGATATTGCCAATGCCTTCGGCTCTCTCCCTTACTCGGTAATAAAAGAGGCACTTCGTCACCATCGTGTGCCCGTGTATTTGAGGACCATCATAGAGCACTACCTTACAGATAGGGTAGTGCTCTATGAATCAGGAGGTATACGCTTAGAGCGCCGAATGGAGTGCGGTGTTCCACAGGGGTCGGTACTGGGGCCCCTGCTCTGGAATATCGGCTTCGACTGGGCCATAAGAGGAGTTCAACTTCCTCGCATGGCCACCATTTGTTATGCCGATGACACGATGGTGGCTGTGAGGGGAAGAGACTACCAAGAGACTCTAAGGAGAGCGGCAGTGGCAACCGAGCTAACAGTTGGGCGTATCAATTTGCTCGGGCTCACGGTGTCACTAGCCAAGACTGATGCCGTGGTCTTTGGAGGAAAGGGCTGGCGGCTTCGGCCCGACGAAGTCATTCCTGTTGGTGGAGAGGAGGTCCCTCTAAAGCCCCAAATTAAATACTTGGGTCTCATTTTAGACAGACATTGGGACTTCGAGGGACATTTTACAAACTTGGTTCCTCGCCTCATCGGGGCTGCCTCGGCGCTGAGTAAACTCCTGCCGAACGTCGGAGGACCCAAAGACCCATGTCGGCGCCTATATGCGAATGTCATTCGCAGCATGGCACTTTATGGTGCGCCGATATGGGCCGGAAGGTTGAATGATAAAACCCGGGCCCTGCTCCGGAGACCTCAGAGGGTTATTGCACGGCGTATCATAAGAGGATACTCGACGATTGGACACGCAGCTGCATGTGTCCTCGCTGGCAAAATGCCTTGGGAGCTGGACGCTCGAATATTGGCCGAGCGCTACAACCAGAGGGTAGAACTCCGAACTGCCGATGAGCGTCTGGCGCCCCGGGAACTGGAGGCACGACTGCAGGAGACTAGGAAAAGAGAGAGGGACCGCTGGAAGAGCCA